>NW_022108124.1:5826698-5835481 GCF_000313985.2 Echinops telfairi | reverse complement strand
TATGTACATATATAATTATTTTTTATCTCATCCATGATTTCAATGCAGGACAACTGAAATGATGCAAAAAGATGTAGGCAGAGACGTTGAAGACCAATTCCACAAAATCAAGTCAGTAATTGTCAGGAAATGTAATCTTGGGCCATAAGAGGAAGTTATAAATCATAAGTCATTTATAACATGGTGGTTGGAAGCTGATAGAGGAAACTTGGACTTGAGAAGAATGACATATGGTGAACCTGGCAGATAGGTGGTGTCATAATGTGCTGATTGCTCCAGAAATAATCTTCTGGATGTTGGAACCTGGTGGCCACACCTTGAACTCCTACTCCACCAGCTCTAACTTTCCCTAGGCCTGATACCACACCGCTGTGAGGTTAGCAAGCGCTATTACATCCCCACCCCTCCAGGGATGTGAGCACTGTGGTTCGTACAGGCAATTCCTCCAGACCATTCAGGGGACACCCTGGAACTTCAAACCACATCTTTGACCTCCAAACCTGTGTTAGTTCCAGGGCACCATGACATATGCAAAGAAGCTTTCTGATGTAACATAATTTTTATTTGACCGCCCACATAAACCCTGCTTTAAAATATTTACATAGGATTTATATTCATAGTTTCCTGCTGTCTTGCAAGGAAATAACGTTCTTGCCCTTTGTATGTGCTCACATAAAAACCCATTTTAACTTTTTCAACACTGTTTTCCTTTTATTGTACCTGATTAGTTACTAGTTTCTGCTAACGGGGAGCTGGTACTGTTGGTAGAATGGTAGAACTCTCACCTTCCATTTGGGAGACCTGAATATGACTCCCAGCCAATGGACCTCGTTCACAGCCATTTACCTGTCAGCAGTGGCTGGGTGTTCCTGGAAGGCTCAACAGGTTGGAGCTTAGATAGACTAGGAAGAAAATGCCTGATGATCTACTTCTAAACATCAGCCAATGAAAACCTCGTGGATGGTAAAGATCCAGTCTCCAACAGGCTCAGGGATGGGGCGAGATTTGGCAGCATTGCCATCTATCGGGGTGCCAACGACAGCACCCTGTAAAAACAAAACTGACTCCAACTCATGGGACCCCATGTGCTATAGAGTAGAAAAGCTCGTGTAGGTTTTCTTGGCTAGAACCTTTACTAAAGCAGATAGCCTGGCCTTTCTTCTGCATCACTACTGAGTGAAAACCCAGGGAGCTTACAAAGACCACAGTTAGTACAGAGAACAGTGGCATCGGTGGTAGTGCTGATGGATGAGACAGGTCGATGTGGAATCTGGATTTGAGTCCAACCTCCAAGTCCTTTACTTCATGCTCTCGTATCTCCTCAAAGAGGTTCACTTCGTATCCTAAGGCCATGGTCGCTTTATCCATTGGTGTCTTAAGGCACAGAGCACATTTAATTTATGATATTTTTAGAGACCAAGGAAAATTTTAAAGACCAAAGAAGAAACACCACAGCTGCACAGCAATGAAAGGATATCACACAGCTAAATATAATATGTATTTTAATTAAATAACAATAACACATAACACCAATTAAGTGCCCCCAATGATGTTCAGAGAACTAGACATACAAATTGAACTTAATTTGGGCTGGAATACATTTTAATTTGTTTGATAAAATGTAGTCAAACCTAGCAATACTTGTGAGGATGGCACACGGCCAGGAAGGGCTTCGCTGTGTTTTGCGTGGGACCAGTATAAATTATGGGGGCTTGGGGTTTGCCAAAAGTAAGAATGCCTTAAAACTCAAAATAAATTCTCTGCCATTGAATCCGTACCCACTCACAGTGACCACATAGGACAGGGACGAACTGCCCCTGTGAGTTTCTGAGACTGTCACTGCTTATCTCCAGAGGAATGCGTGGCTGATGGTTTCAAACTTCTGACCTTGCAATTAGCAGCACCACGTGGGACACAGTATGCCACCAAGTCTCTGAGACATTGATCACTATATTAAAATCAACTCATGTGTATCAAAACAACTCTCAGGTAAAATTTGGAATTAGGAATGGGGATGAACAGTCCCCGGCCCCCCCCCCCCCCCACACACACACACATGCCAGCAACACCTTTCATCACAAGTAGAGCCACGTTTCCTTAGTTTATAAGCGGCTGAGTCAGGATTGGTGATGCTGCATATGGTGAAGTTTTCCTGTACTATTTCTCAATCCCAGTGTTTCTCCCCGGGACAAGCCTGAGAGAGAGTTATTCCTTTGTTGTTTTACTTGTGATTGATTTTATCCATTTACCTTTTAATCTTTTGCTACCGTGTGTGTTCAGCAAGCATTTTGGCAGCAACAACCCTTGTCCCAAAGGGGCATTAGAACAAAAGATGAGAGAACTGAGACCACTGGAAATCCAAGAGGGTAGTTCGTGGTTTCCAAGACTTACTTTGGATTAAACTGTGCCACATTCGTATCTTTGTGTGCCAGGTCACACCAGATAAACTAAAAGAACAACAAGATTTTGAAGGTTTGTTTTTTTTGGAAGAGCTAATTTAATTCCACCTTCCTTTATACCCCTCAGAGTCTGGTGGAATTTGGGGTTAGGTGTTGACTGCTAACCACAAGACTGGCAGTTCAAATTAGTTCATCTATCAGCTACTCTGCAGAGAAAGATGAGTCTGCTTGCAGGAAGATTTACAGTCTCAGAAACCCTATCTAGAGTTGCTATGAGTCAGAAGGCACTCTATGGCAGTGGGATTGTCCTTTGTGTGTGTGTGGTGGGTGGGTGGGGAGTAGTAAACTTGCACCTATGAAATAAAAATCTTGCCATTCTTACTTTGCCTTGAATCTTAAAAACTAACATAAAATATTTTCTATTTTTGTGGATGGTGAGGATATGCACAGCAGGACACACAGCAATTCAACAATGTCCACAACAATGTCCAATTCAGTGGCACTGGCTACATTCTTCAAGTTGGGCTCCTGTCCTCACCGTCCTTTGCTGAGCTGGACAATGAACTCACTGCCATCTTTCAAGCTGTTCTTGTCAAGTGGAGCCCCCATTGAAGGAATTTAAAAGAGCTGAATGCTCAAGGTAGACATTCAATACTAGTTCAGCTGAACGGCTTCTTGCTCTTGAAAAGACGTGCAGGACTACTATTGGTCTAAAGCTGAAAGATCATCTCGGACCAAAAGTTTCAGAAGTTTATTAAGCCCCCATGATTTCATAAAATCAGTATTTCATGACAAGTTGACATTCTGTTCTGTTTTTAAAAAATCAGAATTCTACTACAGAATCTTTGAGAAAAACTTTCAGTGATTATAGCCAGGTACCATCCAGGGGCCCGACTTTGACTCTGATATTGTGCTAACATTCAAAGGAGAGCTCCACCATGGTTGAGGACCATGTAGTTCCCACAATTGAGAATGTAATGGCTCTTGTTAGCCGCAAGAGCTTATTTTGCTTAATAACAACAACAACAGATCCAAGAATGTATGAGGGGACTTCAAATGATTCATGGAAAAATGCAATGAAAAGATAATGATTTTTATTTCATGAACTTTTGGACTCACACACTTTTAGATCATCCTTAATGTTTGTATAATGTGTCATACCTCTATTGGTCTCCCACTCTTCCTTCTCAAAGCTAAGCTTCATGATTCTAGCCACTCTCTTGCCAATCTCATTAACTCCCTTTGCCTTGTCTGCTGCTACCATGGAAATTCCACAAATTCCACTCTATTCTACATCCGTCCCAGAATATAATCTCTGCTTCTACATTGAGTTAAACAAATATCACTACAATCACCACTTCCAATCTGTCTCAGGCCCCTGCTTCTCTGAACGCTTTTCTTTATCTTCGTTATTTCTCTGTCTCTTTCCTCTCAGGGCACACTCCAAACGTTCATTATCTTTCTGTGCCTATTCCTGAAATTCCCCTCATGCAATAACCCAGCTCCCCCAGTATTGACAATAGCCACAAACTCCAACTATTCTTCCCATTCCCCAAGTTCTTATGGATCCACATGGGATCCCGATCTATAAGAATCTTATTCTGAAAATAATCCAGGTATTTCTAAGAATTGCCTTGTTGAAATATAGATCTAATTCAGTATAACTGGCCTAAGAATGTAAATTCTCAGAAGGGTTTGAACCAGTTAGTTTCTGATGCCCTCAGTCAGACTTCCCTCTTTCAGTCTTTGATAGAAAGGTGTTAGTCCACTGCTTCAAGCTTAAATCCCAACATGCTTTCTTCATCGTAGCCTTCTGTATGGCAGGCACAGAGGTTAGAACCAGGTAAAATCTAAACTGACTGCTTGAAGTGTATAATAAAAGAGAAATGTCAGAACACACACATATAACACAGTGTATGTTTCCTAATTTAAAAGTTTGATTGCTATCAGATTATGGATATCAGAATATATTTCCAGAGAGTAATTCTTGAGCCAAATCATGAGAGATGAGAAAATGTTACATGGGGAGAAAGACCATCCATGCAAAGTGAGCATCAATTACAAAGTCACAGAATTTTAAGAAAGCAATGGAGGGCTTATTTAAAGTTAAGCCACCTACATAGAGTAGTGACAAATGAAAGAGGACAAGTATGTAATGATCAGACTCTTAAACAGGCCATTCAGACCAACAAGTTTTGCTTTTTTTTTATCCTGACAGTCCTTGGTAGCCATAGAAAGTTTCCAATCAGAAGAGGGCATGATTATGTTTTTCTTTTAGGAAAAACAAAACATTTATTTGCCTGGAATGTTAAAGGGATATTTCCCAGGGTCATTCCTAATGCTTGAACTAGGAGAGAGAGCAGTTCATGAATTTACAATGATCCAGCCTAAGAGGAATTATATAGTGATTAAGTGCATTGCTGACTTGAAACAGTGGAAGCACCGGCACCAACACATTTGAGCATCCAGCATCATTACTTTCAAAAGGTTAGATATGGATGGTGATGGCTTTGCCTGGCTGCATGAAGGCGCAGCAGTGGTTATCATTACCAGAAGGCAAAGTCAAAGAAAAGAAACAGTAACCACTCAGATAAATTAATATTTCTACATGAAACATTGGATGTAGTCATTGCGTGTGCATGTGTGTGCACATGTGCATGGGTCTGGATGGGTTTGGATGGGGTTTAGAGGTTAATGGTTGGAGCTGATGTTCCTTAAAAGATGAGTTGGGGCACAGAGAGCTATAGATGCTGGCGGTTTCCTCCTTTTACTGGGGGGAGTTCCTCAGAGGGAAGAAACAAAGGCAAGGCATCCCACCTAATGTCCTTGTCAACAGAATTCTCAAGTCTATAAACGAATAATATTTGCTATGAGGAAGGAACACTAGCTCCAGAAAGCCTTTGACATGGTGTCCTGGCTCATCTAGAAGCTGGCGATTTGTGAGGCATAACTTCTTAAAGAATGCCACACCACGTCTTCCCCCTTGGGTATGAAACGGAGATTTTTTCCCTCATGATTTCCTAGTGTGAGATTGTTCCACTTGGAGACCTAATTAATTTAATATTCTGAATCAGAAGTACGTGTTTGATGCAGAGAGGAAGGAGCTAAGCAGGTGCCCTCTATGTCCTAGGCCTTGTTTCTTTCATCTAGGGCTTCAAACTTACTCATTCTGCTCGGACCCCAGATATGAGTCAGAATGTACGTTTTAACAAGTGACCTCAGGTGACCCTTATGTACATATGTCTACATAATCACTTGGTGACCTACAAGAATCATAAGATCTCCAGGTTATTCTTATGTATATATATGTATACATTCTTTAGGTATACATATCACCCTTAAGAATCACCTAGGGGTTTTGTTAATATGTAGTTTCTGAATCAGTATATCTGGAATGGAAACACAAATTCTCTGCAGGGTACTGAACTGTAAGGTATTGATTCATAGCCTTGTTTTCATTTGTGTCTCTCCAGGGCTTGGGACTTTGAAATTATTAATAGAGTTTAGAAATGGGTAAGATTTGTGGTTCTAATTGGGTTCTGATCCATGTTAGATGAGAAAACCAGAGGAATATTATTTATTATTCATAATACATTGCTAGTTTAATTACAGAGTGGTTTATTAGAGGAAAACAGTTTACACTTAAATTTTCTTGTTTTTAAGTCTAGTCAGCTCAATGAAATGTTTCCTCTCCATTCAGATATTCCAGAATTCAATTGATTTAAAATTTTTATTTAGAAGTCCTATGAAATGAGTCCCCACTAGCCTGCAGCAGTGAAGGTGGTTTCTAACCTCCCAAAGATAATCCTTGAGTTGTCATCAACACATTACCATGGGAATGAAAGTGTAAATTGGTACATGTCTTCATAATCTTATTTCTTGTGAAAGGAGTCACATGGATCAGAATAAAGAAATAGTTTTTAAAAGTGTTCTTCTATGCAAAACAAGCATAGGCACTGCTTTAAATCCACAGGACAAAGCAATCTGAACTATGCTTTCTTCTCTAGGGTAATTTAAGCTAGCAGTAAGACAATTACTGTCTATAACAGAAGAAAGCTGTCTCCACCAGTACGCAGCTGGGGAGCTGTGAATTAGCTTTTCAACACCTGAAGCATAAGTTAGAGAAAGTTAATGGCTGTGCTTTGAGAATAATAAGAAAAGCCCTGGGTTAGATGAAGTCCCTTTTGTCACAGTAGTTTTGCACATTTTAATAATTAGTAGTACATCAATATTTATGATACCATGACAAAGAGTCATATTTGGGGGGAAATGTTTGATCATATACATATTATATTCACAGTTGTCCATGTCTCCAGAAAGGCCCATGTGAGGGCAGGGACATTTTTTTGGTCAAGCCTCTCAAAATTACATACATATTCACTGGGAGAAATCAGGCCACATCTAAAGTGCGATCCTTGCAGCCCCAGACCTAAAATGTAATGCTCATCTTAAACTGCCTCTGTGTTTCCTTGAGTAAGCCTCCTGGTGACCTTATAATTAAATACATTCTTAAGACAACCACTTCTGCTGTTATTCACCTCCTGTTACTTGCCAGTGAATCCGTGCTTACCCATGCTGACACCAAATCTGATTACCCAATCAGCAAGATGAGCACAGAATTACTCATGCTTCCTTCTTAATTGGTAGTGACAATTTCACATGCAAACCAAGCAAGGGCTATTTGTGCTTACTACATAACTAAAGTTCAGTCCCATATTTGTCTCATTTCTTCCATATTGATATTAGGTAGATAAATATTACCCCATTATGGATTTGCTGATAGCAAAGAATAACCCTAACTCAAATGAGTGGTACTCTGGAACTTTTCATTGAAAAAAGAAAAAGGAAGTTGACAGATCAGATCAGAGAGATCGTGGAAGACTCTGAATATTCAACTGACTGAGCTTGTCCTCATGCTCCCTCTTGAGAAGTATCTATTGGATTTTTCAGAACCAATATTGGATTGATGGAGAGTCATGAGGAAATGGAATCAGGGGGTAGAATTCTGAAGTGGAAAACTCTCTTTTGGTCCTTGACTGGCCACGGCAGTCAGTTCATTTGTATGGCCCCGTTTAATGATAGTTGCAGGTGTAGCGGATGCCACTCAACAGTGCCCCTATTAGCTCATCTGTATATTTTCTTAAGAAGTTGTAAACTCATGTGACGATTTGAAGTGAGGGTGAAGTTAACAATGAACAACACCATAGGTATTATCACAAAGCCTGCCAAGTATTGATCTCATTTCCAGTTTCTTCAGCCAATGTAAGAATAGAGAGCTATACCAGTGAGTTGTGTTTTCCAGTGAATGAAGGTCTAGGAGCACAGTGTACCTTTATCATCTTTAATGCATCCTTTATTATAAAAAGGCTTGTGGTAATTTTTGATGGCAGTTATAAATGTTATGACCCTAATTTTAAGGAACATTACTATGACTCTATGCTAGTTCTGGTTGACTAGAGAAATGAATTCATAGACACTCATATATGTGCTAGACGTCCAATGCACTATCCATTGTGCCACAGAGCCCAGCTGACATTCATAAAGAAAGAGCTTTATGTAAAAGAGTAATTGTATATTGAGAAACCATCCCAACCCAGTCTAGATCAAGTCCATAAATCAGATATTAGCCTTTATGTCCAATACCAGTTTCACAATTCCTCTTCAGACTCACGCAGCCATGAGCAATAATGCTGAATGCAGGAAGATCACAGGCCAGTGGGTGGAAAGTCTTGTGGATCTAGTGGTGGTGGAAGCATCTCTGTGCTGGTGTGGGTCTCACATGGCTCCTGCAGCTCCAGGGCTCTGGCTCCATCAGTGTAGCTCCATGTGGCTTGTCAATAGGAATGCCTTGCAGGTAGAGAGTATGTCTGACTCCCAGTAATCTATTTATCCCCCTCGAGCCTCCAAATGAGGTCATCAAGCTCTGACCTGATTGACAGGTTAGACTCCACCCTTTCCTCATGTTGAGAAAATAAGAAATACAGTCAATGTACAAAGAAGAATTGCTTGACAAACAATTTCAAAAGGTAGCATATTATTAAGGATGAATGGTACTGAAGTAAGAAATGTAAGATGGGTTTCTAGCATTCATTATATATTTTAATTACTTCTTATGATGTGAAATCTGGACAGTGGGAGAAAAAACACAGAGATATCAACTGAAATGTTTTCACAAACTAATTCTGTGCTGGGAGCACTCACTCATCTATACCAAGCTATTTTGAAAGACAGCTACCTGGACAATCAACTGGAACAAATCAATATTTATGTACATTCCAAAGCAAAGTGAGCAAATAGAAAGCAGAAGGTCAACAAACAGACCTTGATTTACTAATAGGCTTTTTTTGGTTGTTGTTTGGGTTTTTTCCTCTTTCTGTTTTCTTT
>NW_022108124.1:5776363-5825161 GCF_000313985.2 Echinops telfairi | reverse complement strand
GAGCGGCAACAGAGGGGTAGGTGAAGGGAGATGCCGGGCAGTGTAATATAAGATATAATAATTTATAAATTATCAAGGGTGCATGGGGAAGGGGGGCAGAGGAAGGGAGGGGGAGGGGGAAAAAAGGAAAGTGAGCTGATTCCGGGAACCTAAGAGGCAAGCGAATTTTGGGAATGATGAGGGCAACAAATGTATAGATATGCTCTACAAATATATAGATATTGATCCATGTATTGTGATGAATTTTATGAGCCCCAATAAATTGATTAAAAAAACAATATTATTGATATCACATGCAAGTAAAATTTTGTTGAAGATTATTAAAAAATGGTTGCAGAAATGCATTGACAGGGAGCTGCAGGAAATTCAAGCAGGATTCAGAAGAGGATTTGGGACAAGAGATATGATTGTAGACTTCAGATGTTTCTTGACTAAAAGCAGAGAGGAGCAGAAAAATACTTTATTGACTATGCAAAGGCATTTGACTGTGTGGGTTATATTTTAAAAAAAGACACGGATAACATTTCACAGGTTTGGAATTCCAAAACACTTAATTGTGCTCATGCAGAACCCCTAGAATAAGAGACAGAAACGTAATAAAACAAGGAGGGATTGAATGGTTTAAAATCAGGATATGTGTGTGTCGGGCTTGTATCCTTTCAATATATCTATCAATCTGTATGTTGAGCAAATAATTTGAGAAACTGGACTATATGAAGAACTGTGACATCAGCATTGGTAAAAGGCTCATAAAAACGTTTGAAATGCAGATGACATGAACTTGTTTGTTGAAAGTAAAGAGGACTTGAAGTACTTACTGATGAAGATGAATGATTACAACCTTATATATGAGTTATGTCCAACATACGAAAAACAAAAATCCTCACATTGGAACAAACAACAAACATCATAATAAAGTAAGAAAAGATCTTCAAAGATTTCATTTTACTTAAATACACAACCAACACCATAGAAACAATAGTCAAGTAATCAAGCTAAGCATTGCATGGGGTGGGTGTGGGGGGGAAGCATCGCACTGAGCAAATTGCCTAAAAAAGATCTCTCTAAAGTATTAAAAGCAAGGATGTCACCTTAAAGACTAAGATGCATCTAACCCAATGCATGGCATTTTCAATTACTTCTTATGATGTCAAAATTGGACAGGGAATAAGAAAAACAGAAGAAGAATTGATGCCTTTAATTATGGTGTCGGTGATGACTATTAAATACGCCATGGAATTCCAGAGGAATGAACGCATATGTCTGGGAAGAAATACAGCCTGAATGCTTCTTTAAAATCAAGGATAGTGAGACTTCCTCACAAATATTGGCCCTGCCATCAGAAGGGATCTGACCTTGAAAAAGGACATTAAACTTGTAGAGGGTCAGTCAGAGAGGAAGACGTTCAAGGAGCTGCATTGACAGAGTGGAGCCAACAACAGGCTCATCCATAACACTGACTGTGAGGATGGTGCAGGGCTGGGCAGTGCTTCATTCTGGTCTACATAGGATCACTATGAGTTGGAATCTACTCAATCACACCTATCAACAATTTATCCTTTCATCATTCTTCCCTCTTACACTTACTCTCTAAACTGCTAAAGCCCTTAAGATAATCATGTATTATGATTATAGAATCTGATCTCTGCTGACTTTTAAGAATATCTTACAAGTGGTTAAATATTCCCTTGGACATGGAGACACCATTGTCTGGGGCCACATCTACAGTAGTAAATAACAACAAATATTTCTGTGGAGTCAAGTAATATATACTTGAGGTCTTACAGAGCATAAATTCTGTGGTACAACTACTTACCTTTTCATGCCATTTTAGTACAGAAGGAACCATAAACATCACATAAAGAAATAAGCATAGCTTTGTTCCAATAAAATTTTGTTTGCAATATATATATATATATATATATATACACACACATATATATGATAATTATACCACATATATAACACATATAGGTTATATATATGTGGTAGGTCTGGTTTGGCCCATAGGATTTAGTTTGCCAACCCCTGCCTTAGAGTATTTCAACCACGTCTTCCCTTTCATTTATATTTCCAGCTAAATGATTAAGGAGAGTTTTCTAGGCACTTCAAAATCGCTTTGTTTGTAATGGTTGAGAGAGTGAGAAATCTCACACCATTACTGTGTCTATTTAAGAAAGTGAAGTCAAGTGATTGGAGTGGTTACGTTCAGATCAAGTCTCAGTAGGGGTACAGGAAAAGAAGTGGAAGAACAGAACTAGGAACAGTGCCATATTCCAGGAAAATTTGTGCATGTGGAATAGTGGAACTTAAGCAAACCTGGGGCCAGAATGTAGGAATACAATGGATCAAAATGCCTTTTCAATCAAAATTGGGTGAGAAAAATGTAGCTCCATAGGAAAAATGTAGCAAATAAAGCTAATTGGCCAAAGAAAAGATAGCCTCTATCTTAATATAAAGCAGGGTCACTGGACTTTGACTATAATGGCAGAGAATATATCTCTTTGTATATTTAACATCCTATGTAACCTTCCTGGAGATTCCATAATAAATTGGCACAAACTAAAAATAAAACTCAATCCATCGCCATCAAGTATATTCCAACTCATAACAGCTCTGTGTAAAATATTTGAGACTATGAATCTCTGGGCAAAGAAAACTTTATCCAGGTTACTTTAAAACAGAAATATATTCTCTCAGAGTTCATAGATATCCAAAGAAGAATCAATGCATTTGAATTGTGGTTCTGGAGAAGATATTGAAAGTACCATAGACTGGAAATCACATCGTGTTAGTCTGGGTTAACTAGAGAGACAAATTCATGGACACACATATGTGTATAAGACAGAGCTTTATATAAAAGAGCAATTGTATATTGAGAAAACATCCTAGCCCGGTCCAGATCAAGTCCATATGTCTGATGTTAGCCCATATGTCTGATACATAAATTCCTCTTTAGAGTCATGCAGCACATACAATGATGCCAAATGCAGAAGATCACAGGCCAGTGGGTAGAAGATCTTGGGGATCCAGTGGCAGTGGAAGTATCCCAATGCTGGAACGGGTCACCACGTGTCTCCTCCAACTCTCAGAATGTCTCAACAGCAGGAAAGGGAAGACAGAGAGAGTGGGTCTGGTCTCCAGTGAGTTATTTATCTCCTTTGTGCCTCCAACTGAAGTCATCAAACTACCACTTGAATAAAAGGCTAGACTCCACCCCTTCATTCAAGTTGACAGGAGATTATATAACTGGCACACAGATAATAGAATTTTGTAAGACCAATACAAATATAATTCATCACAAATATAATTTTTTAACAACATAAATGGTATGTTAATCTGGGGAGACTAGAGAAACAAATCCATAAACATGCATTTGAGTATAAGAAAGAGGTTTATATACAACAGCAATTGAATATTGAGAAAACATTGCAGCCCAGTAATGATCAAGTCTATTAGTCCGATATTAGCCCATATGTCCAATACCAATCTAAAAAGTTCTCTTCAGACTCAGGAAACACAATGATGCCAAATGCAGGAAGGTTACAGGCCAGTGGATGCAAAGTCTTGTGAATTCTGTGGTGGTAGAAGCATCTGAGCGCTGGCAGGGGTCTCCATGTGGCTCTTCAAATTCCCAGAGCATGGGGTCTATCAGCGTAGTGTCATGTGTCTTCTCAGTAGGGCGTCTCTCAGGGAGTGAGCAGAGAGAGAGTGTCGTCCCCCCCCCACACCTCCAAGGAGGAATATCCAGGATTTCCCAGAATCCTCAGCAGAAGGTCATGCCCACATAGAGGCCTCATTGGCTGTGATCTGATTGACAGCCCAAATTCCACCCCTACACTCTTAATCCTCAAATTGACACCAGATTATGTAACTACCACAAATGGTAACTCTACATATGCACTTCTCCACATGGAATACACAGAAATTAAATTGACTACATCTGTGGGAAAAAAATCAGGAGGCCCTGGTGGCATAGTGGTTAGGCATTGGGCTACTTAACCCAAGGTCAGCAGTTTGTTGTCACTAGCCAGTCGCATAAAGAGAAACCATCCCAGAAACTCACAGGAGCAGTTCTACCCTGTCCTGTAGGGTTGCTGTGAGTTGACATTGACACGATGTCGGTGAGTTTGTCTTTTTGTTTGACAGGAAGAGAAAAGTGGAGAAACTCAATCTCATCAGTCAAAAAGATCCCAGAGGGGATAACTGTAGGATAGACCATCACTTAATCATATGTAAGTTCAAGTTCAAGATGAAGAAACTTCAACTAAGTCCACAAGAGCCAAAATATGATCTTCAATATGTCAAACCTGAATTTTGAGAAGATCTCAAGAACAGATTTGACTCGCAGATTTGAACACGAAGACAGAAGCAGTGATGAGAGATGTGAACTGCCATTAAGAACATCATACATGCAGGGAGGGACAGGTCATGAAGAGATAAAGAAAGAAAATCAAAGTGGATGTCAGACAGCCTGAAACTTGCTCTTGATCCTAGAGAAGCTTAATAAAATGGGGGAAATGATGACGTCAATGAGCTGAACAGAAAATTTCAAAAGGCAGCTTGAGAAAACAAAGTAATGAATTCTAATGAAATGTGCAAAGACCTAGGGTTTTAAAACCAAAATGGAAATACAGGCTCAGCATATCTTAAGCTTGAAAGAACTTAAGAAAAAAATCAAGCTTGAGTTGCAGTATTAAAGATTCAATGGGCAAAATAGTGAATGAAACAGAAAGCATTGTTTAGGGTTCCGTGATCATTGAAAAACCTGCTTTTGTGTCACTGGGCAAAAAAGTTCTTGATTTGCACTGGATTTGTGAAGCACTTTAGAGGTAGCAAACCTCTCTCTTTCTTTCTGTCTCATGATCTCAGAAATAAATTTAAGAGTTTCTCAGAAAGAGAGAGAGAAAGAAACACAATTACCGTATCAAGCAAGCAAAAAAAAAGTTCCAAGATTTGGTAGAATATCAGCTGAAATATTTCAACAAGCTGATGAAGCATTGGAAGGACTCACTCACGTATGCCAAGACATTTGGAGTACAGCTGCCTAGCATAGCCAAGCAACTTAAAGACCGCTGAATTTGTTCTCAGTCCAAAGAAAGGTGACCCGACAGAACATGCAAATTATAAAACAATGTCACTAATATTACATTCCAGTAAAATTTTGCTGAAGATCATTCAACAAAGTTTGCAGCAGTACATTGACAGGGAGCTGCCAGATATTCGGGCCAGATGTCATGGAACAAGGATTACTATTGCTGACATCTGATGGATCTTGGCTAAAAGGAAAGAATACCATCAAGATGTTTACTTGTGTTCTGCTGATTATGGCAAGGCATTGTACTATGTGGATTATAACAAACTTAGATGGTCTTAAGAAGGATAATTCCAGAACACTTAATTGTACGAATGTGAAACCTGTACATGAACCCAAATGCAAAAAGACCAAGGGAACACTCCACAATTTAAAATAAAAAAGATGATATATGACGATGGGGAAATAGATCTATGTACACATGCATAAGCATATGTGGTGAGAAAAGCTAACATTGCCCGGCTATCAAAATATATAGCATTTCGGGTCCTAAGGTTGGGGGATCAACAAATGGCCATCTAACTGAGATGCAACAAAGCCCACATGGAAGAAGCACACCAGAATGTGTGATCATGAGGTGTTGATAGGATCAGGTATCAGGCATCAAAAAACAAAAACAAGAAATCATATTACTGTGAATGAAGGGGAGTGCAGAGTGGCAACCCAAAGCCCATCTGTAGGCAATTGGACATCCTCTTACAGAAGGGTTGCAGGGAGGAGACAAGCCAGTCAGGGTGAAGTATAGCACCAATGAAACTTGCAATTTTACTCTAGTTCTTTAATGGTTCCTCCCCCCTACTTTCAAGACCCCAATTCTACCTTATAAATCTGGCTAGACCAGAGCGTCTACATGGGTACAGATAAGAGCTGGAAACACAGGACCGATAAACCTCTCAGGACCAATATTGAGAATAGCCATACCAGGAGGATAAGGGGAAGGTGGGAGGAGAACGGGGTAGCTAATCACAATGATCTATCTATAACCCCCTCTCAGGGGATGGACAACAGAAAAGTGGGTGAAGGGAGACATCGGTCAGTGTAAGACATGAAAAAATAATAATTATTATAAATTAACAAAGATTCACGAGGGAGAGAGAGTGGGGGGAAGGAGGGGAAAATGGGAAGCTGATACCAAGGGTTCAAGTAGAAAGAAAATGTTTTGAAAATGATGATGGTAACAAATGTACAAATATGCTTGACATAATGAATGTATATATGGATTGTGATAAGAGTTGTACGAGCCCCCAATAAAGTGATTTTATTTTTTTTAAAAAGGAAAGAAAATGAAAAAGGTGTAGTTAGGGTTGTACCCTCTCATAATATTTATTTAATCTGTATGCTGAGAAAATCATCAGAGAGGCTGGATTATATGAAGAAGAATGTGGCATCAGGATTGGAGGAAGGTTTGTTAACAACCTGAGATATTCAGATCACAGATGACCTTGCTTGCTGAAAGTAAGGAGGACTTGAAGCACTGGTTGATGAAGATCAAGGATTACAGCCTTCAGTGTGAGTTACAATGCAATATAAAGAAGACCCTAATCCTCACAACTGGACCAATAGGTAACATTATGATAAGCGCAGTAAAGTGTGAAGTTGTCAAGGACTGCATCTTGCTTGGCTCAACAAGCAATGGTCTTGGGACTAGCAATCAGGAGAACAAAGAACACACTGCATGGGGTAACTGCTGCACAAGATTTCTTCAAGTATTCAAGGGCAAGGGTGTCACATTGAGGATTAAGGTCTACCTGACCCAAGCCATGGTGTTTTCCGTTGCCTCATATGCATGTGAAAAGTGAACATTGAATAAGGAAGGTTCAAGAAGAACTGATGCATTTGAATTAAGGTGCTGGCAAAGAATGTGGAATAAACCATGGACTGCCAAAAGAACAA
Source organism: Echinops telfairi (assembly GCF_000313985.2). Lineage (NCBI taxonomy): Eukaryota > Metazoa > Chordata > Mammalia > Afrosoricida > Tenrecidae > Echinops > Echinops telfairi. The sequence continues at coordinate 5,818,173 of NW_022108124.1, read as the reverse complement.
AATCCGCTTTGTAAGTAGTACAACCAGGATGACTCCTTAGAAGTAAGGATGAAGATTCTGTCTTCTGTGCTTTGGACATGTTTTCAGGAGAAACCAGGCCCTGGGAGAGGACTGGGCCGTCCTCAAATGGTTGTTTGCTTCTATCGGTGCTTGCAGCCACCGCGTCAGTCATCTCACGGAGGGCCTTCTTCTTCTCCTGATCCTATATTTTGCCATGTAGGATGTCAGCTTCTAGGGACTGGTCTCTCTTGATAACATGTTCAAAGTACAATGCTTTGCCGTCATCTGTTTTTTTTTAAATCATTTTATTGGGCACTCTTACAGTTCTTCTAACATTCCATACATCAATTGTATCAAGCATATTTGTACATAGGTTGCCATCATTTTCTTTCTTCTTTTAAAAAAAATCATTTTATTGGGGGCTCATACAACTCTTATCACAATCCATACATATATATATTCATTGTGTCAAGCATTTTTGTGCATTTGTTGCCATCATCATTCTCAGAACATTTTCTTTCCACTTGAGCTCTTGTATCAGCTCCTCCTTTTTCCCCTCCCTCCCCCACCACCCTCCCTCACAAACCCTTGATAATTTATAAATTATTATTATTTTTTCATGTTTTACATGAACCGATGTTTCCCTTCACCCACTTTTCGTTGTCCGTCCCCCAGAGAGGGGTTTATATGTAGATCATTATCTAAGAAGAATCCTGGCTATACTTTCTCTAAGAGAGATTTGGTTGTTCTTCTGGAAATCCATGGGAATTTTAGTATTATTCACCATAATGTAAATGCATCCGTCCTTTGTGGGCTGTCCAAATTTCACATGCATATGTAGTGAATGAAAAATACATACCGTTATGAATAAGGAGAGGGGAGGAATGGGGAGGGTGGACCCCCAAAATGGAAGGTTAAACAAGAGAAATAAAAATTGTTCCATGAAAAAAACAAACAAATAAAACCCCAAGATCCCTTGCCTTCAGATCTAAATATTGGTCTGTATGCCTAAAAAAGGAATTAAAACTGAAGTGGACTGGGGGTCTTTAGTGACATACAAGCTCATTTCAAACTTATGGGGACAAAAAAATAATAGGTGAAAAATATATAATACAGGTAAACTATTATATGTAATATTTCTTAGATTATGGGGGGACAGATAAAAAACCACTGGGTCAGCCGCACCTTAGTCTTCGAAGTGATATCTTTCATTTATGTGCTTCAAAGATATAGCATATAATGCTGTTTACATAAGTGTTGATTTTGAATCCAAGAACAATGAAATCCTTGCCTAATTCAATATTGCTGCAATTTATCATGATGTTGTCTATTTTTGGAAGTGTGAGGATTTTTGTTTTCTCTATATTAAGTTGCAATTTATTTGGAAGGCTGCAGCCTTTGACCTTCATTAGCAAATGCTTCAAGTCTCCTTCATTTTCAGCAAGCAAGGTTGTGTCATCTGTATATCACAGGTTAATAAGTCTTCCTCCAGTCCTGATCCTGTGTTCTTCCTATAGTCCAGCTTTTCTGATTATGTATCAGCATACAGCATGAATAAATATGGAGAAAGGATACAAGACTTATGCACTCCTTTTCTGATTTTAAACTACTCAGTATGATCTTTTTCTGATTCAATGATTGCCTCTTGGTTCATATACCAAACAAACAAACTTACTACTATTGAGTCAGTTCTAACTCATGGCCCATGTACAGGTTCCTCATAATCACAATCAAGTGTTCTGGAATTCCCGTTCTTCACAATGCTATCCATAGTTTGTTAAAGTCCATACTTTATACATTCAATGAAACACAAGTAAACATCTTTTGGTTTTCTCTGTTTTCAGTCAAGATACACCAACCATCCGCAATAACATCTCTCATCCCATGTCCTCTTTTGAATTATCTTCATCACACTTTTATTTTCATGTGATATTAATGATATTTTTAGATAGTTTCTGTACTTTCTGGAGCCACCTTTCTTTGGAATGAGCACAAATGTGGATCCCTTCTGATAGATTGGCCAAAGAACTATTTCCCAAATTTATCAGTGTTGAAATATTTACATTAGTATTCAGTTAATTCCTGGATCCTTCAATATTGCAACTTGAGGTTAGAATTTTTTCTGCATATTGTTAGCTTGCAATTTGTAGTGTTCGTCCTTTTGCATTTCAAACTTCAGGCCTTTGAACTTCTCATAATATTTTATATTGTCTTCTTGAGCTGCCCTTTGTTCAGTTCGTTTACTGAATGGTTTCCTCCATTCACCTTATCTACTCTATATCCAAGAACACATTTCAGCCTTTCTCCTGACATCCAATTTGGTCTTTCCTTTCTTTCTAGTCTCTTTAATGAAGTTTGCTTTCTCTATGTCTCATATTCTTGATAGCTCATCTGGTCTTCAGTTCACTTCTCAAATGTGTTCTTGAGAGGTTTTCCAAATTTTTCCGGGATATACAAAAGGTAATATTTTGAGTCTCATGGACTTGTTTTCATTTCAACAGTTGCAATTTGAACTTACATATGAGCCATTGATGGTCTGTTCCATCGTTGGTCCTTGGCCTTCTTTTGGCTGATGACATTGAAGTTTTTTCAATGGTCTTTACCTATAGATCCAATCTATTTGGTTTATGTGTCTTCCTTTTGGCTAGGTTCAAGTATATATTCGCCTTTCATGTTGTTGCAAAGAGAAATTTGCAGTGAAGGAGCCAGTTGTCTTGTAAGAGTCTATCAAGCACTCTTGCGCTTCCTTGCTAATGCCAAAGCCATATTGCCCAAGTACTAGTCCTCTTCTTAGTTTCCAGCTTATGCATTCCAATCACCAACAGTTATCAAGGTAAAAATCAACACTAGTATGTCTAATATCAGCATATTGTCTGTTATCAACTAACTTCTGAAGAAATTAAAAACTTGACCGCTGTGAAATCTGGTCACAGATGCCATTATTTTTTTCACATATCTCTTCAATTAGAATGGTTTGAGTTTCCAACTGAGCCTCATTAGACAGTTCACATTTGTCTCACACTTGTGATAAATCAGTAGACTCATTGCCCAAAATTATAAATTATAATTCAATGTATGTGAATCAGAATATCTGAGGTTGTAAGTCAGATATCTGATTCTTTATACATATTTCTTATTTGTTCATAATGTGTGGCTTTTCACTGATTGTTTCATTATTTTAAATCATTTATTAATACTTCATTAATCAAATAATTTTGAATCACAATCCAAATGTATAAACTTTCAGAATCTATTCTATTGGTATCCAACATCTGACATCAGCAATGATATACCTTGTCCCTTTTTCTCTTCTGAATCCACTTTGAACTTCTGGCCATGCCCTGTCAATGTATGGTTGCCAAAGTTATTGGATGGTCTTCGGCAAAAACTTACTTGCATGTGATATCAATGATATTGTTTTGTAGTTTGAGCATTCTGTTAGGTCACAAATGGACACAAATTTGGAGCTCTTCCAGTCAATTTGCCAAGTCTTCTAAATGTACTAGTATAGATGAGGGAGTGCTCTCAGTGTTTCATCCGTTTGATGAAACATTTCAATCATTGCAAAGCAAACATTGCTATTCAATCATGTCCTGGAGTCTTGTTTTTGGCCAAAGCATTCAGTATAGTTGGTTTGTTGTTGTTGTTGTTGTTGTTGCTCACATTCTATCTTTCCATCTTCTCTTAATGCTTCCTACATAATGCAATAATTTTTCCATGAAACCCTCCAATATTGTAACTCCAGACTTGAATTCTTTTGGTTTCAGATATCCTGAGCATGTTTTTCACTTTTGATTTCCTAGCTCTATGTCTTTGCGCCATTGGTTTTAATATTTGACTTTGTCTTCTTGAGTTGCCCTTTGAAATTTTCTATCCCACTCATGCAAACAAGAGATACTTATTGAAGAAATAGAGAATGGAGTGTGAGGAGCATGGGTGTGTTAGTCCAGGTAGACGAGAGAACCAAATCCAGGCAGACTCATGTGTGCATACGAAAGAGCTTTATATACAAGAGCAATTGAATATTGAGAGAACATCCCAGCCTGGTCCAGATCAAGTCTATAAGTCTGATATTAGCCCTTATGTCCGATACCAAAATATAAATTCCTCTTCAGACTCACGAAACATATGCAATGACGCTGAATGCAGGAAAAGCACATGTCAGTGGGTGGGAAGTCTTGTGGATCCTGTGGTGTTGTAAGCATCTCAGCACTAACAGGGGTATCCACATGGCTTCTCCAGCTCCCAGGGCTCTGGCTATATCAGGGTAGGTCTATGTGGCTTCTCCTCAGGGATGTCTAACAGGGAGCGAGCAGAGGGAGAGTGTGTTTCCCGCCTCCCAGGAGGAATTTGAGTTCCCAGAATCCTCAGGAGAAGGCCATGCCCACTCAGAGGCCTCATTGGCTATGACCTGATTGACAGCTTAAGACTCCACCCCTTCACTCTGTATTCTCAAATTGACACCAAATTATGTAACTACCACAATGGGGCAGGAGAAATTTTCATAATTAAGAAAGGATTCAAGAAATCTGCATACAGGTTTACTAGGAGTACACTTGAGCTTGTTGCTGCATATTCCCTGTAAATGCATAAAGCAAAATTCCATGTGGCCTCAAAGACCCCCCACCCCAAAAAATCAAACAACTATCCGGAAGCTGACAACAAATAATGTTTGTGCTAACATTGGGGTAGTATTTACATTTACAGTTGTTTTTTTTTTTAATTAAATTTTTACTATGTTTGCCATAAGAGTCTTTTTTGTAATTTCCTGTTTGTTTGGTCTTTTTCCGTTTCTTTATATTTCATCCAGGATATTTTCTACTGACCTACTCTTCTGTTTTACACTTCTTTCTTCTATTGTTTTCAATCTGTTGTTAAAGCCATTAATTAAATTGTAGTCATACCCATAGAATAAAATTGTAATTCCTTTTTTTACAACACAAAAATCCAGTTCTGTAATAAGATTTTTTTATTCTGTGAAATATTTTCTTGATAACTTTAAGTGTAATTATTTTAAAAATTATCCTTGTTCACACCTTTATGTAGTTCACCTGTAGGTATGTATCTGTTGTTAAGTATATGAAAATTCACAAACAACACAAATGGAATCTGATCTCGAGTGACAGCAGACATTGGTTTACTATGGCCAATGTGGTGACAGGAATTGACTTAAAGGGGTATGTGAAAAAGGTACGTGCGTCAAGGGAAATGTTCTTCATCTTGATGGAAATGGTAGTTTCATAGGTGCATACATTTATTTAGATTTCCCCTCAATACCTCTGTGTACTTTTAAATGATTGATCTTATGCTAGATATTTTAAGTAATATTACAGAGATGATAGTATCCTCATCCACAAAGGTTTTATCATGCCACGCAAAGAATGCATAGAATTAAGGCAGAACATTTGGGTCATTCAGAAGCAAAGTAACAAATGTTCACTTGAAGTCTCTGTAAAGATGGGTCTACTTTCAGTTTACTGAAACTCCTGGAAAATACCCATGTGGGAGTCTCTGCTGAAAGCACTATTTTTATATGGGCCTTGACCAGTCTTAATTTGTTTGTTCATTTGTTTTTGCATCCTTTTCTTCCATGAGACACTCAACAACCATTTAGCTACACCCCTTTTACCCTAGGCACCACCAACCCCAGACACACACACACACACACACACACACACACACACACACACACACACACACACAGTTTCCTCATCCCAGGATTTCAGCAGCTGGAGTGTTAGCAGATATCACAGAGAGGAAATTGGTTCAGTGAAAAGTGGTTCGGTGTTTAGACTCACTCTTTTGTGATTCACTTCTCTTTGAGATCTGGGCTGCTTAAATCTTGGCTGCCTTGGCAGTCCTCTGGTTTTTCGAATAGACTTTTAAAAATTTAGTCTGCATCTCTGATTGTTCTCAGTGAAAGCATATATCAGCTCCTTCTTCACAATCAGAAGCAGAATACAATCAGATTTGTGTTTGACCCCTCTTTCCTTCTACATACGAAATCTCCTTGACTCGCTTTCTTATCTGGAATATGTCACTCCTTATTAACTATCACAAATCTGGTTCATACTCTCATTAACTTCGACCTAGATCATTGTCTAGATTCTGAACAGTCCCTCCACCCTGCAATCCATTTAATTTCCCCTACAACTCTGATCTGATGCAGTGTGCATCTTATTTAGGCCCAAGTAGATTTTATTTTGAAATGGGACTAACCACATTTTTTAGGTCTATGATGCTTTGTCAGTGATTTCATTTTATACAGCCTATCTCGTCGTTCACAATATCATATTGGTAATGTGGGACTGTCATTTGTAACAAATAATATAAAGCCTCTAGTATAGTACTTACTACGTAGGAGAGCTTCAGCACCTGTTCATCTACTCTTTCTTTTTAAAGTTAAATAAGTAATAACCCTTTATGGTATTTGAATTGGTAATTGAAGTACAGATTCCTTAACATGACACAAGATATTTTCATACTGCATCCTTACCCCTCATAATTCCCCAGCATGTACCTGAAGCTATAAGCAAACTGAAATACTCATTTATTCATTAATTCCAAAAATATAGAGAGCCACCAGGTATTTGCTGTCCATTGAAGATCCAGGAACAAAGAAGACAAATAGCTTCTTCTCTGGGACAGATTTCTGTCCAGTGGTGGTCCCATCTCTTATCCCCCCTTTTTTAAAATTATTGTTAAACTGCTCACATTCTTCTGTTTAAACAGAATGTCATGTTCCTCTATCTGTATGCTCAAAGACGACACACATTTTTCAAGGTCCCTTAAAGTGCTACATTTGGAAGTCATTCTGATCTATTCTGAACTCGTGTCGTTTGTGTAATTTACCTGGCATTATAAGTGAAATCATCCCTCTATTCCCTGCATGGACTTGACTCTTCAAATTCAAGAATTTTGTTTTGCTAACCATTCAACTTATCATAAATAGGTATGTATCAAATAAGTAGATGTAGACATGTGCTATAACATGTTTCCCATTTTCTACCTAATAATTCACTAGGCTTTTCACCTATTTGAGTCAGTAGGTCTGTGCTTTAAGTTGAATGGCTCAGAAGGACTCTATGGACATCCACATGTCCATATTTTGAAGCATAGACAATGGATTCCAGAAGTCGGACACCACACAAAAACAGAGTATAGCACTGCTGAAAGATGCATGCCTTTTGTAGAAAAGAGCCACTAGCTCTGCCTTCCCCCCTCTGACACATGAATTCTGGTGCTCAGGACTCAGACTCAGGCAGCTGTCTCGGCACCGCTGAGGATGCCCCTAAACTGCAGCAGATGGTGCTACTTATTTGGCCATCTAATCCTATTCTGAAGTACCAGTTGGCCAACTGCTGTGGTGGAGGTATGAAAATAGATTTATTTAGCGTCAGAGGATACACACACAAATGTTTCTCAATGCAAGAGCTTAAACTGATATGGGAAAAAAAATCGTATCCAACAAATTGCCTGGCGAGATTCGTTAGAGGGTGTGGTTATAAAACCCCATCCTTCACATGCAAGCTGTTATGGAAACTACAACTTCTTTGGCCAGCTGTACTGTCATCTCTTCCACGCCTTTGCCCCCAGAGACGCAAACAGGCCAAGAGTGCCCTCCTGCCGGCACGCGCAGGCACAGCACATGTACTCCTGCACATACAGTTGCTAATCAGTCTGCAATTTAAATTTAACACCACTTAGGAGCCAGCTGGGTCACCTGTGGCTACTCTGTGGAAATATGCCCAGCATGTGCCAGTGGTCCGCATCGAAGAGAAGAGGCTTCGGCAACTTCTGTGTAAGCAGCTGCACTCCTCTGTCGGTTTTCTCAGCGCCAGTGATCTGAGCTTTCTGGGTCACAGCATTGTCAAATATTCAGCTATGCCTTTGTCCAATTCCAGAATAGCTCTGGATCATTCTTATCAGGCCCGAGTCCAGTTCATGAACACTGAACATCACTTCGTTGAATTCATTTTTTTTTTTTTAAATACAATTTTTAAAACCCTTTGGGGACGAACTGCTCCTCCAGCGGCCAGGGGGTCAGCTTGACGATTCAGTGCCCTTGAACCAGGCAAACCAGGAGCCATCAGGGGAGAAGGCGACACTCCAGGTCTCATAGCTGGACTTCCAATCAGACTGGAAGTTTGAGTTCGGCTTGAGTTCGGCCAGCAGCGGCAGCTCTTTGGCCTCCAGGGAGGACACGCTGCTCCTGTGGCAGGGGGCGGGCACCCTAGCCCCCTGGGCCAAGGGCCCTCATGCTGCCAACCCCCTCCCCCCGCCGGCCCCCGCCCCACCTCTGCCTTGGCCGCAGCCGCCACGGCGCCCTGAGAGGCCATCAGCTACCTCCCGTCACATGGCGACAGGGCAGGCAGGCTGGGACGCCGAATTCAAATTTTAAGTACCTTTTAAACTCTTATTTATATCATTAGCTATTTACATATAGAAGCTAAAGATAGTTTACAATAGCTATTAAGTAAAATGCCTAGTGATTGTAAACCCTTTTGGTAAAGCCAATACATTCCTATTACGGTATGTGTATAGTGAGTTTCCTACTTGAGAAAACAGAACTAATTAAATTATTCAAGTGCGAACAACAATTTAAATTGATGTGTGCACTACAGAACACTTGGAGATTATTTCCAGGTTTCTATGTTGTAGGCCCAGCACATTTGTGACATGTGAACTAGAAACATCAACTAAAACTGACGTCCGTACATAAATGCATCAGGTTTGCATGGCTTAAGCCCACCTCGAATAGAAAATCCTTTAAAGCCTAATAAGAGTGCTCAATCTTGGAGAAAAGGAAGGTATAATAAATGGTGCCAAATCAAAGGCAACCCAGAAATTAGAAGAGAGAGAGAGAGAGAGAGAATAGATACAAACATCTACAATAAAATCGATGCACACATTTACAATAAAATCGAGAATTTTCCATTACAATCTCCCAATGGACACCGTGTTTTAAAATGAAACAGAGGAGGGCTTCGGCTACAGAACAGGTGTGGAGGTGACATGCACAATCACAGCTGCCAAGTGCCCTGGGGGACTAATAAGTGGCAGAAGATAGGCATGGGAAGTGTGAATGTTTTTCTTCTCATGGGAAGATATATTAGAAAGGATCTCTCTACCAAATTATCTTTAGAACACATTCTAAATCCTTGAAATGCCTATGAGAAAAAATAGGGCCAGCATGTCAGCTCTGCTATTGGAACAGTAAGAGCCAGCAGCAATAGCGGTATTCTTCGTTGTCAATATTTTCCAACATTGTCCCTTATCTGTTAGCCAGGGCCACACCTGAGTCCCTTTCTTTGCCCACCTTAACTGTTTACGCACACTTGAGATGTATGACTAAAGTTGTTTAAACCCTATTAAGCTCTTTTCATGGGAAACAAAAAGTTGGTTGGTGATTTGCTGCCTGGCGTGTGTGTGTGTGTGTGTGTGTGTGTGTGTGTGTGACGCCCACCTCCTCTCCCATCCTTTGCTTCTCACCATCACTTCTGGTCCACTCTCACACATGATGTGGGCTGAGTCCTCATTTTTCCCATGTACATTGCTGCATTCTATTTATATTTCAAGCTCCTAAATTTTGTCTCTCTGATCATCTATTTTATACTCTACGGAAGAAGTGTTGTAGCTATATGATAAAACAATGGCAAAATCACAGTGTATATATATTTGACAAAGTTATAAAATATGTACCATAAATGATTAACACTTTTCAGTACTAAGAGTCAGACTCTGGTTTAAACACTTTACATTTTTCAGCCCACTTATTATCTTATAGTAACAGTTTTACATAACCGATTTTCTCATCATATTATTTAAAAAATAAGAGAACAAAAGGGTTAACTAATACAACTATTAAGGTCACACAGATATAAAAGGACAGAGCTAGACTATCAATTTAAACAATTCAGGTCCAGAGCTCACACTACTGTTATGCTATAGCATACCTTCTTGAGAACTGAAATATATATATATTTTTTATTTTAATCCTTTTATTAAGGGCTCATGCAACTCTTATCACAATACATACATACATCAATTGTGTAAAGCACATTTGTACATTCATTGCCCTCATCATTTTCAAAACATTTGCTCTCCGCCTAAGCCCCTGGCATCAGCTCCTCATTTTTTCTCCTCCCTCCCTGCTCCCCGCTACCTCATGAACCCTCGATAATTTATAAATTATTATTTTGTTATATCTTGCCCTGTCCGACATCTCCCTTCACCCACATTTCTGTTGTTTGTCCCCCAGGGAGGAGGTCACATGTAGATCCTTGTCATCAGTTCCCCCTTTCCAACCCACCTTCCCTCCACAGTCCCAGTATCGCCACTCACACCACTGGTCCTGAAGGGATCATCCTCCCTGGATTCCCTTTTTTTCCAGTTCCTATCTGTATCAGTGTACATCCACGGGTCTAGCCAGATTTGTAAGGTAGAATTGGGATCATGATAGTAGGGGAGGAGGAAGCATAAGGAACTTTACTAGAGGAAAGTTATATGTTTCATCATTGCTACATCCCACCCTTACTGGCTCATCTCTTCCCTGAGACTGTTCTGTAAGGGGATGCCCAGTGGCCTACAGATGGGCTTTGGGTCTCCACTCTGCACTCCCCCCATCATTCACTATGATATGATTTTTTGTTCTGATGATGCCTGGTACCTGATCCCTTTGACACCTCACGATCACACAGGCTGGTATGCTTCTTCTATGTGGGCTTTGTTGCTTCTGAGCTAGATGGCCGCTTGTTTACTTTCAAGCCCCTAAGACCTCAGATGCTATATCTTTTGATAGCTGGGCACCATCAGCTTTCTTCGCCACATTTGCTTATGCACCAATTTGTCTTCAGTGATCGTATCAGGAAGGTGAGCACACAATGATATGATTTTTTGTTCTTTGATGCTTGATAACTGATCCCTTCTGCACCTTGTGACCACCCAGGCTGCTGTGCCTCCTCCATGTGGGCTTTGCTGCTTCTGAGCTAGATGGCTGCTTGTTTACCTTCAAGCTTTTAAGACCCTAGACACTATATCTTTTGATAGCTGGGCACCATCAGCTTTCTTCACCACATTTGCTTATCCACCCTCTTTGTCTTCAGCGGTTGTGTTGGGAAGGTGAGCATCATAGAATGCCAATTTAATAGAAGAAAGTATTATTGCATTGAGGGAGTACTTGAGTGGAGGCCCAATGTTCTTCTACCTTAATACTAAACCTATAAATACATGCATATAGATCTATTTCCCCATCCTCATATATAAATATATTTGCATATGTACATGCCTTTATTTAGACCTCTATAAATGCCCTTTGCCTCCTAGCTCTTTCCTCTATTTCCTTTGACTTTCCTCTTGTCCCCCCTATCATGCTCAGTCTTCATTTGGGTTTCAGTAATTCCTCTTGGTTACATTACTCTTGATCATCCCCTACCAGGCCTCCTACTCCCTCCTCACTACCGATTTGGATCACTTGTTCAGAGAATTGAAATATATTATGAAAAAAATCATGGTGCTATTAGATCAAAATGAAAATTTTGATAACAAATTATCCTTTTTTCCAAAAGAACAACTCTTCTCCTACTTGTTGATCAATAAATCAGATTATAAAAAGCCTGAGAAACTCAGATTCCCAAATCTGAAGAAACTCAGTCAGCCACTGTGCATGAAAGGATCTAGCAATCACCTTCTGTAGAGACTACAGCTAAAAAAAACACTTGAAAACCTCTGTCATATCAGGCTGCTATGAATCAGAACCTACTTGTTGACACACAACAACTACAACTTACCCATTTCTGATAAACTAATAATAGGTTGACTCTCGAAAACTTCTCATACTTTCAATGAAACTGAAATGGTTGTCTATTTTTCACATCGACTCCTTCGTTCTACTTTTATCCAAAGCTTCAAATCCAGTCTCTACTGCCATCAATTTTATTCTGATTCACAGTGACCCTCTTATATAGACTTTCTGAGGCTGTAAACGGTTATGCAAGAAACCAGCTTCATCTTTTTCCCACGGGTTTGCATTGCTGACCTCTGAGTTAAAAGTTCAATGTTTACCAGACAGTGTCATCAGAGCTCCTTTTAAATCAAGGTAGATGACCGCAAAAGTTATTTAACCTGGAGATAATCAGATGGAGAACTGAAATGTCTGCTTACATACAGGGAGTAGATGGTGTGATTGTACTACATGTGAAAAGCCATGCTTGACTGACGAGGGCACTACCAATGAAACACTGCATTGAGCTTAATTAAGAGAGCAAGGTTATAGGGTGGACTTTAATAAACTTAAATGAATCATTAATTAACATTTCAGGTTATTCCATAAAGACTTTGTGGAAATTCCAATTTATTGCAGTGAAGGGCTGCCTTAGATAAAGAGCAGGTTGATAAGTGTGCTTCAACAAAATAATAGTACATTTTTTGTATTATGGATTGAAATTTATTTTTAAGTAGGTTTACTTGGTACCAAAAGATGCAAGTCTGTCTGCATATCTGAAGTTATTCTGAGCAATCACTTCACAAAGGACGACTTTCACACTTGAAAATTGATGCTAGAAAATATTTTATTGAATCAGAAACATATTTCGAATGAGTGAGGATGGTACTGTCATGAAAACAAAGAGTGAACATTTTAAAGTTTCTGCGTAGTCAGGGCTTTCTGGGCAAAGATTACTAGTAACACGGTGTACAATGGGTGTGGAAGGTGGTGTCTGAACTCTCTAACTTCACAAGTACAGGGATAATCAAGCCCAAGGTCAGTGCCTAGGAGGCTGAGGTCAGCCATAGCTCTATTTTCTAACTTTCCTTATCAATTCTGACACGGAGTATCCCTTCCACAGTACCTTTACGTCTCCGCTACGTTTGGTCATTCTTTTTAAGGACCACACAGTACCCATAGACCATACTTACAATCATGAACATTTTTAGGCAAGTGAACAAGTTATATTTCAGGATCAGAAACACTCAAGAAATAGTTCTTTGATTAAGATAACCTCTTCCCAGTCTTGCCTACAGTAGGTCTCTGTGTGATCCTTGGCCTGTGCCCTGCTTAGATGATGTTGCTGCTCCCTTAGCTCTGCTTTTAGATGCCCCCATAGGCACATCACTCTGCCAAAAGCCTTGGCCTGAGGCACTTAGCTCTAGCTCCATGAGCCAACAAATATAGTTTCTCCAATTTAGTGCCTGGAGGCACCCTATTCAACTAGTGAGCACCTTGTCTGAAAACAGTCAACTTTCTTGCTCTCTTATTGGGAAGCCCAGCAACTCATCTCATGTGCTGGCTTTTAACTCAGCTGCTGCCCCTCCTACATGACTATTCTGGTGTCACAGCTTTCTGTTCCTGCATCAAGGCGATTCAATACACAATACCAGGAGATCAGGATCAGAGGGGTAAGCTCCACTCTTGGTTCTTCTTTCTTGATGGTGGTGAGGCCCTCCCACCTTGCTGCTCCTGAGATGTCTCACTTTACATAGCAGAGTGGCAAAATCAACCAATCCCGCATTAGAGATCCAAATTTTTATTATCACAATTATCCTTGTTAATAATCTTATCACCATGTTCTCCCACTCTCTATTACCCAGAACCAACAACAACAGAGGCAATACAGTCAATCTGCAACATTCTAGCCAGCCATTTGGTAGGTGTTATAAAGACTATGCCTAGAAGGTCTATAGCAAGTAATTAATTCATCTTACATACTTTGGGCATGTTGTCCACACACTTGAAGTCCACACACTTCATCTTATGTACGTTGGGCATGTTGTCAAGAAAAACCAGTCCCTGGAGAAGAACAGCACGTTTGGTAGAGAAGAAGGGTAGGAAGGAGAGGCTGACCCTCAAGGAGATGGACTGACACCTTGGCGGCAACAATGGGCTCAAGCACAGGAAGAATCGTGAGGACGCAGCTCAGAACACTAATTCGTTCTATCAGTATGAGGTCATTATGGGCCGAAAATGACTTGATGGCACCTAACAATAACAGCAACACATGAATTAAAGAATGAACGCAGAACAATCCTGAAATAGAACCTTCCAGAGAAACATATATAGGGACATCCCTGAAATCGTATATTTCCTAGAGCCATGGGTAAAGCCTGTTGTCATTTACTTCAAAGTGAGACATCCCCCAAAATAAGCCCCCCAAGCTACCATGACTCTGGACCGTAGCAGCGGGCGCCACCACGCTGCTCACTGTTGGCCGCAGTGCAGCCAGAGCAGACAGGAAGTATGAAGCCTCTTTTCATAAAACAATAAACAATAAATGTGTACCGTATTCTTCTTCGTGGAAAAATACGACATCCCCTGAAAATAAGTCCTAGCATGTCTTTGGGAGCAAACATTAATATAAGACACTATCTTATTTTGGGGGAAACAGAGTAGATTGGTTTCCATTGGAGAGCAAAGTTTTCTTTCCCTCTCTATGTGTAACAAATCCAATATAAGGTCAAATCCTGACGTTCTGAAGTTCCTTTCTTACAACTAGAACAAATAACCGAACTCTCTTGTGCACATCCATTGGCATTCATCCTCATTCTGACAATTGGACACTGCCACTCACCGTGCTTCCACAGTTAATCTAAGATGTATTAGCTAAATCATACTTCATCATGTGTCTGATTAACCAGTATATTTGTTCTATAGCAGTGCTTCTGAGAACAATACTTCCAAGATTTTTATTTGTGCAGGACATTAACTGATGTCGCACACAGTTTAATGTCATAATTCAATACGCTTGAGAAATGTTGCACATCCCATCACTCTCTAGGATACCTAAAAAATTGCATTTTGTGAATTCTCTTTGGAGACATGTTCAATTTCAACTTAGGATTTCTGAATCAGAAATGCCATTGTCTAATGACCTGATAGTGTTTTCTTAATCCCCTCAGCTATCTCAGGAGAACATCGAAAAGATTGTGTCTAACTCCAGTCTGTATTTTCTTCTCTAAATATCCTAGGAGAGTTTCTAGCTAAGCTTATCCTCATCCCTCTTGTCCTCAAAGTCTTGGAAGGAGTCACTATACTGACCCTTTAAAAAGCAATCTGCTCATACAGAGCAGTGCTTCTCAATTCTGACAACCAATTAGAACCACCCAGTCAGCTACTAAAAAGACCAATACCTGGGTCCCAACCTGGACTAATTAGCAGACTTTCTGAGAATAAGATTGGGTATCTATAAGATTTAAACGTTTCCCAGGTGCTTTGAAAATTCAGCCTGGCTTAAGAACCACTGACAGAGAGCAGCGGTTTAATCTTTCATGAACGTTGGTACCAGTTGCACACGAACATAGATATCTACAGAGTTTATTATTCAGCATACTTGCAATAGGCTACAGATACTCATTTTTAACAAAATTGCAGGATGATTCCAAAGTAGTTGCTCAGTGATCCCACTTGGAGATACACCAATATAGACAGAACCTACCATTCTTTCTGCTCCCTGAGAGTTAATGAAAAATTCCATTTCTGGAAATCAGAGGAGGATATTTCAAACTCCAAAATAGACCTTTATTTGCAGGCATGGGAGGCTTGAACTGATTTTAATATTCCAGCAGATACGCAGTCCATTCATCAGCAATGGGCCTCAACTGTAGCAAGAAACCCAGCCACTCCAGGAGTGGTGTCCCTAGACAATTTATAAATTTGCCCTTTGAGGGCAGCTCTTCAGAGTCCATGCATCCTTTCTGTAGAATACCTGGCTGATGCCTCCATTGTGAAGGAAGGGGAATCAGACTTGCACAAATAACTTTCTTTCAGAAAACATGGCCAAAGGTCCACTTTCAATAGAACTGAGTGGACCAAGCTCTGCTCATAACAGCTCAAAATGCTGGCTAAAATATACAACCCAGGAGCCAAACAACAATGTGTAGGGGCGAACAAAATACAGAGATAATGGGGGGCAGTCCACATGGAAAAGAAGAAAGTAGTATGAGTTCCCCATGTTTCTGGTTTGGGTCTTAGCACAGATAACTGTTGGCATGCCAATTAACAGACCCAGAGAGGAACCCCAGCTTATGGGGGAACTAGAACACAGAATTGGGGGCCTTTATAGAGACTGGAAATTGAAGAAGGGGGGAGAGCACCAATGCATGTAACTCACTGTGCTCAACTCTGGCTCCATCCTGAGCTAGACATTACAGGGGAAGATTCCAGCCATTTTACTTAAAACTAAACAAACACAACCAAGAATACTAAGAATGTAAAGTGTGGATTTAAGTTCTCTTTATATGATTCAAAGGAGCCCTGGCAGTGCACTGAGTTAAGTGCCCTACAAGGTTAGAGGTTCAAATTCACAGGCTGTTCCAAAAGAGAAAAATGATGCCACTTGATCCCATAAAGAATGGCAGTCTCAGAAACCTGAAGGAGCTGTTCTGGTCTGTCCTGTAGGATGGCTTTAAGTGTGGCTGTAGGTGGAAACACCTCGACGGCCTTGGGTCTTTTTATATGAATCTATGAGAACACAAAGCTCCTAACACTCATTATTCACAGTGGCCAGGATACAGTCCAATGTTCCAGGGCACACAAAGAACCTGTAAAATATCACCTATTTTCCAGGGAAAGAAGAATCAATAAAACCCAACTCCAAGAAAATTCAGTTGTCAGACTTGAGAGAAAAGCTTTAAACAGCTTTTAAAAACATTATCAGGGATATAAGATAAAGTATACTTGTAGTCAGTATAATAAAACTGTGCATCTCAAACATCTTTAAAATGTTCCCATTTTGACCCAGTAATTTAGTCTAAGAAATATCTGAAACAGACATAATATTCACATACAAAGATTCAGCACAGTTTTGTTTACACACAATGTTTGGAAACAATCTTAAGGGTATAAAGATAGACATAATTAAGTAACTTATGTAAGATTAACAAAACTAAATAATGTAGTCATTAAAATAATTTGTGACAATGTTTTTTATGGTGTACCAAAGGGTTTATGATATAACTAACATAGAAGTTAATTTTTCCTGAACATTTTCTGAATTATTTTCTAAAAGACAGGAAAAAAATCCCAACTTTTTAAAAAAGGAAAGACAATGCCCCAATGCCAATATTATTTGCCTGCACATTATTGTTTTACTTTGTTACTGATGTTTTTCCACTGAGGGTTAATTTCCAAACTTTTCAAAATTAATACATATATTTCATAATTTAAAGAAGATGAAAAGCCGGACTCCCAGAAGAAACAATATTCAGGCCAGCTGTGGATTTCAGTCCAAGTAATGAGGCATGTATGGGTAGGAAGTTGGAGGCAAGATGAAACAGTGGGTCTGCACTATACAGCAAGGTCAAAACCCAGGCATACATAGCTAGTAGTCAAAAAGTCAGGACACGCTTTATTTAGGGCAATCAGAAAATTTGCAGACATATATTTTAGAGGTAGATAAACAGAGGAACATCAGATAAAGAGAAGGACCAAAGAACAAAAAGAATAGAGTAGCAACTAAAATAGAAAGCTAGAAACCAGAAAAGAAAATAACATAAAGATCCTGGGGAGTTTACGGATGAGTTCTCTGGCCCAAAGGCTTCATACTGCTTTGTGCTATAATGAAAACCAATCCCAGAAATTGGCTAGTCCAGAGTCCATAGAGGAGAGCAGATAAGTCAGGTACCAATATACTTGTCTTACTATTGGACCCATTTTAAATTTGTTCTAGTTTTTACTAATGTCTGCTTTCGTTTCTATTGAGGTTTTGATATCATATTTCATTATTGTTGCTCATTGTTTTGCTTTGGTTTTTGCTGTGGTTCTGTATGTTTTTATTTACATGGAATCTAGGATAGGTAGATCGAAGGAGCCAATAATGGGATCAAGGGTTTCCTGGGATTGAATGACAGGGTCCAATGAGGGGAAAGGAAGAACTAATAACTTTCTTTCTTTTTTTTTTTGGTACCAGAATGGGGTTAATAACTTTCTTAAGTAGAAGAAAACAATGTTCTTAACTGTTTGTGGTGATGATTCCACAACTCTTTTTAATAGGGTGAAACAATTGACTTGTGTCATGGGTGAATTATATGTCAATAAAACTGTTACTTTTTTTAAGTGGGGCAAAGATGTGAAGGGGTTTCTGCCAGCTCCAGTGTAGCAGACCAGAGAATAATGTTTCAGAGAGTGGACAAGAAAGACTGCTGGGTGATGGGGGGTGGGGTGGGGGGGGGTACTGGAGAAAAAAACAGACACGCAGACAGCAGATATCAACTGCTTATGTCTCCCTCCATCCCCAAAGCCCCCGTCCACCTCCCAGCAAAAAAAGGAAGGAAGAAAGAAATACAACTTGCTGGGTAGAGGGAGAGACTAGGATCTGAAACTCCATGAGGAGGCCTGGTGGCGCAATGGTTAAGTGCTTAGCTGCTAAGAAAAGATTGGCTGTTCAAATCTATGAGCTGCTCTGTGGGAGAAAAATGTGACCATGGCTTCCATCCCGATCACAGCCTTGGAAATCCTCGGAGGGTTCTACACTGTCATCTAGGGTCTCGGTGAGTTAGAGTACAGTTGATAGCAATCAATCATGGATCATCTACCATGTAGACCAGAAACCGCTATTATAGATGAAAGGAGAGTTGTGTTAGCTCCTACATCATATGTGTCTAATATAATACAAACAAAACAAACAACCTGTGACTGTCTAATTGATTCTGACTCATGGTGACTCCATGTGTGCCAGAGTAGAACTGTAGTCCACTGGTTTCCAATGGTTTATTTCTCTCAGCCTATAGCCAGGCCTTTCTTCTGAGGTACTTCTAGTGCACTGGAACCTCCGTCTTTTTGGCCAACAACGGAGCATGTTAACTATTCACACCATGCAGAGACTGACATAGGTAATATGCACAGTGCTTTCCTTTTTTTCAGAACAATCTGCGTTCTATTTTCACTACATGACTATACAGACATTCATTGTATCTTTCAGACTACAGTTCTATAAAATACTTCCATTTATTTTCTTTCTCCTAACATTCCATTTTAAAAACACCAAGGGTTAAACCTTGCCGACCACATGTTTTTGACGGATTACAATCTCTGCTCCTGGTTCATCCTTCGGAATACTCACCGAGGTACAAGTGAACATTTGCAATCTGTTATTCTTCTAAAACTGATGTAAAGCATGTGAGGGCCTATCTGTATTTTCCTGTGTTGGCACAGCTTCTAACAAATACAGAGAGATACCTTGGCACCTAACACTGTACCTGCAAAATGCCTGCTCCCCTCTTGCCAGTGCTAATAACAGAATAAAGTTCCCATGACAGCTTCTTTCCATTTAGAGTTTATCTCAAGCAAATGTATTATTAGTTATATCCAGTTCATTTAAAATTAACCACATCTTCTGTTCCAGTGTTGCTGGAATTGACCTAGCTGGTCTGCAGAGGAATAAGATTAAGGTGAATGAAGTAATGAATAGTATAGCCGGGCCTAATTATATACCATCCTCTCATTCACCTTAATTTGCGAAGGAGCAGAAACTGGATGAAATTCAAAAGGCAGCAGATTGGAAATGGACAAAAAGGACGTTTTATGCTTAGCATAATCAGCTTTCAGGATTCACTGCTCAAAGATATTTCTCGGGGTAAAATTTTGCAAAGTTTCAAGACAGGAATAAAAAGGCATCTGTGGGTGCAGAGCTGGATGTGGATTTATGGCAGCTATCAATCCTCAGGCTGGTAGCCATAAAACCATCACCAGCTGGTGCTGGGATGGAAAGCCTCCCCGCGGTACCCCACTGCACAATTGGACAAACGCAGGATGTGCTGTTGTGTTTGTACAGAGACAAAAGAGTCCTGAGAGCCCACACTCTCTGCCTTTGCCAAAGGAAAGGCGGTGCACAAGACAGAACTGTTCAAAGGAAGCCATGGGCTGGGGCTGTGCTTCAGTGGCCCCCAGGAGCCTCCTTCTTTATCTGGTTTTTTTTTTATTATTATCAAATGTTATTTCATCTGTCATGGTAAAATGCAAGGAGTCCTCTCCTCCACCGACTCTATTCAATGCTACCACTGAATTAGTGTGCACTTACTGGCTAGAAATGCAACTTATCTCGTCTGTAAATAACCAGACCACCATTCATTTAAAAGGTGGCAGGCCTAAATACCCCTCTTTGAAGAAGGTAACAATGACCACGGCAGGGATCTGGGGCTTTTGTTAATGGACAGCATGGCAGGTCTATTTGTCAGCATCCTCACTGACACCCTGAGCCCTTTAATTCAGTCTGACAGATTCAGGCCAGGCTCCAGATCTCACAAAAGAGATGAGGGAGAGTATTGATCCTCCTGTTATTGTTGGTGATTTACTGTTCCATTCCTTTAGCAAATTTAGACACACAGGCACACACACAAACACTCGCCATGGAGGTCACAGCTGCTAGATGGCAGAGTAATGAGTGATTATTTCTTATCTCTCCTAAGCTCTATAAGTAACTTCACTTGGGGTTTCAGGAGAGTCCTGCGGATTTAAGCCAAATGAATAATATCTTTTCACCCGAAGGTCAAAGGGTCCTAAACATGGCAATAAATATCTGCTTCAAATAGAAACTCACACATGTTTAAAGGGAACAGATGGCTGAAATTGACCAAGCTACCACCAGATTTTTGGACCACCCTACAGGTAGATATGTATTCGTTTGATACAGTCTAACAACGTGCCAGGCAAGAATAAAGAATGTACAAATGTCATGCTCCTGCTTCCACCCCTCCGGGACCCACGGTTTCACAACAGAGATTGTTCCTTTTCCATGTTGCTGCGGTGGGAGACTGGGCTGACTCATGATGGCTTTGTACAAAGTGTATTTGCCTTTCCCACTTTCCTCAAAGTTCTCTTTCATTGCTCTATAAACTTTCAAGGTTCGTGATTTCCAAAACCTGACATAAGCAAGTGAGAGCATCTCATTTCCTTGAATCAATTTCATATTTATGCCTATATTGAAAAAAATTAAATTTATTCTAAAGGTGAATGGCACTTAATATTTAGATAAATACTAACCAATAAGAAATTTAACTATTTATATGTACATAAATAGATAGATATATACTATTCAAGGTAATTCTGAAAGATGAAGTTCCAAACATGTCTTCAAAAATGTAGCATTTGCTAGGATAAATGAAAACCAGAAAAAACAAATACACTGCCATTGAGTAGATGCTGACTCATCATAACCCTATAGGACAGGGTGGAACTTTCCCTGCGCATTTATGAAACTGTAACTCTTTTTTTTTTTTTTAAACTGTAACTCTTTACATGATTAGGAAGCCTTGTCTTTCTCCGGAAAAGTGGCTAGTGGTTTCCAACTGCTGACGTTGCAGTTAGCAGCCCAATGCCAAACACTATGCTGCAGGGCTCACAATCTCTTAATATGACTACTTTGCTATCTACAGATGATGCGTTATTGGCATAGCTCATTTCAATTATTTATTTAAAATAAAACAACTCCATATAATACCCGTGTTTCATCATGCTATAGGCACAAAACCAAATGTTCCTCTTTGGCTAATGTCAAGTAAAATTCAAATATTTTCCAATAGCTCTGCTGAAAATAACTACTAAAAATTCTGGGGGGAAAATTGCACTAGCTACTATATAGGAGAAAGGTGAGACTTTCTACTCTTGCAGAGTTATAGTCCCAGAGACCCACAGGGGCAGTTAGCATAAGTCTGAATCAATCGGTGGCATCAATCGATGGCAAAGAGTTTGGAATATATATATATAATATATACCATTATATATTATATACTTGGAATATATATAAACCAAGATCTTTGCCACCAAGTTGATTCTGTTGATATATAATTGTGTGTGTATATATATGTATGTATATGTATATATATGCGATATATATATATATATATATATCACATTTTAAGGAGAAAAACAAGTAACAATGCCCAACCCTCACTTGATCAGAATATTTTATTTTCTGAAAATGACCTTAGAGCAGCTAATATGAGTGTGATGAATGATATAAGTAAAAATATACTTGTATGTTAATATCAAAAATATCAACAGAGAAATGCAATATATAAAATTTTAAGTAGTGGCAAACAAATGGAAGCAAAAACCACAGGTTTGAAATGAAACTTACTGATAGAATGTAAAACAGTAGAAAGAATGAGTGAACATGAAGAGAGGTATATAGAAAGCATCCAAACTTACAAAAAGATAAGGAACACATTTAGAATTAGACACATGGAGATTGTACTACACTATATCAAAAGAGCTAACTCACATAGGTTGGTATTTGTCGTAGCAGAGGAAATGAGAGAGGGATGGAACAGAAAAAAATATTTCACACATTCCCAAATTTACTGAAAGGCAACTTAAGGACATGCAACATATCTTAAGCAGAATAAGAAAGACAACCTAAGTTACATCATAGCCAACTGATGAATTGAAGGTGAGGAAAAGGAAAAAAGAACAAAGAAAATAAGAAAACTTTGAGAACAGTCAAACATACAAGGGGGATGCAAAAAAAACCCCATAATTGTGGTGGGCAGAGCCCAGCTTTAATAGTCCGTAGTTTTCCTGCAAGGTAAGCATCAAGCAACTTTCTCTGGGTTAGTGCACCCAGTGGTGTCACCTGGGAAGATTCTCTCTGGTCACAGTGAATTTTTTCATGAAAGCAGTTTCACTCAAACCTTATTTTTTGTGATGGCCAATTTAAGAGAACAATGTGCAGCTGTGAAATTTTGATTGCTGCTTGGGAAAATGCTACACAAACTGTTGTGATATTGAACACAGCTTACAAGGACAGTGCTATGGAAATTATTCAAGTGTATGAGTGAGCGGTTTTCTCATTTCACAAAAGGTGAAATGTCACTTGATGACAAACCTCATCCTGGATGTCCATCAACTTTCAAACGGATGGAAATGTCAATGCCATAGTGCACTTAGAATGTGTTCCACCAGGTCAGACTGTCAATTAAGTTTTCTATTTAGAGGTTCTGAAAAGATTGCATAATAATGTGCTACAAAAAAGGCTCAATTGTGGGAGATGGGGGACTGGCTTTGCCACTATGACAATGCACCTGCACATGCAGCCACCTCAGTGTGCCAGTTTGGGGCAAAACAACCAACATGCTTCTCTTGCCCCACACACCTTACTCACCTGACTTTGCTCTGTGCAACTTCTTTTTGTTTCCCTGAATGAAGAGGAACATGAAAGGACAGTGAATTGACTTAGAAGAGACGATGGGGGAAAAACAAGGAAGTTGCTGTCAGTCATCCAAACAGATGAGTTTGAAAAATGTTTTCAAGAATAGAATCGCAAATTTGACAAATGCATTAAGTGTAATGGAGAGTACTTTGAAGGTATTACGGTTGGTTTGTAAAACAACTTAAAAACATAGTTTTTTTGGGGGGGGAATTCCAGTTTTGGCAGGGGTTGGGTACCTGCTCATACACACACAGTATGATAGTTCTGTTTTGTGTCAACTCAGCTTGGTCAGTATTTTCAAATCGCATGCTAGTTGAGAATTCTCCCATGATCTGATCTAACACAATGCAATCAACTCCATGATGAGTTCTGCTGTGAACAGCTAAAGAGTTGTGGGACGATTAGGGTTGTGTGTTTTTGTGACATGCCATTGAGTCAGTTCAAACTCAGAGTGACCATATGTAAAAAAGAATGAACCACTGCTTGTGTTGCACCATTCTCACAATTGTTTTGATGTTTGTGCCCGTTGCTGCAGTCACTGTGTCACTCTGTGATGTTAAGAGCCTTTCTCTTTTTCAAAGCTCCTCTACTGACATAGTACCTATGATGTACTTTTCCAGAGACTGGTCTCTGCTGATACGATGTCCAAAGGAATTGGGTGAAATTTCACTATCCCTGCTTCTTAGAAGCATTTTGGATATAATTCATCAAAACAGATTTGTTTGGTCTTTTGGCAGTGCATCTCTTTTAGGGTACAAAAGAGACCCAAATTGCACGTGTAAATTAAGGAGAACATTTATTAATTGTTAAAAGGGATAAAGACAATGAAAAGATACAGGCACATCATCTGGATAAGGGAGGAAATCAGCATAAGGTCAAAAAGGCATCTGAAGATTCACAGTCGGAATGCTAGATAAATAGGCATTGAACAGAGGAACTGTCAAACATTTATGATTTGTGGTGGAGAATGTGGAATCCTTACATGATAGTTAGAGGCAGGACTACAGAAAAAGGAACAGGGCTATGCTTGGGACACATGCATTATGTTAGATGGAAAGGGCTACAAGATTGGTCCAGCCCTTCCAACCAAGGCAGTCAGAGGTAGATTGATAGGGCATGTCTCTTGACTATAAAATAGCCTCTGTGATTACAGGGATCTCCACCAAGAACACCCCTAGGTGGGGTTTGAGCAATATCAATCTAGCTGAAAGGAATTACTAAGAGGCAGAAGAAGAGCAAGGGTGATGACGAGGCAGGAGGAAGGTAAAAGGAAACAGAAGAAAGATCTAGGAAGCAAAGCTATGGATAGAGGTATAAATATATGGGTATAGATATGTAAATACATCGATTCATAAAAATAGAGATATTGGCCTCTGTACATATATTTATATGGCAATACATTGAGTAAGTGGCCAGACTTTGGGCCTCTGCTCAAGCCCTCCCTCAATGCAAGAACATGTTGTTTCAACAACCTGGCATTCTGTGATGCTCACACTCCCCGCACAATCGCTGAAGAAAAAAATGGATGCATAAGCATAAGCAAATGTGGTGAAGAAAGCTGATGGTGCCAAACTATCAAAAGATATAGCATCTGGGGTCTTAAAGGCTTGAAGCTAAACAAGCCAGCCATCTAGCAGAGATGCAACAAGTCCACCACATGAAAGAAGCAGACCAGCCTGTGTGATTATGTGGTGTTGACAGGATCGGATAACAGGCATCAAAAGACCCAAAACAATACAACAACAACCAAGATAAAAATATATTGTTGGGAGCAAGGGGGTTTGAAGCAGAGACCCAAAACCCATATGTAGATAATAGGACATCCTCTCACAGAAGAGTCACAAGGAAGGAATGAGTCAACTAGGGCACAGTACAGCACCGATGAAACACACAATATAATTCTGGTTCTTTGAGGCTTCCTCACCCCACACTACCATGACCTTAGTCCTACCTTTTAGTTCCGGCTAGACCGGAGCATGTACACTGGTACAGACAAGAGCTCATGACACCTGGAATCCAGGTCAGATAAACCCCTCAGGAACAGAAATGGGAGAGATATACCAGGAGGGTAGGGGGAAGAAGAGGAGAGAAAGGGGGAACTGATTGCAATGATCAACACATACCCAACCCCCAAGGGACAGAGACAGCAGTCGATGTAACATATGAAAATAATAATAATTTATAATTATAAAATTTATAATTTATCAAGGGTTCACGAGGGTGGGGCAAGGGGAATGAGGGATAAAAGAATATCTGATACCAAGGGCTCAAGTAAAAAGAATATGTTTAGAAATGATGATGACTGCATTTGCCCAAATATGCTTGATATAATTGATGAATGGAATGTTATAAGAGCTGTAAGAGCACCCAATAAAAAGATCTCCAAAAAAATGAAAAGAGAAAAACGAATCAAGTAAAATATCAAAACAAACAAAAAAACACCCCCAGGTAAGCCCCTGAGAAAGACTACCCATCTGGGCTGGCTGTGGCAGGGTTGAGGTAATCTACTTTTGACGCACTCTGCCTGATGCCAGAACACTCTACCAAAACTCACTGCCATCACGGCAAGACAGAACTGCCTCTGTGGGTTTCTGAGACTATAACTCTTTTTGTTTAATCATTTTATTAGGGGCTCATACAACTATTATCAAAATCCACATATACATCCATTGTATCAAACACGTTTGTACATCTGTTGTCATCAAACACAATTTGTACATTTGTTGCCATCATTTTCAAAACATTTTCTTTCTACTTGTGCCTTTGGTATCAGCTCCTCATTTCCCCCTCACTTCCCAACCCTCCCACCCTCATGAACCTTTGATAATTTATAAATTATCATTATTTTTTCATGTCTTACACTGACCGATGTCTCCCTTCACCCACTTTTCTGTTGTCCATCCCCCTGGGAGGGGGTTATAGATAGATCATTGTGATCAGTTCACCTTTTCTCCCCCCACCTTCCCATTCCCTTCCTGGTATTGCTACTCTCATTATAGGCCCTGAGTGGTTTATCTGTTCTGGATTCCGTGTGTTTCCAGCTCTTAGCTGTACCAGTGTACATGCTCTGGTCTAGCTAGATTTGTAAGGTAGAATTGGGATCATGAAAATGGGGGGAGGAAGCATTAAAGAACTAGAGGAAAGTTGAATGTTTCATCAGTGCTATACTGCACTCTCACTGGCTCGTCTCTTCCTTGTGACCCTTCTGTAAGGGGATGTCTAATTGTCTACAAAGGGGGTTTGGGTCTCCACTCTATACTCCTCCTCATTCACAATGATATGATTTTTTGTTCTGGGTCTTTGATGCCTGATACCTGATCCCATCAACAGCTCATGATCACACAGGTTGGTGTGTGTGCTTCTTCCATGTGGGCTTGGCTGCTTCTCAGCTACATGGCCTCTTCTTTATCTTCAAGTCTTTAAGACCACAGATGTTATATCTTTTGATAGTCGGACACCATCAGCTTTCTTCACCAGATTTGCTTATGCACCCACTTTGTCTTCAAGGATTGTGTCAGAAAGGTGAGCATCATGGAATGCCCGGTTAATAGAAAAAAGTGTTCTTGAATTGTGGGAGTACTTGAGTAGAGGCCCAATGTCAATCTGCTGCCTTAATAAAAACCTATAAATATATATACATAGATCTATTTCTGCATCATAAATAAATATATTTACATATGTACATGCCTGTACTTAGACCTCTATAAATGCCCTTTGCCTCCTAATTCTTTCCTCTATTTTCTTTATTTTCCTCAACCCACTATCACACTCAGCATTCATTTAGGTTTCAGTAATTCCTCTCATTTACATTGCCCTTGATCAAGCCCTAGTAGGCCTTCTATACCCTCCTTGCCATCGATTTTAGATTATCTGTTGTTCCCTTGTCTCTGGGTTTGTTAATACCCACTTTCTTTCCCCTGCCTGCCCCTCTCCCATGTCCCCTCAGAACCGTCGGTCCTGTTGTTTTCTCCTCAAAATTGTTTATCCAGCCTATCTTATCTAGATAGACCTGCAGAGATAATAATATGCACAAAAACAATATAGAGCAAAACAAAGCAACAAAAGAAAACAAAACAACAACAACAGCAAAACGACAAAAAAGAAAAGCCTATAAATAGTTCAAGGTGTTTGTTGACATTTACGAGTGTTTTCTGGTCAAGTCTGATGGGGTACCATGCCTTGGCCCCACAGTCTATTTTTGGTATTCCGGGGAACTTCATTGCTCTGCTCCCCTTGTGTACTGTTGCACACCCTTAGTGTTTCGCCTCGGTGTGGTGGGGTCAGATCGGGCACAATCCCCACACTGTGTCTCTAGTGTTGTCCCCAGTAGTTCAATGGGTCAGAAATAGACATTGTATTTGGTGGTGAGACCGACCCTATGGTCCTCTCTGTGCACTGGCTGCTCTGAGCAGGAATATCCTCAGTGCTTGGTGAGCCAGGATGTGTTCCACTCTCCCTCCCCTCCCCCTTTGTGTGCTACCTCTTGTGTGCTCTGATCAGACATGTCCCTCTCCCTGAGCTGTAGCTTCAGTACTCTCCTCTGAAGTGAATTCTTCAGTAGGTGGCAGGGGGTGCCCATGTAGTGGGCTTGGGGCCAGCCCCTCAGACCTCTCTGTTTGGTTCCCTGCTTCATGCCAGTAAGTTGCTGTATTAGTCTGGGTACTTTAGAGAAACAAATCCACAGAAACTCATGTATAAGAGAGAGCTTTATATATAAGTTAAGTTCACATCAGGAAAACATCCCAGCTCAGTGCTGCCAAAGCCCACAAGTCCAACATTAAGCCACTAACCCATATGTCCAACACCAATCCACAAAGCCCTCCTCCATCTCACAAAACACACACTATGATGCCAACTGCAGGAGAAAAGCAGAATCAGTGAATGTGTAACATCTCAGCACTGGCAGGGGTCTCTACGCGGCTGCTCTAGCACCCAGGGCTGCATCAGGGTAGGTCCATGTGGCTTCTCCTCAGGGATGTCTTGCAGGAAATGAGCCTTACAAGCTGAAGCAGGAACTGGCTAAGGCAGCTGCACCCTGGTCTCACCATCGCAAAGCAAGAGACCCGAGAACTAGAAAGGTGAGGCTCACTGAGTCATTTATCCCTCCACCCTTCAATTAACCCCAATGTGTTTATCTGCCAGGTTGGCACAATAAACTAACTCAGTTGCATTCATGTCTTGGGGCACTGGTTTAAAGTCTGGTCCCTCTTTCTCTGTGGAGATATAAACAACACCCTCCCTAACTCTTTTATAGGAGTAGAAAGCCTCATTTTTCTCCCCTAGAGTGGTTGGTGGTTTCAAACTGCTGACCTTGCGGTTCACAGCTCAATTCGGAACTACTACACCAGAAGGGTTCCAGACTATCTACACCTATAGTTAATGATATGAAGACATTTAGTGAAGGTTAAATCTATGTGAGGACTCTGTAAATGGATTTGGGGCTGCCACTGTCATTCATAGCCTTCTGCAAACCAGAGTGCTCAGAATTTAATCTCTAATACAATGACACTTTAAATATTCTTTGCCAGCACCATATTTGAAATTCATAGATTCTTTGATCATCTGTATTCAATGTCTCTCTTTTACATACATATGAGGCTACTGAAAATACCGCTTGGGACAAGTGCACCTCAGTTCTTAAAGTAACATCCTCGCTTTTTAACAGCTTAGAGAGGACATGTGCAACAAATTTACCCAATGCAATGCAACTGCTGGTCCCTTGATTGCTGCTTCCAAAAGCATTGATTGTGGATCCAAACAAGATGCACTCTTTGACAGCTTCAAAATGTTCTCCATTTATAATGATGTCGCCTATTGTTCTAGATTTAAGGATTTTGTTCTTCTTCCCTTTGAATTATAATCATTCCTGAAGGCTGCAATTCTAGATCTTCATCAGTAAATACTTCAGGTCCTCCTCCCTTTCAGCAAGCAAGGTTGTATCATCTGCGTTATCTCAGGTTGTTAAAAGCCTCATGGAATCCTGATGCTGCACTCTTCTTCATGTGACACAGTTTCTCCGATGATTTTGCTCAGCATACAGATTGATCAAATTTGGTGAAAGGATGCAACCCTGACACATGCCTATCCTGATTTTAAATCATGCAGTATACCCTTGTTTTGTTCCCACTTGATCCACATGAGCAAAAAGAAGTGTTCTGGAATTCTCATTTTCCCCAAGTTTATCCATAGTTTGTTATGATCCACACAGTTGAATGCCTTCTTATTACCAATAAAACACACATTAAAACAGTTCTGGTATTCTCTGTTTTTAGCCAAGATCCATCTGCCGTCATGAATGATATCCTTTGTTCCATGACTACTTCTTAATCCTGCCTGGATTTCTGGAAGCTCCCTTTCAATGTATTACTTACACCACTGTGGGATAATCTTCAACAAAATGTTAGTTGCATGTTATATTAGTGATATTGCTCAATCATTTCCACATTATATTGAGTCATCTTTATTAGGAATGGGTACAAATGTGGATCTCTTCCTGTTACTTGACCAAGTCTTCCAAATTTCCTGGCATACATGAGTGTTTCCAGTGTTTCATCCATTGCTGAAACATTTCAATTGCTATTCCATCAAATTCTGGAGACTTGATTTTGGTAAATGCTTTTAGTGCACCCTTATCTTGTTCCTTAAGCACCAGTGATTCTTGCTCATATGGAATGGTGGAATGGTGACTAGTTCTTTTTGTACAATGACTCTGTGCCTAAATTCCAAATTCTTTTGATGCTTCCTGCATCATTCAATGTTTCGCCACAGAATCCTTCAATATTTCAACTCGAGACATGACTTTTTTTCTTGAGTTCTTTCAGTTTTAGATATGCTAACTGTGTTAGTGTGGGTTGACTAGAGAAACAAATTCATAGACACTCATATGTATATAAGAAAGAGCTTTATATAAAAGAACAATTACATATTGAGAAAACATCCCAGTCCAGTCTGGATCAAGTCCGTTAAGTCTGATATTAGCCCATATGTCTGATACTAGTCCAAAATTCTTCTTTAGACTCACACAACACATGCAATAATGCCAAATGCCGGAAGATCACAGGCCAGTGGGTGGAAAGCCTAGTGGATCTAGTGGCAGTGGAAGCATCTCAGTGCTGACAGGGGTCTCCACATGGCTCCTTCAGCTCCAGGGCTCTGGCTTCACCAGAGTAGCTCCATGTGTCTTGTCAACAGGAATGTCTCTCAGGGAATAAGTTTGTATCTGCCCTTCTGAGAGCTGTTTATCTCCCTTTGTGCCTCCCAAATGGGGTCATCAAGCTGCACCATGATTGACAGGCTAGACTCCACTCCTTCGCAAGTTGACAGGAGATTATGAAATGCCACACTAACTCTGGATCTTTGCTCATTTTATTATACTGTTTGACTTGTCTTCTCGAGCTTCCCTTTGAAAATTTCAATTCAACTCTTTAACTTCATCATTTCTTCCATTTACTTTAGATACGCTACAATTCAGAGTCTCTTCTGTCACACTTTGATCTTCTCTTTCTTGCCTGTCATGTTAATGACCGTTTACTGCTTTCCTTTATGTTGTAACTGATGCCCTCCCATAGTTCATCAGGTCTCATGTCATTAGTGTTCGATGGAGCAAATCCGGTCATGAGATGGTCTAGAAATTCAGGAGGAACAGACTCATGGTGGTATTTTGGCTCTTCTGTCGTTGTTGCTAGGTGCTTTCAGGTTGGCTGTGAGCCATAGCGACCCTATGCATAATAGAAAGAACACTACATGTCCCCGCTCTATTCTTATATTGTCCCTTTGCCTGAGGCCATTGTTGCAGCCAGTGTCAACCCTTCTCCTGAGGGCCTTCCTCTCCTTTTCTGCCTCTCCACTTTGCCAAGGACAATGTCTTCACAAAGCACCGGCCTCTCTTGACAATATGTCCAAAATACTTAAGATGAAGTCTTGCCACCTTTGCCTCCAAGGAGCATTCTGACCATACTTCTTCCAAGACAGATCAGTTGGTCCTTTTAGCAGTCCATGGCACTTTCAATACTCTTCTCCAGCACCACGATTCAGATTCATTGGTTCTTCTTCAGGCTTCCTTATTCAGTGTCCAACTTATATATGCATTGGCTCTTTTACATTCGTTTTTATTTTCTTCAACTTTAACCTGAACTTACATATTGCTAATTGGTGGTCTGTTCAGCTCCTGGTTTGTTTTTAGTTGCTAGTATTGAACTTCTCTGGCATTTCTTCTGCAGGTGTATCTAATTTGAATTTTGTATTTCATCTGGAAAAGTCCAGGTTAAAGTCACCTTGCGTGGTAAAAAAAAAAGAAATTTTCAGTGAAGAAATTGTTGGTCTTGAAAAATTCTGTAATGCCAGTCCCAGCTTCATTTCTATCACCAAGGCTATATAGTCCATGTACTGTACCTTTTTTCTTGGCAGGTTTTGCATTCCAATAATGAATAATTATCCATGCATTTTGATTGCATGTTTCATCAGTTAGTTGCAGACTGAACACATTCATAGAATTCTTCAACTTCTTCATCACTAGCTTTTGTGGCTGGTGCATAAACTTAAATAACTGTTGCATTGACTGGATTTCCTTGTACATGGATAGAAATTGTCCTGTGACACACCACACTGTATTTCAAGACAGATCTTTAACAACGAACACAGCACCATTCCTTTTGAATTTGTTATTCCAGGCATAGAAATGATATGATTTTCTGATTCAAAATAGGCAATACCAGTTTCATTTCAGCTCACTATCACCTGGGATATCAATTTTTATGTATTCCTTTTCATTTTGGACAGCTTCCAATTTTCCTAAATTCATAGTTTGTACACTCCAAGTTCCAGTTATTGGTAGAATTTTCAGCTGTTTCTTCTCATTTTGAGTCTTGACCCATCAGCAAATGGAGGTCCCCAAAGGCTTTACTCCCTTTGACTTTACTCCATACATTTGATTGTGGTCAACTCTATTCTGAGACAAAAGTTCTTCAGTCATATTTTGAGTGCCTTCCAACTTGAGGTTCTCCATTTCTTACACTAGTTCTGTCAATGTTCTGTTTCTCTTCATGAATTTTCAGTATCTGAAAATGTTTCCGTACTAATCATAAAGTTTTCATTCGCTAATTCCCCTAAATGGGTGGCCAATTACTCTCTCATCATCTATTCTTAATATGAAAGCTTTGCTGAAACCCATTCACTTTATGTGACCCTTCTGGTATTGAAAATACTAGTGATATCTCTTCCAGCCTCACAATAACACATAAGCCACTATGGTACAACTGACTGAATGGAGTACTACTACCTAATCAGGTCAGAGTTCAGAAGTAACTAGAAGGGAGTTTCATCAGGGCCATGACTTACTCCAATATACCTGATGTTGTGTGGGATTTATCTTTCTTCTTGTTAGGGTCCTGTATTTGAACTTGAGTCAATGGCCTACCATACTACCTGCTGACATCAGGCGCTCTCAGAAGGTGACCATATTGCCTTGGACTCTGCAGCCATATGCCTGACCTGATGACCTTGAACTCATTTATCTCTTCCTACTGAAGGCCTGTGGCCTTCCTGCTTCCTACTTCATCAACTTTGGAGATATGTAGGTAGATAAAAGTCTCTAAGTTAACATACTATGGACAGAATTTAACTGGACTAGACATACCCACTGCTAATAGCTGTGCGAGCCACTTTCTTGATAAAAATTAATTTCTTTCTATACATATATATGTCTTATGGTTTTTTGCTTCTCTAGAGAACCCAGAGTAACACATTCAGTTCTAATGAAAAACAAACAAACAAAAATACAATTATAAGGATGCATTTGCTAAAGTTGTTCTCACGTATGATTAGATATCAACACAATGAAATTTCTGCCTTTACTTCTGTTAGTACAGGTAAGTCTGCCTGTATTCCTAAAGAGGAAAATGATGAGGCAATGTTAATATAAAATAATATCAGCATCAGTAGAAGTGAGCTGGTAGGAAATCAGGGTTTAGGTGATTTGTGTTTTGTGTCTTCATACTTTTTCTATCAGGATGAGAAATATGGGGCAGCTGGTTGGTTGGTGTCAGAAACTATGGAGGCCAAAGGCAAAAGATAGTGTCTTTCACACAAAAAAATAAGGGGGAAAGTCAACCCAACATTTTATATTGAGAAAAATGTAGAGTAGAGAAATAAAGATATTTTATCTAACATAATGAGGTCCCCCCCGCCCCCTGATATTAGACCTATAGTAGAGTAGACTTTCAAAGGAAGTTGTTCAAACTGAAATTAAGTGACACAAGGACAAACTGACTCTTGGGGCACCAATGAAAACCACCAGCATTGGTTAATATCTGAGTGGCTGATAAGCTATTACTTTTTGAAATGTAAATGACTATTTAAACAAAAAGTATAATGGATAATACAAACTGCAGGATTTCAATATTCATGTGAAGTGGAACATTAATTCTCATCAGAGAAAATATTTTTGATGAAGGTGAGTTTTTCTCACTGAAATATGCACTATGCACTCATTTTTCCAACACGAGGTTAGAATTTTTACCCACCTTTGACATTTGTGCATTTCACTCTATTAGTCAATTGTGCTTTTTCATTAGAAACTATACCAACACTGGAATAATATCAGGATAAGACTCTTTTCCATTGATTTATTTTAAGAATAAGATTCTTACCCTCTCTGGACAAGGAATACAAACTTACCAAAATTATTCAATATTTTAAAAGTATGAGATGATTCATCCCTTCAACAAATACTTATAAATGTATTTCATATATATATATATATATATATATATTCCTTCAACTCATATCAATATTAGCTGAATTAAAATTTGGTAAGTTATTGGAACTTTCTTGTCTTGCAAATGTAACATATGCATTTATTTTTCCAAACTCGGAGTAATTTATAAAATAAAACACTAAAATAAAAATGAAAGAAATTAAGAAATAATGAATACTCTAAGTTTTTAATTAAACCAATAGTATAGCTAGAGATCATGTAAATACATGAAAGAGTAGTCGCAAAGTAATAAAAGCCCAACACAAGAACACTTTGCTCTAACAATTCGGCAGTCTGAGTTGCTCACCTGCCTGGCATGATTGCTGAAGACAATGGGTGCACAAGAAAATGTGGTGAAGAAAGCTGATGATGCCCAGCTACCAAAAGACATAGCACCTGAAGTCTTAAAGACCTGAAGATAAACAAGCAGCCATCTAGTTGAGAGACAACAAAACCCACATGGAAGAAGCACACCAGCCTGCCCCTATTTGATCGCTGAGGACAAAAGGGGTGCATTAGCAAAAGTGGTGAAGAAAGCAAATGGTGCCTGGCTATCAAATGATACAGCATCTGGGGTCTTAAAGGCTTGAAGACAAACAGGTGGCCATCTACCTAAAAAACAACAAAACCCACAAGGAAGAAGCACACCAGCCTACCCTGACACGAATGCTGAAGACAAAGCAGGTACATAAGCAAATGCAGTGAAAAAAGCTGATGGTGCCAAGCTGTCAAATTACACAGAATCTGGGGTTCCACATTCTGGAAGATAAACAGGGGGCCATCTAACTGAGAAACAACAAAGCCCACATGGAAGAAGCACACCAGCCTGTAAGATGACAAGGCAGCAAAGGGGTCAGGTATCACGCATCAAAGACCAAAAAAAATCATAACATTGTGAATGAGGGGAGTGCGTAGTGGGGACCCAGGGCCCATCTGGGGGAAGTTGGACATCCCCTTGCAGAAGGGCTGTGGGGAGGAGAGGAGCAAATGAGTGCAGTGTAGTAACGATGAAATATGCAATTTTCCTCTAGTTCTTAAATGCTTCCTCCCCCCAACTACAATGATCCCAATTCTACCTTACGTATCTGGCTGGACCAGAGGATGTACACTGGCACAGATAGGAACTAGAAATACAGTGAACCCAGGACAGATGAACCCCCCAGGACCAGTGGAGAGAGTGGCGATGGCGGGAAGGTGGAGGGAAGGTGAGGGAGAAAGGGGGAACAAATGACAGGGTCTACATTTGGCCTCCTCCCTGGGGCACGGACAACAGAGAAGTAGGTGAGGGAGATGTGGGATGGGGTAAGACATGATAAAATAATATAATTTATATATTATCACGGTTCAGGGGAAGGGGAGGGAGGGGGAAAAATGAGCTGACACCAAAAGCTCGGGTGGAAAGCGGGTTTGTGAGAATGATGAAGTCAACATATGTACTAATGTGCTGGACACAAATGATGTATGTACGGATTGTGATGAGTTGGATGAGCCCCTAATAAAATGATTAGTTAATAAAAAAATTTTTTTAAAGAAATAATGAATACTCTACGTTTTTAATTAAATCAATAGTATAGCGAGAGATCATGTAAAATACATGTAAAAGTAGTTACAAAGTAAGAAAAGCAAAGCTAAAATACTGCTGAATAGTAAATAAAAGAAACAAAGTTCAAAAAGATGAGAACAGACTCTCCCAGAAGAGAAAACCTGAATATCATAACAAGGAAGCTCCAGTGGTAGTGGAGTGAGGTAATTTATTAGTATCATGGCAGCAAAAGTACCTGTCAATGCCATGTCTGAGAGAGAACGTAGAGTGATGGAATTCATATATTGCTGTGGGAAGGTAAATGGGTAAAACGACCTTGGAGAGCAATTTTGCAATCTTGGGTAAATTGAAGATGCGTGTATACAACTCCTCAGAGATTATACTTCTAAGTATAAACAGAGAAACTTTTGCACAATTACACACAGTTATATGGAAATGAAAATAATTGCTGAAGCATTATTGAGAATGGATAAATTACATTATCTTCATAGAAATAATATTACACAACAGAACAAAAACAAAAACTTAGGCATTTACAAATCAATACAGGTGGATAACACATGAATAATGCTAAGCAAAAACATATTATGTTCATATCAATAGCAAGCTATGTAGTTGTGAAATAATTCCCACACCAAGAAACAATAAGAAAACATCATTCTAAGAGATTTGAGGAAGACTTAAGTTCTTGCTAAGTATTTGAGTCACACAATTTTGACAAGTGGATAATTTTTCCTGCATGTTCTCTTTCTCTTAATATGCAGCATTGAGAAATAAGGTTTCATAAATGCTATCTTTTATGAATGGGTTATTTGAGCACATCTATCCTTCAAAGTTTAATTTTACATAGCACACATTACATCTGAAAAATAGCCTGTCTTGATATGACTTCTTAAACAATAATTCTCTATACATATTTCAGTGAAATACCTGTCATCAAGGTATTTCAGACACTGTGTCTGAAATATATATATATATAATTTTGCAAGGTACTCTTTCTACAAGTTACTCAACATTCTTACATGGTGACTCATAAATTTGTTTAGCTATTTATTTTCTTTGAGCTGTGTTGCATGAGGGAAGTGCCCCAGAATTTCTTAGAGATAAAAAAAAAACACGATAAAAGAAAACAAGCAACAATAAAAAACATATAATCCGGAGAGAAAATGTTTTGAGAAACGATGTACAAATGCGCTTTACACAATTGATGTGTGTATGGATTGGGATAACAGTTGTATGAGCCCCTAATAAAATGTTTAAAAAAAGCCAAAAAAAACCCATATAATCCAGGTCTCATCCTTTTCTTCTTCATAAATAAAAAATTCAGATATTTGTTTATTGGGGTTTTCCATGAATGCAGTTTTCATACATTGGTTTGTCAGTGAAGAAAAAGAGAAGTTTGAAGACATAGCTCTGCATGTGTAAGCAGAGCCCCAGACTAAGCTTGCAGCATAAGAGTTTATCGAGAGAGTGTTATCTTGTCAGCCAGAAGTGAAGCAAACAGGAAAGTATCCTTAAGAAAGCTTCATTCATCTACTAGGAAAAATATATTCTTGAAACTTAGTACTAAAACAAAGATTATGGAGCAGATAATAAAGACAAATATGAAACACTTCACAGCAAAAAGTTAAAGAACTTCTAACAAAAAAAGTGAATATACCATATTTAAAACCCCTAGTGAGGAAAGGGAAAACTGGCATTGATGAGAAAAACATTTAGATAGTATAAACAAAAATAGATAAGGGGGAAAAAAGATCCATTTTGAAGTTCATAAGG
This sequence comes from Echinops telfairi, assembly GCF_000313985.2. Lineage (NCBI taxonomy): Eukaryota > Metazoa > Chordata > Mammalia > Afrosoricida > Tenrecidae > Echinops > Echinops telfairi. Next base: position 5,780,963 of record NW_022108124.1, on the reverse strand, counting down.
AAATAGTCATAAAAATAAAATTTCAATTTCAATCAGAATAGGAAAAACAGATTGGTACTTGGTATACAGATCTGAGAAAATCATTAAAAATGCAACCTAGAGAGTTAAAATATCTTTTTTCATAAATGAAATTTTAGAAGATATGCAAGATAGGGGGAAAAAAACATAACCTTCTAACAGAAGTCCTCAAAGGAATGGTTAAGGGGAAAATTAGCTTAAAGCAAAAGTGTGTCTATGAATTATCTTGAGATAAAAGAAAACATGTATCCTTAAAATTAAATTATAAGGGAAGGGAAATTAGTATTGGGAAGGAATGAGGGGACTTGAGAAAGGGAGGAAGACATCTAGAACCATTGTAATAAGATTACTGAACATAAAAAAACCTGTTAAAAACTACCAGAGAAAATAAATTTCTAAGACAGAAATTAAAATATGACTGTGTCACTTATCAACTTGTATACTCTCAGCCCCAGGGTCACCTTCCATTGTTTGTTATGCAATAAAGGAGGGGAGACCTTAGATAGTTTTTTTGCTGGATAGCATAGCGTTAAACTTTGTCAGCAACGGGCCCTGAAGAAAGATGGTAGGAAGATTAGGTTTTTATATTTTTCCTGATTCTAAAAGTTTTATTTCTGATTTTGTATACTCTCTCCTCAGGTTCCTGCTTATATGCCCAGTGCCTGCATCAAGGAAAGATGGTTTCCAATGCACCCAATTCCTACACTAAGGATGACTTCAAAACACTCAGTTCTGACAGTGGCTGTCATTCTGCAGCACCCAACAACAGCTTTTGTAGGCACAGGAGTTCTGACAACAGATCTCCTCGTGAACACTATTTCTCGGCATTGTAGATAAAGTATTTCAAGCAAGTTCAAGATGGTAGATTACCAACAGCTTATCCTGAAGAGGCAGCATAGCCACTTGTTTACCGTTCAGTGAACTACAGTGTCCGCTCTCCAATATGCCTGATGCAATTGATGTATGGATTAGAATAAGCATTGTAAGAGCCCTCAACAAAATGACATAAAAAAGAAAAAAAGAAGCTTGAGCACAACCTGGGCTGAGCCCAACCTGAGGGTGTCTTCCTGAGTATTTTACCTTAGCCTTGGAGATAGCAGCTACCACTAATATATCTTCTTTGAAACTATTTAAAATTGCTTTCAAACTATTTTTCTGTCTTCCTTACTATCCAATTCCTTAACCTCACAATCATGGTACAGTTGATAATTCTCTATGTTCAAATTACTGTGTGGGGTCTATCTCCCAAGTATATCCTGATTATAATTACTAAAGTGATTAAGTGCAGAAACCTCATATATAATAAAAGTTTAAAAAAAGAAGAGTGGAAAATATATTCATAATTCTAAATAAAATAAGCCACTGATGTAAAATACTATGTCCAATAAAATTATATTGCAAACTGAGTATCAAACAAAGATTTTCTGACACTGAACAAGTAAGATATTTTATTAGAAGCAGATTATAACTGGTAGAACTGAAGAAGAACATGACACAAGTTAGAATACCAAACAAAAATAATTTTATATTTTTAGAAAATAGATATTAGATTTACTTATGTGGATATGTGTTTGTCTGTGTATATAAAAACAAGTATTCTTTTTCTAATTCTCCTGAGGTGGTATTAGATTTTACCAAAAGTCAAATTTTTCTGTTGGTAAAGACTATGAAAAAGGCAGATGGTGACTGAGTAACACACACCAGAGGGGCTCCACAGAAATCAGCACATGATAGTCACTGAGAGGGAAATTCCACACTGCTGGGTCCCAGGAGGAGCATCATAAAGATCAGTAGACACAGATTCACTAGGTTTCAAGGAGCTGTGGGCTTTTCGCTTACCATTGTAGAAGCTGCCTAAGGCTTAACCTGAGCCCTGCCACAGTCTTGGCCAGAGCCAGGCTCCTAGAGCCAGCACAGGGCTTTATCTCAACAGAGCCATAGCTTGCCACCACCTGGGGGCAGGGTTTAACCCCTCCAGCCCCATGGTCAGGCAATCAGAGCTCAATCATTACTTTGTTTCTTTTTCTTCTCTCTTTCCCCCAACAGTCTCAGCAGGCTCAGTTTATTTATTTAGTTTTCTCCTCTCTTTCCTCTCATATCCCACTTCCAGCCTCCAGGCCACTCTCCTTCACCTAGGGCAATTACACCTACCCTCCACCCAGCTTGGGGAGCTCTGCCCTCTTCTGAGTAACATGCAGCTAGGGAAATCCCATCCACCATCCATTGCAGAGGAAATCTTGCCTACATTGCAAGGCACTTTAAGCGACTGGGGGGAAATCCACCCCACATAACATGTGGCTGGGGAAGTCCAGCTCATCTTCTGCTGCAGGGGAACTCACGCCTACCATCCAAGGTCCTCTAAGCAGTTGGAGGAAGTCCCACCTGCCCTTTGGAGTGCTCCACTTGGCTGGGGGAACCTATGCTCACCTTCCACAGTGTTCCAGGTGACTGGGGAAACTTCCTCCCCAACTGCGGTAGTGTCTCACATAGCCTAAGGCAGCTCCAACAACACTCGCCAGCAAACCATGTTGCTGTGGAAAGGTCTTCCTGACCTATCAGGTGATCTAGCCGACTAGTGCAAGTCCACCCACCATCCATCGGTGTTCTACACCAAAGTGGACACACCCCCTTGCCCTCCGCAGCACTCCAGTTGCAGCAGGCACACCCGAACACCCTGTGATGCACCCCAAACTACCATGGGCCACCCCACCACAGCTTCCTGTAAGATTATCCAGAGCAGTGCCATCCTCGTGGGCCCACAACCACACAACCAGTGTCCCCTGAGAGGACCATCCAACTTGCCCTCCAAATAATAGAATACCAGTTAGCTAGGGAAAGAATGAAACCATAGGAGGATAAAGCAGTAGCCCAAATCCACAGTGCAATTAGCTGCAGGCAGTTTGAAGAAACATTCTTATGAGACTCCCAAAGAGAGAGTCCAGTGCTCTACAACTCTCTGGAGAATGGTGCTGGGCTCCCCAACACAACACGAACACCAATCAGTCCCCCAATCCCCAACAACAACCAAAAAGCAAACAGGAGGAAAAAAGGCAATGTTGGAAGAAATCCTCAACCTAATGATGTGCACAGATGACCAGTTAGACTGAATACCAATAAAAAGTCACCAAGGTATATAATAGTTAAACTATCTAACTTTGAGGAAAAGGAAAAAATCTTGAGAGATTCTAGGAAAAAAACCCAACAAAACAGTCACCTAGAAAGGTACCCAAATAAGAATATGTTCAGACCAATCAGTGCACACTATGAAGAAGAGGAGAGAGTGGAGTAACATATTCCAAAAAATGAAGGAAAATAATGTAAGTCCAAGATTACTCTACTCAGCCAAATTATCTATCAAGATAGATGGAGAATTAAGAGTCGTCCAAGCCAAGGAAAAACTGAAAGAATATGTTAAAAGAAACCCAGCCCCATAAAAGGTGCTTGCTGACCCAGTATGGGAAAAAAAGAACAGCACTCACCAAGAACAAATAAGAGACCACCACATAGAACAATCCCACCTAGAGGTCCACAAAGAGAAAATAGCTTCCAAGATAGCATTGGCTCAAGGGTGGAAAGATGACAAGAATGAAACACAAACACACACACACATACAGACACACACACACACACAACACACTGAATAGAAATGGAGGTAGGAAAACACCCAACACAAAAGGTACAAGATGTCATCACAGAGTCCAGAGATGGAGGTAATAACCCCAAATATCACTGGACTGAACTCAGGCATTAAAAGGCAGAGGCTAGAGGACTGTGTTAGAAATCACAGCCCTTCAATCTGCTGCTACAGGAATATATCTCAAGATTGCTGACAAAAATAGGCTGGAGAAAAATATACCAAGCAAATGGCCATTCAAAAAAAGCAGGAGTTGAAATTCTAATCTCAGACAAGATTGGTAGCAAGGTGGAAACCAAGATAAGGAGGGGCACTATATCATGCTCAAGGGAACAGTAGACCAAGAACAAGTGAGCATAATAAACATATATGCACCCAATTAGACACCCGCAAATTCATCAATGAAACATTCCAAAAAATGAAAAAAGAAATCACAGGCTCAATAATTATAGTAGGTGGCTTTAATACACCACTCTTCAAGAAAGATCACAGGGAAAGAAGATTAACAAGGACAGTACAGATCTAAACATTACGATTAGATGACTTGATCTTATAGATATTTTCAGAGCTCTCCCCTCAACATTAACATTCTTTTCAAGTCCACATGGAACATACTCAATGATAGACCGCAGGTTGAGACACAAGTTAAATCTGTGTAAATTCAAGCACATAGACATCATACAGACTTCTCTATCCAACCACTATGCCATAAGGCTAGTAATCAACAAATTTCCATCAGAGGATGAATGGATTAAATATCTGTGATACATACATACAATGGAGTACTATGCATCCCTAAAAAGCAGCGATGAACACATGAAGCATATTGCCACATAGGAAGAACTGGAGGAAATTACACTAAGTGAAATAAGCCCAAGCACAAAGGGACAAGTACAACATGAGTCCGCTGAGGTAAACTTAGAAACGCAAAAGGGGCATAGGTGGAAA
>NW_022108124.1:5761684-5776263 GCF_000313985.2 Echinops telfairi | reverse complement strand
CACACACACACACACACACATTTCTGAGGTGATGTCCACGTACTATGGCAGGGGTTACACCCAAACTAGAGACACATATGGCAGCCAACTAAAGGAGGGGGAAATAAAAAGTCATGGGTAGCAGGAGAACAGGGCACTAAACCACCCAAAGGGAGGGTGTTGTTGCTATCTTCACAGGAGAGGGAGAAAGGGACCAGAATGCAACCCTGTATGCCAAGATGTGAATGCAACATACCAGCATGAAGCAGGGAATCAATACAGAGGTGTAAAGGCCCAGCCCCCAATACCAACTATGTGGACACCCCTTACCTCCCCTCCCCTTCACTCCCACAAGAATGTAATAGAAAGGACAGCATTGAAGCTACAGCTCAGGGAGGGGGCACGTCTGAGTGGAGACCCAAAGCCCATCTGTAGATAATTGGACATCCCCTACAGAAGGGTCACAAGGAAGAGATAAGCCAGTCAGGATGCAGTATAGCACCGATGAAACACCCAATTTTCCTCTAGTTCTTTTAAACTTCCTCTCCTCCACTGTCATGATCCCAATTCTATCTTACAAATCTGGCTAGACCAGAGGAGGTACATGAGTACAGATAAGAGCTGGAAACACAGGGAATCCAGGACAGATCAACCCCTCAGGAACAACATTGAGAGTAGCGATACCAGGAGAGTAAGGGGAAGGTGGGGGGAGAAAAGGGGAACCTATCACAATGATGTATGTATAACCCACCTGCCTGCGGTATGGACAAAAGAACAGTGGGTGAAGGGAGACATCTGTCAGTGTAAGACATGAAAAAATAATAACAATTTATAAATTATCAAGCATTCATGAGGGAGGGAGGGGAAAAATAAGCTGATACCAAGGGCTCAAGTAGAAAGAAGATGTTTTGAAAATGATGGCAAAAGAAATTTTTTTAAAAAAGAAAGAAAACGATGATGGTAACAAATGTACAAATGTTGTTGACATAATGGATGTTTGTATGTATTGTGATAAGAGACGTATGATTCCCCCAATAAAATGATTTTTAAAATAAATAAATAAAATGAGTTATGTAATAAAAGACTATGAAAAAGTGAAAAAACTAGATATAAAATGAGGAAAAATATTGTCACATTATATATTGTGATAGTTACATAATGTGGGAGTTACATAATCTATTGTCACTTTGGGACTTGAGAGGATTAAGAGTGAAGTGGTGGAGTCTGGTCTGTCAATTGGATAATTGCCAATGAGGCCTCTGTGAGGGCATGACCTTCCCCCTAGGATTCTGGGAACTCCTGTATTTTCTCCTTGGAGGCGGGAGACATACTCTGTCTCTGCTCATTTCCTGAGAGATGTTCTACTGACAAGACACATGGCATTACCCTCATAGACTCCATGCCCTGGGAACTGGAGGAGACACATGGAGACCCCAGCCAGTACTGAGATGCTTCTACCGCCACTGGATCCACAGACTTTGCATTCAATGGCCTGTGAACTTCCTTCATTTGGCATCATTGCCTGTGTTTCATGAGTCTGAAGACGACTTTATAGATTGGTATCAGACATATGGGCTAATATCGGATTTATGGACTTGATCTGGATTGGGCTAGGATGTCCTCAATATTCAACTGCTCTTGTATATAAAATTCTGTCTTATACACATATGCATGTTTATGACTTTGTCTAGTCTACCAGAACCAACACAATATACACGCATGTAATATTGTATATATATAATACATGCCTAATACAGCATATGGACATATATATACATATGGACATATACAGTGTCCATGAGTTTGGTTCTTTAGCCTACCCAGACTAACACACATAACTAGCAGAAAATTCGTATATAGAATATATAGACCCTTAAAATACAACCATAAAACAAGAAAAGAAAGCCAACAATTCAACTAGAAATTGGAGAAAAGTCATAAAAACACATTTTACCAGAGCAGACACAGAGATGGAGAATAAGGAATGTGAAAAGATGTTCAATATTATCAGTCATAATGGAGATTTTAATTAAAACAATGATGAGATATCATTAGGCATTTATTGGAATGATTAAAATATAAAATAACATCATTAAATGTTGTCAAGTACACAAAAATACTCGATTACTTTTACTGATGATAAGGATGTAAAATGATGTCACTGAAAATGTTTTGGCAGTCTGAAAAAAGAAAAAATAAATAAACATGCATTTACCATATGACCCAATAATTGTGCTCTGTTATTCCAGAGAAATGACTTCATTTAACAAAAATCTGTACACAGATACTTTAAAACATGGAAATTTTATTAATAACAGCACAAACCTAGAACAACCCAGAGCTTTACAAAAGGGTAAATGAATAAGTGAGCAGCCATACTGTGAAATGACACTTAACAACAAAAAAGAACCATCTAACACCTATGACAACTTTTATGAATCCCGGAAGAATTATTTATGCTCAGTGAAATAAATGCATTATCAAGGCTACAGATTTTATTATCACATTCACATACCATTTTTGAAATGATAAGGGAGAGTAATTGTAATTGATTGGTGGTGTCAGGAACTAAAAATGTTGACGATATGAAGGAAGTTCGTATTATAAAATTCAACATGAGAAACCCTGGTAGTGATGTGAAAGTTGTATATCTTGATGGTATGAATACCAATATCCTGGTATGAATACTAATATCCTACTATATTTTAGTTCTGGAAGATGTTATGGTGGGAAACTAGGTAATTAACACACAAATTATTTTTATATTATTTCTTATCATTGCACGTACATTTAAAAATAAAATGTTAAATTAAATGATGACTTTGAAGTTACATGAAAAATTTCTATTATTTTTCATTAGGAAAATGCAGTGCAATATCACACCATGGTTGTAGCAATGGGCTTAGGCATAGGAACAGTTTGTGAGGATGGTGCAGAACCAGGATGTATTTAGTTATGTTGTGCACAAGGTCACTAAAGGTCAGAAACACCACAATGGTACCCAACAACAACAACATAACAATTCAATACCACCACATACCTTTTAAACTGGTAAAATTTAAAAGATTACCATGCCTTGTGTTATAAATATGGAAGAGCTAGGGTTCTCATAACTTTCTTTCAGGAATATGAAATGGTACCAGGAATGGAGTATTGCTCACCCAAATATCTAAATGAGGAAATGATTTTGCAATTGGGTAACGGATAGAGACTGAAAGAGTTTTAAGGTGTCTAATAGTAAAAGCCTAGATTACCATGAAGAGATTGTTGGTAAAATTATGGATATTCAAGGCAATTCTGTTAAGGGCTCAAACACATGAAGAGAAATATAGTTGTCTATTGTTTTAGATAATGCACATGGGTCAGTTACAGAAATATGCACATTAAATATGTTGTTGGTGTTGTTCTTTGGTGCCATTGAGGCAGTTCAAATTTATAGCAACCTTGTGTATGAGGAGGTACCAAAAGAACAACAACAAAAAGAAAAAACACAAAGGAATTTCACTAGGCAGAGTGGAGCTTTCATAGTATGAGTTTTTCCCACAATAGGCAAGTATTGAGCAACTTGCTCTGAGTTAGTGAACCCAGCGGCATCACCTCGAAAGGTTCTTGTGTTAGATAGGGTTCTCCAAGGGAAACAAAACCTGAATGCTAATAATTTTATATATATTTATACAGATAGATAGAAATATAACATAAGAAATAAACAGTTAATTAAATTATAGAGCAGTATTAATGGCTCAGTGCAACTCACTTCCGTGAGATAGTTGTGAGACACTGGCAGTCCTTCAAGTCTTGAGGACCTCCAGGTAGTCCTCTGTAGAGCAATTCAGACTATCCAGGCACAGGCAGCAAACAGCAAGACAGGTCACCAACAGTCAGCCAGATGACAGGGTCGGACAGTCCCCACCTCAAGAGATGTAAATTCTAATGAAGTGGTGAAACAGGTCTTGAAGGAACCTCAAATTACAGTAACACAGTCCATGGGTTAGGTCTCCCACAGGTAGTGTAGCTTGTAAATTGAGGCAAAGAACAAGCAAAGTAGCCGCACACTGGTCCAATGATCAAAGAGCAAGAGACAAAAAAGGCAAGGTTCACCAAGCCATTTATCTCTCCACCTTTCAATTAATCCCACATCTGTTTATCAGCCAAGTTGGCACAATAAACTACCTCAGTTCTCTTTGGTCACAGTGAATTTTTTCATAAAAACAGTGTCATTTGAAGCTTGTTTTTTTGTGACCTCCAATTTAAGAGAAAGTGTGTGGCTGTGAAATATTATTTCCTGTTTGGGAAAAATGCCACAGAACCTGTTGTGATGCTGAACACAACTTACAAGGACAGTGCTATGGGAAAAACTCAAGTGTATGAGTGGTTTTCTCATTTCAAGAAAGGTGGACAGTCGGTTGATGACAAACCTCGTTCTGGACATCACGTCAACCTCCCGAACACATGAAAATGTCAACTTTTAGTGCATTTGGAGTTCATTCCACCAGGTCAGACTGTTAATCAAGCTTTCTACTTAAAGACTCTGGAAAAATTACATGACAGTGTTCTATAAAATAGGCTGGATTTGTGGCAGGTAGGGGTCTGGTTTTGCCATCACGACAATGCACATGTTTGTGCAGGCACCTCAGTGCACCAGTTTTTGGCAAAAAGCAGCATGCCTTTCTTGCCCCACACACCTTACTCACCTGACCTTGCTCCATTCGACTTCTTTTTGTTTCTGTGAGTGAAGAGGGACATGAAAGGGCAGGGATTTCATGATACAGAAGAAGGGAAGAAGAAAATGAGGGAGAAAATGAGTTTGAAAAATGTTTCCAAAAGTGGAATTGCAGATTTGACAAATGTATTAAGTGTAATGGAGAGTACTTTGAAGGTGATAAGGGGTTGTTTTGTAAAAAAATTTAAATACATAGCTTTGAAAAAAATAATTCCATTTTTTCTGTGGGGGCAGCCCCTCATACAACAGAAGGGAACTCTGCCCGGTCCTGTGCTGTCCTCACAATTGTTCTCATGTTCGAGCCCGTTGTTGCAGCCACTGGACCAACCCACCTCTTTTTTGTTGCCTCTATAAGTACCTAGTGTGATGTCCTTCTCCAGGGACTGGAAAGAAACATTAAGGAGGTGAATTCACACTGTGTTGGCAACAATAGCTTCAAGCATAAGAACAATTGTGAGGATGGCACAGGACTGGGCAGTGGTTTGTTGCGTTGTGGGTAAGGTTGGAACGGACTCAATGGCATCTAACAACAACAAAAACATAAAAAACAAGGTAACACATTCTTCATTACAATGACAACTACACATTGTTGCTGTTAGCTTCCTTCGAGTCATTTCCAGCTCATAACAACCGCATGTCCAAAAGATCAAAGTACTGGGGTTATAGACCTTCCTCACAATCTTTGCTGTTTGAACCAACTGTTTACTCAAGATTGCTTCAAGTCTTCACTCTTGGTAAGCAAGACTGTCACATGCAAGTTATTAATAAGTCTTCTTCTAAGACTAATGCTGTCTTCAGATAGTCAGCTTAAACAAGTGTGGGTTAAGGATACAACCCTGGTGCATATATTTCTTAATTTGAAATCATAGAGTATCCTTGGGTTCTGTTATATGTTCAGGTATTGTAAGAACACAATCAAAATCTTAAAAATTGCACTGCCATTAATCCAATGCCAACTCACAGTGATCCTGGAGAACAGTATGTAACTGCCCTCTCAGCATCTAAGACTGCAACTTTTTACAGGAATAGAAAGGCTTGCCTCTCTTCCAAGGAGCAGCAGGTGGTTAGAACTACTGCCTTATTGGTTAGCAGCCCAACATATAACCACTACATTACCAGTGTTCTGAAATGCCCAAATTGTGCAATGATATCCATAATGTGTTCCACAATCAAATAGCTTTGTATAGTAAATAAAATACACATGGATAAAGGTCCTTCTGATATTCTCTTTCATCCATGATTTGTTTTACATTAGCAATGATTTCCCTCATCACATATCCTCTTCCAAATCTGGTGTATATTTCTGATAAGGTTCTGCTGCAATCATTTTAAAAATTATGTTCAGAAAAATTTTACTTCTGTGAGATATCTGTAACATTGTTGGACAATTTATGCATTTTTATGCCACCATTCTTTCCAATGGGCACAAACAGGGTTATCTTCCAGTTTGTTGGCTAGGTAGACGTCTTTGATATTTCTTGCTATAGACAAGTGGGCACTTCCAGCACTACACCTATTTGTTGAAACATCTAATTTGGTATTCCCTCAAATCCTGGGGCCTTGTTTTACCAGTGATGTTAGTGCATTTGAACTTCTTCTTTCAGTACCACAGATTCTTGATTATATCCTACCACCTGAAAGGGTTTAATACCATAATTCTATTTGTGGAACAGTGATTGTGTGCTCATTTAATCATTTTTGATACTGCTTGTGTTATTTGGTATTTTGCACAAAGAATTCTTATATTTCAACCCAAGACTTGAGTTTTTTTCTTTATTTCATTAAGCTTAGGAAATGTTGAATAGGTGCTTCACTTTGGGCTCTCAAACATTAGGTCTTTGTACATTTTATTACAACATTTTATTTTGTCTTTTCAAATGAGCCTCCGTTTTCGGTCTATTTTGCTCTTTTATTTGTTCATATATTCTGATTGCTTTAGTTACTTTACATTCAGGAGCAAGTTTCAGAACATCTTCTGACATCCATTTTGGTCTTTTATCTCCTTCTCATCTTTTTAACAACCTTTAGCTTTCTTCATGTATGGTGCCCTTGATACCATCCCATCATATCTGGTCTTTTGCCATTATTTTCAATGCATCAAATCTATCTTTAAAATAACCTCTAAGTTCAGATCGAATATACTCAAGGTCATACTGTGGCTCTCATGGACTTGTCTTAATTTTCTCCAACTTCAACTTGAAATTGTATATGAGCAATTGATAGTAGTTTTCACAGTTGGCTTTGTTCTGACTGACTATATTGGGCTTGTTCATTTCTTTTCACAGGTGAGGTCAATTTGGTTCCTGTGTCTTCTGTCTGGTGAGTTCCACATATGGTAGCTATTTATGTTGTTGTTAAAGAAAGTATTTTCAATGATAAATCATTGATGTTGCAAAATTCCATCAGGTAATCTCCAGCACTGTTCTTGTCATCCAGATTATATTTTTAGCTCTGGATACACACATTTTAACAATCCACAGTGTATTGAGCCTTTTCTTTAACTAAATAAGAACCATATATATCTATTCCAACTTATCTAGAAATTCAACTTAAAGACACACTTAGGAGCAGATCTGTTTTTTGACCTGTATTACAATGGTGTGGAATACACCATACATGATAAACATTACCTCTGTAAAAGGGAAAACATGGAAAGCGCCAGTGGTAATATTTATGTGCATTTATTTATATCATATGCATGTATGTTACATGTATATGTCAGTGTAGACAGCTACATTAGTGGCACACACTGTGAAAGTACTTGGCTGTAAACAAAAAGCCTGGAGGCTTCAGTATACCCAGGGATGCCTGAGAAGAAAGGACCGACAAAGCGCTTCCCAAAACTCAGTCACTGGGAACTCAGAGGAGCAGTTTGCACAGCCGTACTCTGACACTTCTGAAGTTCATCTGAAGCTCATCTGAAGTAGCAGGTGATTCTAGGGAAAATAGTGGTCATCAATATAAATGCAAAAATCCTACCGAATATTATATTTAAAAAAGAGATATTTGTCTATGATCTACCTTCCTTAAAAGTAATAAAAACTTTAAGTTAAGAGAAAAATGCCCAGAAAAGTTACAATAATCTTTCTGATCCTCCATGTATACATATAGATGTATGGATGTGTGTGTGAGCATGTGTGTGTGTGTGTGTGTGTTACTGCAAATAAGTCAACTCTGACTTATAGCAACCCGATAGGACAGAGAAGAACTTCCACTGTGAGTCTGAGGCTGTCAATCTTTACAGGCAGACAGGTTCCCGTTTCTCCTTCAGTGCATTTGGAGGGTACTGACTGCCGACCCTGTGATGGCCAGCTCAGTGTGCTGCTCGCTATATGTAAATGCATGTACATATGCAATACTAGGCATATATTATGTATTTACAATATTATGTGCATGTGTATACTGTGCATATATTATATATGTATATATAATTATGTACACATACAATACTATCCGTGTCAATACATATGAGAAAGTACAAAAAAATAACCAATGGATTTTTTATCAAAGCTATGTATTTAATTTTTTTTTAACAAAACAACCTATTACCTTCAAAGTACTCTCCATTACACTTAATACTTTTGTCAAATATTCCATTCCCTTCTTGGAAACATTTTTCAAACCCATCTGTTTAGATGGTTGACAGCACCTCACTCTTTTTTTTCTTGTCATCAAATTACTGTCCTTTCATGTCCCTCTTCATTGAAGGAAACAAAAGAAGTGAGTCAGGTGCGTGGAGCAAGAGAGGCGTACTGGGTTTTTGCCCCAAACTGGCATGATGAGACAGCTGTGTGAGCAGGTGCACTGCCAAGGTGGCAAAACCAGTCCCTGTCTGCCACAAATCAGGCCTTTTTTGGCACACACTGTCACACAATGTTTTCAGAACCTCTAAGTAGAATGCTTGATTAACAGTCTGACCTGGTGGACAAACTCCAAATGCACTGAGTTGACATTTTCGTCTGTTCAGGAAGTTGACGGGGCATCCAGAATGAGGTTTGTCATCAATCGACATTTCACCTTTTTTAAAATGAGAAAACCACTCGTACATTAGAGTTTTTCCTATAGCGCTGTTCTTGTAAGCTGTGTTCAACATCACAGCAGTTTCTGTGATAGTTTTCTTGAGCAGGAAACAAAATTTCACAGCTTCACACTGCTCTCTTAAATCTGCCATCACAAAAAATGAGGTTCAAGGAAACTGTTTTTGCAAAAAAGTCACTGTGACCAGAGAGAACCCTCCCAGGTGATGCCACTGGGTTCATTAACTCAGAATGAGTTGCTTGATGCTCACCTAGCAGGCAAATGTTCCAACCAGTGCAATTCCATTTTGGAGGTACCCCCTTGTATATATTTATGTTTATAATATTATAAATAGAAACACACATCTACAGGTATATATATATATATATATATAATCTTAAACTCTCTAACTGCCATCAAGTCAATGAGGTACCCCCTTGTATATATTTATGTTTATAATATTATAAATAGAAACACACATCTACAGGTATATATATATATATATATATATAATCTTAAACTCTCTAACTGCCATCAAGTCAATGTTGACTCATAGTTAACCCTCTGTGGGTTACTAAGACTGAACTGTTCATGGGAGTAGAATTCCCAGTTTTTCTCCTAAGGAGCTGCTAGTAGTTTTGAACATCCCAATGTTATAATATGTAACCACTAGGGCGTGTGTTTGTGTGTGTGTGTGTGTGTGTGTGTCTGTGTGTCTGTGTGTCTGTGTATGAAAGCGTCACGTGAATTAGAATTGACTTCAAAGCAATGAGTTTGGAATACACACACATACTATTAACATACATGCAAATACATATTTGTAGCTAAGTTAATACTGACAGTAACACTGCACTGTCGTTTCCACTTTATTGTCAGGTAAGTCTCGTTTCAGCTCAATAGTTCACTCTTTGCACGTTGCTTAACTATAGCCAAGTTACTTTGTGTCTGCCTCTCCTGAGCTTCAGTTTACTCTTCTATTACTACCTCACAGGTTTGCTTTTTAAGGCTAAGACAGTACTTAACAATCACAAAATGTATTAGTTTACTTAGTAAGTATTTAGTACGGTGTAGTATTGTTAGTAAATATTGATAGGTTGGTTATTTGCATGGATTTTTTTCATGATACTAAGTAAAATTAATATGGCTTACTATATTTTAAAAGATCATTTGCTTTTTTATGTTCACCTGCGTATTTATTTTTGTCAAGGATTTTCATGGCTTGGACTCTAAGTAGCTTGGACTCTAAGTAGCAAGTAGTCTGTGGAAAGATGAGCTGGATGCCGGAGTTAAATGACATTCTTTCAAATAATATACCTTTCTACCTATATAGAAATGGCAGCCATATGAAACAAAAAGTCCTCCTCTTAAAAGACAAAACACTCTAAAGAAACGGTGGATTTCTTTTATGGTCTCATCCTTTGATCTTATTTTTAAGAAACATTAACTGCGCTTTGTTTCTTCTGGTTACTGACTTTCAAATAAACTAGCGGCTGCTCTTGCTACCCCCTTTCTGGGTGAGACGGTACTCTCAGAGAAGTCTGTGATCTGGAAGTCTCCTTATCCGTTTCATGGAGAACACCTGGAACTTATCATCCTCTGCGGGCTCAGGGGGAAAAGGGTCAGTAGTGACAAGGAAAAGTTTAGAGCTTTAAAAGTCTTTTAAAGTTATAGACAACTACATTTGGACTGTTCCAAGATCAAAACATACTAACCAGCAACCCACACAGCCTTCCATATATTCTGGCAAGAGTGGCAGAAATAAAATGTCATGCACTTAACTGATATGTGAAAGACTATAATGTAAATATGAAAAGTGTAGGAATTTTTAGAAGTTTTCAAACTATAGGAGAAAAGTAATCACTTTGTAATGTGAAGAGAGCCATTTCCATTATCACAGGACTTTGACAAGTAGCTTCCCACACAGCTTATCAAGTGGAATGTCTCTAGTACTGCCTGAATACTGATTTTGCTCATGCTTTTGTTATGTCAGAAGAAAGGATTTTATCGGGACTGCAAACGGATTCATTCCGGTTCACAGCTCTGCTGAAAATTTGCTTTTCTACTCCCGATGTACTGACTCTGAATATACAAGATCCTCAGGTAAGTCTAGGGATCTTATTGAAATACAGGTTGTGATTCAGGAAGGATTTTGTTAAAAGGTAGATTCTGATTCAGAATATCTGAGGTGGAGATGTGTATTTTCATCAGGAGGTGCAACTGGGATGATGAGGTCAAAACCCTCAATTTTATGCATTTAAATAGATGAATTCACTAAAAAACTGATGAGTAACTGGAGTAACAACTGATTTAAAGAAAAAGAAAAAACAATTTGATAGAGTGATTCTCTACCTTCTGCTTCTATTTTGCTTTTTTCTTCTTCTTCTTACTTTACCTTTGGAAGATGTTCTGATAGTATATGGGTTACAAGTTGGCTGTAATTCTTAAGGTCAGCAGTTTGAAACTAATAGCTGCTCCTCTGGAGAAAGACCGTGAACAGTTACAATCTCAGACCCTCACAGAGAGGGGTTGTTGTGCCCTGTCCCGGGGAGTCACTATGAGTTGGCATCAACTCTGTGGCTGTGAGATTGTTCTTTTTTTTTTTTTTAAGTTAGCTTTTATATGCTCATTGTTTATCAATATAGGAATTTTGGGCATCTGCTTGTCCATCCTCACAATGTCATGTGCCTTTTTACTATCACCAAAACATACCTGATGGTTTCAGGCTATGCTACAAAGGATAATAATTTCAACACGTCCCTGTCCAGGTCAAGTTTGTCCCCTCCCCTCAAAGTACCAACTTTTAAAATGGACCAGTAACAAAAATGACAACTGTATAAGGCAGACCTTACATTCTGAGTGCTGGATTTGTGAACGGATATGGTTTACAGCAAGACCCTCAAGTCTACGTTGAGGTTTTGTTGGTGTGTTGATTTTCCCTTCTTTCCTATCTGTCTTGTAATGTAATACATTTACATATGCTTTCACAGGTTCTGGTGATGAGGACCTAAAAACTAGGGGGAAGCCTTTGTTCTACTTAATGGAGCAGCGATGCTGGGTCCCAGCTAGTCTATTCCAACTCGGAGTCGGGTTGACCCACAGGGTTTCTTAGGTTGAAATCTCTGCCCAAGCAGATTCGCAAGTGTTTGCCCCTGGATCAACTGGTGGGTGGGGCCACTAACGTCTCAGCCAAGCACTGATGGCACTTTAGAATATGGACGTTATTGGGAAGACATTCTTCTTCCTAGCACAGTACTGATACCCAACTGTAATTTCCCGTTAACAACATGGAGCGCTTCTTTGTATGAAATAGATGGAAACATCTTCTAGAAGACAAAATAAGTTCCATGTATGATTTCACCCCAAACAGAATTTTCCTTATTACACTTCCTTTTTTAATAGTTTTATTGACACGTAGACTTCACATACCACACAATTTAATCATGCAATCATAGTAAGAAGAGTTGTATAATCATCACAATCATGATTATTTTCTGGTTTCAAAAGTCCTGCCCTGAGCTGGTGTGGTGTTGGATTCTCCTCCTTTCTGTAGGCAGGGGAGGTTGGACACCTCCTAGCCATTTATCCTCTAAAGTTATAAACTGAGGAATTTATTTCAATTGAAGAGATAAGAAAACCACACAGTAAAGGAGTTGAATCATATATTCAAGATCATAAATTATCTAGGTCAGTGTTTTTTGGTTTGCTTGTTTTTATTGTTGTTATCCCCTACCCCCTGCCCCACTAGATTAATGGAGAGTGTTAGATTTGCAACAGAAATGGAAAATTTGTGTAGTTATAGCTGAATATGTTATGTCCCTGAATCTACCTCGGTTTTCTTGAATTTAGTGTTTTTCACATATCTATATGACCTTTCTGGCTCTATTTCTCCCTTGTTAAGACTTGGCATGTGTATCAATTCCTGGCACACTTGAGACAGGGATAACATAATTGTTGAAATAATTAATGGATTGATGAATAGTATATAATAAGGAGTTATGTGGTTATTTGGATATATAAGGTTCAGGAACTCTAATTCACTAATCGATTTTAGTACTTAAGAAGTTATTGTAAGGGTCTATGCAATTATACCCAACACTTGTCTGTCAGTTGGCCACATGTGGTAACTCACAGGCTGCTATGATGCTGGAAGCTATGTCAGACATATTTTAAATACCAGCAGGGTCATGTATGGTGAATAAATTTCAGGGGAGCCTTTCCATAGGTTACTAAAAAGGTCTGGCCTCCCATCTCCTTTATAGAAAAAAAAAATTACTCAGCTGACCCCAAGCAACTAAAACCTTTTGTACTAAAACCTGCAATCCAGAATAAAGTGTAGGTGGCATAATGGGTGTGTTAGGCCGGGCTGACTATAAAAACAACTCCAGAGACACTCATAGATGTGTAAGAAATAGTTTTATATCAAGAAGTAAATATATATCACAAAATCATCCTAGCCCAGTCCAACTCAAGTCCCCAAGTCCCTCTTCAGACTCACGCAACCACACGCAATGGTGCAGAACACAGAAATGCACAGGTTCAAGGGTGTAGTCATGTGGATCCAATGGCAGTGGACACATCTCCAGGGCTCTGGCAGCAACTAGGGTCAGCCAGCAGAAAGGTGAGGGCAGAAAGAGAAGGGGAGGTTTA
Organism: Echinops telfairi; assembly: GCF_000313985.2. Taxonomy (NCBI): domain Eukaryota; kingdom Metazoa; phylum Chordata; class Mammalia; order Afrosoricida; family Tenrecidae; genus Echinops; species Echinops telfairi. Next base: position 5,762,900 of record NW_022108124.1, on the reverse strand, counting down.
CAGGGTCCTCCTTATGAGAAGGCCATGCCCACAAGGAGGCACCATCAGGCTCTGACCTGATTGACAAGTTAAATACCACCCCTACACTTTTATAGATCTTCAAATTGACATGAAATCATGTAATTACTACAGTGGGTTATATCACAAGTGGGCTGCTCACCACAAAGTCAGTGGTTTGAAAGCATCAGCCACTCCTTCAGAGAAAGAATAGGCTTTCCATTCCTGTAAAGATTTACAATTTCAGAAGCCCACAGGCACACTTCTACCCTGTTCTATAGGGTCGTAATGAGTCGACACCCACTCCATAGCAGTGAGTTTGGCTTGTTTTTTTGTTTTATCTGATTTTCCAGTCTCCCTAGATTGTTCCAGTGCCCTCCAAGGGGTGGTATCACCCACTATGGGAAACACTGTTCTAGATTGGGAACAAATTGGAGAGAAGGAATATGCTGTCCACCTTGGAGGGATTAACTAGTGAAAATCTTATGCATAACAATGGAATTTCATCTGATATAATTCCAGCAGATGAGCCCTGTGGTAGTTAGATCATCTTTTGTCAACTTGAGACTATTAAAAGTGAAAGGGTGGAATTTAGCCTGCCAATCAGATTGCTGCTTGATTACCCCATTTGAAGGTGCTGAGGAGATGAATAGCTTGCTGGAGGCGGGACACATGCTCATTCCCTGGGAGACATTCCTGCTGACAAGACACATGGAGCTAAGCTAGTGCCCTGGAGCTGGAGGAGCCACGTGGAGACACCTGCCAAGGCTGAGCTGCTTCCACTGCCACTGGATCCACAAGACTTCCCACCCACTGGCCTGTGATCTTCCTGCATTCAGCATCATTGCATGTGTCTCATGAGTCAGAGAGGACTTTATAAATTGGTATCGGACAAATGGATAATATCGGACTTAAGGACTTGATCTGGACTGGGCTGTTTTCTCAATATGCAATTGCTCTTTTATAAAAAGCTCTTTCTTATACACACATGAGTGTCTAAGAATTTGTTTCTCTAGTCAGTTTTGGCTAACACAAGCCCCTTAGGTTGCAAGGCACTAAAATATCACTAAGGAAGAGACTGCTAGACTGGAAAACACAAGTTTTTCTTTCTTGGTATAATTTAATTTGTTCTTCATCAGTGGATTGATGTTGTTGCTGTTTTGTTGTACATTGTTGCTTGGTTTTTCTCTGTCTTGTTTTTATGCATGTTGTTGTCTCC
>NW_022108124.1:5628298-5760260 GCF_000313985.2 Echinops telfairi | reverse complement strand
ATGTTTTGAGAATGATGTACAAATGCGCTTTACTCAATTGATGTGTGTATGGATTGTGATAAGAGTTGTATGAGCCCCTAATAAAATGTTTAAAAACAAAACAAAACAAAAAGATACTTGATTTTAATAATTTCCATAGAGCAAAACTTTTGGGATCTTCATTATTGATGATTTATGGTTCAAAATGAGAAGTAATAGCTGAAGACATCCCTTAATAATCAAAATGTGGAAGTTCAGAATATGAATCTAGGAATATTGGAACTAAAAGTGAAGATCAATATCCTAGGCCTTTCTAAACTGAAGGGAGAATGATGGGATTATCCACTGCCATAGGAGTGGAGAGGTACAGGCTCAGAAACTCACAGTGGCAGTTCTACTCGATGCTGGAGGGTCTCTATGAGTCAACATTGAGTCCAGGGCAGTGAGTTTGTGTTTTTTTGTGAGGGAGTTGACCATTTTGCAGGGAATGATGATTTCAAGTGGAATACTGTTGTATTTATCATCAAAAAGAACATGTCAAGATGTATTTCAAAATACAGTGTGGTCCATGATAGCCCAATATCTACATACCTACAAGGAAATACAGTTCATACAGCTATAATTCAAATTTACATCCAACCAATAAACTAGTGATGAAAAAATTGAAGAATCCTACTAACTTCTTCAGTATAGAATTAATCAAATATAAAATCAAGATGAATTGATAACAATTGGTGATTGGCATGTGAAACACAGAAATAAAAATGAAAGATCGGTAGTTGTAAATTTTGCCCTCGGTGATAGAAATGAAGCTTGATAACTAATAGAATTTTGTAAAGCCATCAAATTCTTCACTGCAAATAACTCTTTTCAACAACATAAATGGCAATTATACACTTGGATTTTACCAGACAGATTACATAGCAATCAAATGAGAACATCTATGAGAAGAGATGACAGACAGGCTCAGGACCATCAGTCAAAACATAGCCAGGGACCAACTATGGAACGAACCATCATTTGTTCAAACTTAAGTTCAGGTTGAAGTTGAGAAAAACATTTTTTAAAAAGAGCTAAAATATGACCTGAATTTAGAAAAAGAAATCTCAAGAAAAGATGTAACTAATAGAACTCTAATGACAAAAGACCTGATGTTTTGGGGGATGACATGAAGGACGTTATAAATGAAGAAAGCAAAGGGTCATTCAAAAGAATAAAAGGAAGGAAAGACTAAAGTGGATGTCAAAAGGGACACGTAAATTTGTCCATGGACTAGAGTCCCCAAAGCTAATGCAACACATGATGAAACAAAAGTAGAACAGATATTTCAAAGGGCAGTTTGAGAAGATCAAGTAAAACAGTATAATGAAATATTCAAATATGTGCAGTTAGAAATCCCCAAAGGAAGAACATGTTTAGCACATCTCATGCTGAAAGAAAAAAAAAAGAGAAAATTCAAGGTTTATTGAAGGATTCTATGGACAAAATGTTGAACAATTCAGGAAGCATCAAAAAAAAAAAAAAAGCTGCAAGGAATACACATAATCACTGTACCAAAAATAATTGGTTGACATTTATTTTTAAAATAATTTTATTGGGGGCTCTTACAACTCTTATCACAAAAATCCATCCATCCATCCATCCATTGTGTCAAGCACATTTGTACACTTGTTGCCATCATCATTCTCAAAACATTTGCTTTCGGTTTGAGCCCTTGGTATCAGCTCTTCATATTTTCCTCTCCCTCCTTGCTACCCATTCATGACCCCTTGACAATTTATAAATTACTATTTTTTCATATCTTACCCACTCCCTTCACCCACTTTTCTGTTTTCCATCCCCTAGGGAGGAAATTATATGTAGATCCTTGTAATCCTCTTTTCACCCCACCCTCCCAGTATTACCACTCTCAGCACTGGTCATGAATGGATCATCTGTCCGGGATTCCCTGTGTTTCCAGTTCCTGTCTATACCAGTGTACATCCTCTGGTCTAGCCAGATTTGTAAGGCAGAATTGGGATCATGATAGTGGCGGGGGAGGAAGCATCTAGGAACTAGAGGAAAGTTGTTTGTTCATCGTTGCTACACTGCACCCTGAGTGGCTCATCTCCTCCCGGCACCCCTTCTGTAAGGGGATGTCCAGTTGCCTACAGATGGGTCTTGGCTTGGGTACCTCTGCACTCCCCCTCATTCACAATGATTTGATGTTTTGTTCTTTGATGCCTTATATCTGATACCTTCGACAACCTCGTGATCACACAGGCTGATGTGTTTCTTCCATGTGGGCTTTATTGCTTCTGAGCTAGATGGCCACTTGTTTACCTTCAAGGCTTTAAGACCCCAGATGCTATATCTTTTGATAGCCGGGCACCATCAGCTTTCTTCACCACATTTGATTATGCACCCATTTGTCTTCAGCGGTTGTATTGGGAAGAGGTAAGTAACGTATGATCAAGAACTAATGATATTGAAGAAAGAAGTCCAAACTGCACTGAAGACATGAACATAAAAGGCTTCAGGATATGATGGAATACTACTTGAAATGTTACTGATCTAATGAAGCATTGGAAATACTGACTAGCCTATGCCAAGAAAATTGAAAATATAGTTACATGGCCATGTAATGGAAGAGGTACACCTCTGTAGCCATCATCATATACCTCCCCTCCACACACACCACCCCAGAGAGGGATGAACAACAGAAACAGGGTGAAGGGCGAACAGCGGACAGTATAAGATGTGAATACAATAATAATATATAATTTATCAAGGGTTCATGAGAGGGGGAGGGGGGAGGGAGGAAAAAAAGAGGAGGCAATGCGAAGGGCTCAAGTAGAATGATGTTGCGGACCCATGTACAAATGTGTGGATGGTTAGAAGAACTGTAACAGCCCATAGCAATATGACTTATTTTAAAAATGGACTTAATAGAATACTGAAATGGAACATTATTATTAATATCACATGTCATTAAAATTCTCTCAAAGATAGTTTTAAAATGGTGTCATCAGTATATAGACCAAGTGTTACTAGAACTTCAAGCTGGATTCAGGGAGGTCATGAAATGAGGAACATCACCGTTGCCATCATATTGAACTTGGATCAAAGTCAAGAATATTAGAAAGAAGTTAACTGGTGTTTTATTGACCATGCAAAGGCATGCATTTGTGTAAATTGCAACAAACTAAGGGTAACATTGCAAAGAATGGGGATTCTAGAACGTGTGTAATTGTGTTCATGTACACCAGAAGACAGTCATGGTAAGGGAAGAAAGGAAAATTATGTGGTTTAAAATCCAGAAAGACTTGTGTCCGGGCTTTATTCTTTCAACATACTCATCCAATCTGTGTGCTGAACAAATTATCAGAGAAAATGAACAAATGTGCAGACGAATGTGGCAGCAGAATGGAGCCAGGTTTATTAACAACCCGCTTTATGCAGCTGATACAACTGGTTTGCTGAAAGCCAGGACGACTTGAAGCTCTTGCTGATGGAGATCGGTGTCCTCAGCTTTCATTACGGATTGCAACTCAATGTAAAGAAGACTACAATTCTCGCAATGGAATCAACAGATATCATAATACATGGGGAAATCAAAGCGATCAATGATGATTATTGGACCTGGATCCATAATTCAGTGCTCATGAAAACAGCAGTTAAGAAATCAAATGATGTAACAATGTATTGATTGGGCAAATCTGCTGTGCAAGACCTTTTTAAAGTATTGAAAAACAAAGATGTTACTTTCAGGACTAAAATACATGGGATCCCAGCCATAGTATTTTCAAATGCTTTAAGTGCATGTGAACAGACAATGAATGAATAAGAAAGACAACTACATTTATGCCTCGGAATTATTGTGTTGAAGAGAAATATTCAAAATACTATGAACTGCCAGAAGAACAACAGATCTGATGGACGGAGGACAGGCAGAATGCTCCTTACCAGAGAGGCTGTGTGAGACTTCACATCATACCTTTCGGACATGTTAGCAAGAAAGAACAGTTCCTAGAACTGTGTATCAAGCTATCTTGCTTGGTAAAGTAGGAAGTCATCGAAGAAAAGGAAGCGCCTCAATTAGGTGGATCGATTCAGTGCCTGCAATCACGGGAAAAGGCAGTGGTTTGTTCTGTTGTTGGTAAGGTCTCTGTCAATTGGAACCAGGTATACGGCATGTAACAAGTAATTATATCATGAATGGCGACATAAGAAGGTATACTATCACCAAACTGTTCTATATGGTCAAATCTGTTTTTTACTTCACATTGGAAAAATCATAATTGACCATAAAAAGCTTAAACTTTGTATTTATTTTACGCTGCAGGCATTGGACAGAATATAAATTGTGCAAATGCATAAACACGCATGCAGCACCACCTATCCTATGCACTTTTCCATTTTCCCTTCTGAAATTGTTTCTGTCAATATTTTGATTTAAGTCTCACCAAAAGGGGAGAAAGATGAAGATTTAATCAGAAGATTGTCAAATGCTTGCATGTGTCTAAGAATTAGTGGATACTCTAGCATTTGAAGTCTGGTACAAATAATTCCTAGGAGATGCATATCTTAGAGTCATTATTATAAAAAATATTTCTGGAAAATTATTTCCTTCAGGAATCCCAGAGAAGCTTATATTTCCAGCTATTATCAAGTAGTGTATGTGTTTTCAGTCATTTCAAATGTAAGCCAAAGACCTGTCTGCAACAGAATAATATGGAGATCTATATATATATTTTTTAAATTAAACACTAAATTTTTTAAAAATATGATAGGCATTACCGTCATGGGAGTGGACTATTTAAATCCTAAAAATCTCATATATATATGGATAAAGATTTATAGTTTATATGTTAGTATATAACATAGATATTGTTTTACAGAATTTTGAGGATAAACTTTATGAAGCAGGATATAGTCCTACCTGTGTTTTGTGATGCTTCTGGTAATACCTTCTGATTACCAATTATCAAAGCCTGCTTTCAAAGGCAGTGCATTCAAATAGTGCACAATTTAAGAGTTTTCACAGATTTATTTCAAATTGCATGGCCAGATTCATCTTCAACCATTTCACATAGGAACACTAAGCTCTAGCCTGCCCCCAATACAACCTATGATCAAATTGTATTTTTTTTATAAATAGAAGCCCTTGTGATATAATGTGTAACCTATTAAACTGCTAACTGTAAGGTCAGCAGTTTAAATTCATCAGCCAATCTGAAGGAGGAAAATGAATTTTTCTACACCTGTCAAGACTTATAGCCTCAGAAGCCCACATGGGCAGTTCTGCCATGTTCTACAGAATTTATGAGTCAGAATCAACTCAGTGTCTGTGAGTTTATGGTTATATACATAGATAGATAGATAGATAGATAGATAGATAGATAGATAGATAGACAGACAGACAGACAGACAGACAGACAGACAGATATACAAGGGGGTACCCAAAAACCCAGAAGTTTTTTTTCAAATCTATGTATTTAATTTTTTTAAAAACATAACCACCTTATCGCCTTCAAAGTATTCCCTGTTACACTTAATACATTTGTCAGATCTGTTATTCCATTCTTGGAAACATTTTTCAAACTCATCAGTTACAAACGCAGCACCTCCCTCATTTTTATCTTTCACCTCTTCTATTTCATCCAATCGCTGTCCTTTCATGTTTTTTATTTGCAGAAACACAAAGAAGTCACATAAGCGAGGTCAGCTGAATCAGGTGCGTGGGGCAAGAGAGGCATGCTGTTTTCGCTCAAAACTAGCACACGGAAATGGCTGTGTGAACAGGTGAATGGTTGTGGTGGCAAAACCAGTCCCCTGCCTGCCACAAATCAGGCCTTTTTAGTCACACCCTGTTACACAATATCTTCAGAATATCTAAATAAGAAAGCTTGATTAACAGTGTGACCTGCTAGAGCGAACTCCAAATGAACTATCCCCCTCACATAAAAAACAAAAGCAAATGAGCTTCGTCTTGATCTTTAGTTTCACTTGACAAGCTTTCTTTATGGGTGAGATGACAATGGAGGCCTTCCACTGGCTCGACTGATGTTTGCTTTCAGAGTTGGAAGCACACCACCATGTCTCATCACTAGCAATGACCTTGGGGGGAAAAGTCTGAGTCATTCTGGAGCTGTTCTTTCAAAGCACAGCCTGTTTCTAGTCGATGCTCTTTTTGCTAGTCAGTCAGAACCCGAGGCACAACTTTCCCAGTGAAGTTTCTCATTCCCAAATCTTGATTAAAATTTGCTGAACTGAGCTCCAAGATAGTCCAGATAACTTCCCCATCTCTTCAATGGTCCATTGTCAGTCTTTGAATTTTGTAGACATTTTTATCTGTTCAGGAAGCTGACGGACTTCTAGAACAAGGTACGTCATCAATCCACATTTTTGAACCAGGAAAACCACTCCTACACTTGAGTTTTTACCAGAGTGCTCTCCTTCTAAGCTGTTTGCAACATCACAACAGTTCCTGTGGCATTTTTTCTGCGTAGGAAACAGAATTTCACAGCCACATGCTGTTCTCTTAAATCAGCAGCACAAAAACACAAGGTTCAAGTGAAACTGCTTTCATTAAAAAACTCACTGCGACCAGAGAGAACCTTCCCAGGTGATGTCACTGGGTGCACTAACGTAGAGCAAGTTGCTCAATGCTTGCCAAGTGGAGAAAAATGCATACTATGAAAGTTCTGCCCAGTGTAGTTTTTATTCATTTTTGGGTGGTATCTCCTCGTATATTAATTTTGTCTTTCTCCAGTTATATATTTTATCTGTTACTAAAACAACACATCCTAGAGAGGTGATGAAATCTTTTATTCATAATTCTGTATTTATAAAGTCTAACTACCTTACAGAAGTTAAAATGGTTGTTTTAAATTATAGTAAGAGGAAAAGAATTAAGGTAAAATCTCAGACTTTTGTGCACATGAATAAACAAAGAATACTATGCATTTGATCAGAAAAGAATACAACTCTTAAATAGGAGTTTTTATTTTTCTCTGGAACAAAAAGGATAAGAAAAAGTAATTTGTGATCATACAATGATTGGATTCTAGATTTCAAATAATTTATTTTCTTACTAGGCTCTCATATGTTGTCTTATAGTGGTGCTGATACAGGTTGAGGAGCCCAGTGTAATACATATCCCTCAAAAAAAAATTTTTTTTTTTTACTTCATGACTGCAGCTAGCAAAATAAAAAACAATGCTCTTAACCATGGGCTGAGTGTGAGTATGTAATTCAAGGATGTGCTGAGGATAAATTAATTGCACTGAGCATTTTCAATAGGTAGAATTAGACATTAGAATTAGAAATAAAGATAGTTTATTTAGAAATAAAGAAAGTTTATTTGTACTTTAAAGGTTATAAAAGAGGAAATAATACCAGGTATTTACTTTGGAAAAACCTCATAAGAATACCCAAACTGCAAAAATAAATACATATAATTCAGTTTGTGCATCTTGAAATATTATTTTATAAATAGCACTAGGTATCATGAGTAAAATCATTTACATAAGTTAAATTGAATAAATGATTCAAAAATATTTATGTATTTACTATAAGCAATTAAAACACAGTAATTTAATGAAACACACACATGCATACACAGAGACAGAAAATTGCTTTTTAGGATTGGTTTATATCAACACTTTTTTGTTTATTTCAGATTTCATGCTAAATAATAATAGTAGTAGTAGTTACATTTTTATGTACTGTGTATGTAAGGTACTTTATATACATATATTTTTAATACTCGAGCTATAAGAGATAAGATTTCTATTTCATGGATAAGAGAATGAAGATGCAGAGATTTAAGGATCTTCCCTGGGTTCTTTTGACCCAGGGTCTTCCTTATCTAATGCGGCAATAAAAGAAATATGTCAAGTGAACGACTTTAAGTAGAAATGTATGCTCACACGGTTTAGGAGCTAAACGTCTGAAATCAGGTGGCTGGCTCCAAGGGGGAATGTCTTTGTAGGCTCTGCTAGAAGATTCTTGTCTCTGGATTTTTTTACCTGGTGTCTGGGTAATCTCTATGAGGATTGGCACCTTTCTTCCCCTATTTCTGTTTCCTTAATCTGATCCTTTTATATCTTGTATGAGATTGTGGCAGTTACATTATTTCAATTTGATAGAGTGAAGGGGTGGAGTGTAGCCTGTCAATCAGGTCACAGCCTGACTATGCTTCCTGGTGGGTGTGATTTCTCATGAAGATGCTGGGAATGTTCTCTCTTTCTCCCTGGAGGTGGTGGGCCACACACTCTCTGCTTCACCTTCCTGTTGACAAGCCACATGGAGCCACGCTGATGGCAGCCAGATCCCTGGAGATGCGTCCACCACTATTGGATCCACAGGACTTTCCACCCACTGACCTATGATCTTCCTGCATTTGGCATCATTGCATGCATGTTTGGCCTGGGTCTAAAGAGGAATTTATGGACATATATGTTAATATCAGATTTATGGACTTGATCTGTACTGACCTGGGATAGTTTTTCAATATACAATTCTCTTTGATATAAAGCTCTCTAACATAAGAATGTCCCTGGATTTGTTTCTTTAGTCAACCTGGCCTAACACAGAGATTGACTAAAAAAAACCTAATCTTGGCTAATTAACATAACAAAGACAACCATTGTCAAATGGAATTTTAATCACAGACATGTAAATTAGGTTTCACAATAGGATTCATAACTACTAGTAAGCCACAAATCTGGGATCAGAATTCATGCTCTTGGATTTGAGATCCAATCCATGACTTGTTTGGAAAACCAGACTTTTTTCTGTGTCATGAGTGTCGTGAAATTTTTTATTTTAATTAGAGGAAGTGACAGTGTTACCAAATAGATTTTTTTCTGACAAAATTATATAAATACTAGATTTTAATGGTTAAAAATTGATAAAAAATCATAATATATATGAGTAAAATTCTCTCCTACAAGAAGATTCACCTAATTGCCATAATTCCATGCTAAAAGATAATTTCCATATGCATATTTTCTAATTTAAGCAATATACTGTAATAATTACTTGAATGACAAACTTCATTAAATACATCTTAAATAACTGGGTGACATTTGGCTAGCACACTATGCAATAAATGTCTTATTGAATTTAAATTAAATTCCTATTTGAGCATCTGAGTTTAAATTACAATCCAGCTGATAAAATAGGAAAATTTGAATTGTGATGAGCTCGCATAGAGAACTACTTGACGATGAATAATTCCATATTATTCAAGGATACAGAGACCATACTCAATTGCCATTAGTTTAGTTTATGGACAGGTGTTTATTTGTGATGATTATGCTTGGTTAAAATTTTGAAGATAAAAAGTACATTAGCTATACTAGTCCAATTCTTTCTATTTTAGGAAAAAGAAATAGAGGCTAAATATTTTTTTACCAAAGTTACACAGGTAGAAAAAACGAGTATTAATTCTAGGGCCCATCTCCTGTATTAATAAAACATATTTATATCAAACTATATAGTCTCTTATGTACCTTATAAGCAAGCATATATATCGAGCAAAATATTCTGTGGTACATATCAATATTATTACCCTTTTTTAAAGCATTTTAGTGGGGCTTGTACAGCTCTCATCACAATCCATACATCCATCCACTGTGTCAAACACATTTGTCCATATGTTGTCATCATCATTTTCAAAATATTTGCTTTCTATTTGAGCCCTTGGAATCAGCTCATCCCCCACACCCCACCCTCCCTCATGAACCCTTGATAATTCATCATTTTTTTTCATGTCTTACACTGACTACTGTCTCCCTCCACCCATTTTTCTTTTGTCTTTGAAGATCATTAACTTGAATTCAAATATTTTCTTTGCCTGTCTTCAAATCCTCACTCTTATTTTCTGTACAAATGGAGCAATCCCTGATTTTTGCTATTAAAATTATTACAATTAAAATTCACACTCTACTGCAGTAAGTCTGAGTGGGGTCTGAAGTGTTGCTTGTACAGTAAAATCAGAAGCTGATGTTGCAGTACTCTGGAGGGCAAGGCCTTGTGAGTTGCCTATACTGTTCCTGCTTGCCAGGCCCTCTGAGTTGTTACACTTCCCCCAGGATTTTCTTGGCTCCATAGGTCCTCCAAATTCCAAATCTTCACTAGTGACCTCTACTTAGTGAAATTGTATGCATTTATCCATCCATCTATTCATCCGCTCTATAATCCAGTATCATTTACCCATAAATATACTTCTTGATCACTTCACCTTGAAAATGTTGATCCTGACTCTACCATTTTCCCATAATTCTATCCAGACTACCTAAAAAGTCAGCTCTGATTAGCTCTGCAATTAATCATCGGGAATATCTACAGATGCAAAATACAGTCAGTATTTCTTAATCCTGGCTGTATACTAAAAAAGTCAAAAAGCAAACAAACCCACTGTCATCAAGTCTATTCCAAGATATAACCACTTTCTGGGGCAGATTAGAAATGTTACTTAAGGTTTCTGAAACTGTTTAAACATTGGACTGCTAAGATTTTCATCTTCAGAAATGCTTTAGAGAAGTTCTACTCTGTTCTATACTCATTATCAATGCAGCTGGATTCCATGGCTGTGGGTTAGGTTGAAGCATAGATTTTGGTAAATTTTGAGGGTTTTATTTGTTTAAATTCTCATTGATATAAGTGATCACAGTATATTGCTTAAACTAGAAAATAGGCACACGAGGTTGAGGTAGATGTGCTACTTTAATTTTGTTTTGAATTTCAATCTTGGTGGTTGAAGTAATTTTAATAGATAGTACATTACAGTTGTTATAGAAGGGTTGACTTGTAGAACATTTAATAAAGTCAGACACACACCTGTTTTAGTGTATAGAAGAGACCCCATTCTCAAATATAATTTCAGGAGAACATTTCTGAAGTCTTAAAAGGGAAATGAACAATATAAAGAAACATCATCCAGATATGGAATGGCATTAGCACAAGGTCATAATGGCATCCAAAGATTTATAGTGGAGATATTAGTCAAACAAGAAATGGAACAAAGAGTGCCATCACAAAGTCATGATTAGTGGGAGATCACTACATCACAGGCACAGGTGAGACTACGGAAGCAGGAACAGGATCATGATTGGAACTTGTACATTATATTAGAAAGAAGAGCATGGAAGATTGGTCCAGAGCCTTCCAACCAAGGCAGTCAGGGAACCATTGATAGGTCATGACTCATGACACTGGGTCCACTAGTACTTTCTGCAGTATGGGGATCTCCATGCAGGACACACCAATACAAGCCCCCAAGAGAAACTGCCACTTTCTGGGCTGGCTGGGGAGAGGTACAGGTAATCCTCTATGCAATACACCCTGTCTGACAGCAAGATTATCTACATCCTTGGTTAAGGATCATAATGAAGTCAATAGAGGCTTAATCTGTGTGACGAATCTGCAAATGGATTTTGGGTTTTCATTACCATCCAGAGCCTTCTGTAAACAAGATGCTCAGAATTTAAACTCTAATACATACCACCACGTGCTCTCTCAGTTTGACAGACATAGTGTCTCTGACCATCTCTCACAGTCAAGCTGTGGTGACCTATATGTTTCTGCGATGCTGTAGGCTCTCTCACTGGTGTTTCAAATGACATCAGGGTCACCCAAAGTGAGCAGGTGTCAGTGGAGCTTCCAGACTAAGAACAGACCACTAAGAAGGGATCAGCTGCCCACTTCAGAGGAGGTAGCGCCTGGAAATCGTATGCATATCACAGAAACACTGTCTGATACTGAAGGCCTAATGAATGGAAGCAAAGCACTGTCAGAGACAATGCTGGAGAACGGACCCTTGGGTCAGAAGGCACTAGAAATGTGACTGAAGAGAAATCACTTTTTCAAAGTAGAGTTGGCAACGGTAACGCGAAGGGAGGAAAGCCTTGAGGACAGAGCCTTTGAGATTTTCATTTGGGCAAAACTCAAGGTAAGAAGGGACAGCGACAAACATTTCCTAAGAATCAGAACTTAAAATATACTTACCATGAAGCTAGGAAAATTAGAAGTTGTCAAAAATAAAGTGGAACTGCTATGGGTCTCCTTTGAAATGAGGAAATCATATGGTTTACTATGCTGGGAATGACAGTCAAGAGGAATGGCATGACAGTCATTATCCAAAGGACATTTCAAGGTCTATCTGTAAAACGAATTTTTTTTTTTTTGCGTAAACTTTTTCTTAAGTACTTATTGGGAACTAGAAATTGTGAGTAGCATTAAATATTTTATTCCATTTAAATACTCATCAGAAGCCTAGTCAAAACATAAACATTTCTATTTTATAATAAAGTAAGTAAATAAAATACCATTTTAGCAATCTGGCATAGCTGGTAAATAGAAATTCTTTTTTATCATAGAACATTTTTATGTCAAAAGTCCATACGCTTCATCACTCTAAATTCATGCCAAATTTTCATTCTCAACACCTGAACTCTATAATGAATTATGAATGCTATCTACTTTAAAGCTTTATTATTTATATAAAAGTGAAGGATCCATGGATTTTTTTGGTTAGTTGGTTGGTTTTTTGCAATTTTTAAAATTGGGAGTTAATACATATAGCAGTTCATTCCATAGTTTAATCACATCAAGGAGTATTGTACAATTGCTACCACAATCAATTTCAAAACATTCTTTTCCTTCCTAGACTCCTTGACGTTGTCTCTCTTTTACTCCACAACCAGCACCACCACCACTGTACCTACCCCAGAAACCTTTATTCTACTTGCTGTTCCTATATATTTACAAATCCTGGGTTTCATACACCAAAATATAGAAAAACCTATAACAAAAATTCAAGAGGGTGACCCCCAATGACATAATATGTCTGAGAGAGAAACCCTAATATGAACAAACAAAAACAATATATATCTATCTATCTATCTATCTATCTATCTATCTATCTATCTATCTATCTATCTATCTATCTATCTATATATATATATAGAAAACCAGATCAGGTCCAGCATGCATCAGAGGGGGTATTAACTGACAAGGGTTCAATTGCTCAAGTCAGGTATATCCCTTTGATCTTCTATAGTCATCTCTCCAATGCACCCTGTTGAGTAACACTGGGGTATTGACGCCTGGATCTTCAAGGTGCAAGGCATGTTCCAGAGGCTGCATCAGTGACAGCTGATGCAGAAACTCCACCTCAGACACACCTGTAACCTGAGGACTTAAGTAGGAAAATACATGGTGTCTGAGGCAGTGGAAGACAGCTGTACCATGACTGTTGAACCGTTGGTAAGCGGGCAAATATCGTCTTGCTACATCAATGCCCTTTATGCTGTATTCAGACATGTATCCTTGTGGCAAACCTGTGATGAATATTCTCAGTGATTATCACTGTAAACTTTCCCTGATAATTAAACATCACTGCTTGCTTGTGAAAATAGTGTCCATCCATGAAAGGTTTGGCCTTAAACAAATAATTCAGGTAACAGCAAACAACAGCAACACAACCCCATAGATCCAGGAATGGGTTTGGGGCTCACACTAAATCCTAGCTCCAACTGAAGAATAATTAGTTCTTACACCATGGCCCACCTCCACACTCACCCTCAGGAAGGGAACACAGACGATATGGATGCGATTGTAAAATGTGGTGAAGAAATTTGATGGTGCCTGGCTATCTGATACAATAATGTCTGGGGTTCTAAACACTTTTGCCTAAGCAAGCAGCCCTTTAAGTGAGATGTCAACTAAGTCCATATGAAAGAAGCACACCATCATCAGTCACCAAAGGATTGTAAATCATATAATCCGAAATTAAAGGAGGGAATAGTATCAGAGCCTAAATTGAGGGAATCAGGAAAGGTATGTGTCAGGGTTGTACCCTCACTATACTTATTCAGTCGGTATCCTGAAAAAAATCAACAGAGAAGCTGTCTTGGATGCAAAGAAATGTTGCGTTAGTATTGAAAGAAGGCTTATTAACAACTGGAGATATGCAGATGACACAGCCTTGCTTAGTGAAAGTGAGGAGAACTTGAAGTAGTTGCTGCTGAAGATCAAGGACTGCAGCCTTCCCTGTGGTTGATGACTGAATGTGAAGAAGACCAAGATGCTCACGACTGGACCAATAGGAAACTTCATGATAAATGAAGCCAAGGATGAAGTTATCCAGGGTTTTGTCTTACTTGGATCCATCATCAATGCACATTGAATGTGATACAGCTCCTTCACAAGACCTCTTTGGATTTTTGAGGAGTAAGGATGTTTCTTGGAGGACTAAGGTGCACCTAACCTAAGTGATGGCATTTTCCATTGCTTCATATTCATGTGAAAGTTGGACATTGTATAAGGAAGAATGAAGGCGATTGGTTGCATTTGAATTGTAGTGCTATTGAAAAATATTGAGGGCACCAGAGGAGAAGTATGGGCAGAGTGCTCCTTAGAGGCAAGGATGGCAAAACATACTTTGGCCAAGTTGTATGGAATGAACAGACCCTGAAGAAGGGCATCATGCTTAGTAAAGTGGAGAGGCAGCGAAAAAGAGGGAGGGCCTCAATACGATGGAGTGACAGAGCACAGGAACTATTGTCAGGATGGAGCAGGACTGGAGAGTGTTTTGCTTTATTGTGCAAAGGTTTCCCATGGGTCAGAACTGGCTCGATGGCACTCAGAGCTAACATCAATGCTGATCAAAGTGCAGCTCGAGCCTATGCCGTTTACATTATGTAAGACATAAGTAAATAAAAATGTTCAAAGACAATAATTGATATAGTAGCTTAAAAGGGGGGGGGTCGGAGGGGAAGGGGAATTGGGGAACAAATAATGCATACAGGAAGTGGGAGAATACACTAGAATAGATTGTAGGGATGTTTATACAACTCTTTTTAAATGCACTGGACTTCGGAAGTGTATGATATGTGAATTATATCTCAATAAACTATTGGGGGAAAAACAAAACAAAAATATTTTTATTGTGAATTAGTGAAGACTAATTTGCTGAGCAAATTAATTGTCCATTCAGTAATTCATACACATCTAGCTCATGTCCTCACAATATAATATTATTCGTATCACTTCCTCCCTGTTTCCATTCCTCTTTTGTGCCTACCTTTTCTTGTCTGCTAAACTTTGTCCTTGAGAAATGCTACCACTATATATGGTTCTTTGAAAATTAATCATGTCGTTGTTTTAATCAAAGGAACGCTAGGTGGAAAGGATGAGATTATACCAAACAACTTTTGTATGGGAATGACATTTAGAAAAGAATAAGTTCTTGCAAAGTAATGGCAATCAGTTTTCCACATCATGCTAATCACTTATGTATCTCAGCAATGACTTTTGGTATTTGGCATACTTTCCAGATTCCCCTTCTCGGTTATAATCTTTCATTGAGTTAGGATGGGGCATGGATAATAGTTAGCAGTTTTGAGAATTCAGAATTAATCGTGAAATACTTCAAGTGGAACAGCTGAGGGTTGCAAGAAAAGAATGTGAGATAAGGTAAGAGATGAAGAAGACCAAGAACATTAGAGAGTTAGTGAATAGAAGAGGCAATGTGAAAGATGGAAAAGAATTTGTTTGTTTAGGAGAGCCCCAGAGAAAATTACAATACTGTGTGTGTGGGGGGTGGGGGGTGGGTTTCTGTCAAAAGCCAGCAGAAAGGCCATTTGAGGTTACCTCTGTGGTTGTTACATAATCTGGTGTCAATTTGAGAGGATTATGGTGAAGGTGTGGAGTCTGGCCTGTCAATCAAGACATAACCAAAGAGGCCTCTGTGAGGGCACGGCCTTCTCCTGAGAATTCTGGGAACTCCTGTTTTTCTTCTTTAGAGGTGGGAGACATGTCTCTCTTGACTCACTTCCTTGGAGACTCTTTACTGACAAGACACAGGGAACTGCCCAGTGTTCTGAGCTGGAGAAGCCACATGGAGATCCCTGCCAACACAGAGATGCTTACAACACCACTGGATCCAGAAGACTTCCAAACCACTGGCCTGTGAACTTCCTGCATTTGGTGTCATTGCATGTGTTTTGTGAGGCTGAAGAGGACTTTATAGATTGGTATCAGACATATGGGCTAATATTGAACTTATGGACTTGATCTGGACTTGGCTGGTATGTTTTCTCCATGTTCAATTGCTCTTGTATATAAACCTCTTTCGTAGTCACATGAGTCTCTATGAATTTGTTTCTCTAGTCAACCACGACGAACACAACTACAAACGATTCAAGGACTAGTTTTAGGAGAAACTAACTTTGTACCTATTGTTCACCAGTCTTATGTAGCTCTACAATCCCTGCTTGATTTCCAAGTTCAAACAGGCAAAATAGTCCCACTGAAACTATATTTCTGATTATGACAGTTCGACACAATTCTGCCTGAAATTTTTAAGTAGTCCTTTCCTACTCTCTTGAACTAATGTCTGTGCTTCCTCTGTACAAGTCCTATGTATCACCCACCTTTCTATACGTCAAGGTGCCTGATGCAGTTTGTTTCATATTACTGTACACTAAAGACTGGTTTTCACCTCCATAAAGATTACATTACTATAACCTCTGTTTGACATTTATGCTTCTCATCCCTCCCACATTAGATTTTTTTTGCATATGTCCTTTTCCAAAATTGAAAGGCACCCCTGCCCAACTAAATTAAATTATTTTCCCAGCCTTGCCTTACAAAGTCTTTACAGATCCTTCCAAATAAAATCACATTTACCCTGCTCTGTGAGGACATCATTTTAGATATTTATTTTCTCCATGCCTGTACTATATAGCTAGATACTTCTTAGATATGCTTTTATTAGTGAAAGCCCCATATTGTATTTTAATGATTTCATGGTGTATTAGTGTCTTACTAAGTTGTTAGTTTCTTGATGAGAAGGACTATGTTTTGTTTATCATTGTATCCTAGCAACTTGTAAGATTCCTGGGAGATCGGAGGTATTCACACATGTCTGTTGAATTGAACTGAATATATTTGTATTCAACACAGCATCCCCTTTGGTACCTTGTATGAAACAGATGTTCCACTAAAAATTTATTGAATGAGACTTAAAAGAAAAAGGAATATTCAGTTTCACAAGGAAAATCTTACTCACCATTAAGCACAATGTTTCCTTGAATTGTTGATGTTCATTATTGCTACATCAATAAGAGAACTTTGATTTTTTTCCCACATCTCTGAATCATTGAAAACATGTAACAATCACCTCATATTATAATCATCGCATTGATCAACATGTTCTGAGGAATGTTCTTCTCAATCTGCTAAAACGTGAATTTAGGTGCCTTTGTATCCGTTACAGATTATCTTCTTTGTGCATTACTGGACAGGTAGCAATCTCTTCGGTGCTACTCTGTATGTGAACATGAAGGATTTCTATAATTCAAATATCAGTTGATGTTGTAACAACTTTTGGTAGTTAACAGGAAGAAGAGTTCACCTGCCAAAGGGCAATGAATTCGATGAAGCAACGGAGCATCTTTAAGAACACATGGTCATTTTTCATGTCAGTAGCTATCTACGAGTGCCAACAAGCATAATTTCTATTTTGTTTAGAAAGGGTTGCCAACCATTTTATTTTATCAACATGACGCTTTCTACCAGACATAGCTGTGTGAATCTATAAACAAAGGAAACCTATTAAGCAAAATACAGAGTAAGCTATAACTAGCAATGACCCAAATGTTTTTATATTTGCTTTCTTAACTAGAACACTTTTTTTTCAGAGCTGATGCTAAGAGATTGCCCAAGCCACAGGAATTCTGCAAAGGGAGACCCATTCTTTCTCTGCAGTCTTTTGTGCTATCTAGAGAGTCCCTATTTGGTTCTTCGTTAAAAAGTGAATGACCCTAGAAGAAGGTACAGATTAGGCCTCATGAATAGTTTATACTGTCCCCCCACCCCCCACCCCCACCCAGGAACTGAAAGATTACATTCTTTAATGAGAGCAATGTTCGGTGATAGGAAGACAATGATCAATGTCTCTGTACAATGAGATGAGATGAACAGATTCCATAGAGTCAGGGACAGAAGATTTGACGACCGTTCTTTGCAACCCTCCCGATAGCCAATCTCTTTGTAAAAAAGCTCTAGCAGTAATGTACTCTTGTTTGATTTAAAATGTATTTATTTGAATACTGCTGGTAAGTCTATAATCAAGGCCCATAGAATTCTCAGAGAGTAAGGTCCAAAATTGAATGTATAAAACACCATGTATTAAGGAGTATTATTATGTAGTATGTTATATATGGGAATATCATGGCGAAAAAAATCATTGTGGAACAGGCGAAGACAAATAAGAGATGAGAAGGTGAGATTTAACCAAAGACTGAAAAGAGGTGAAGGAAGATGCTAAGAGGACATTTGGAGGAAGAGTGTGTCAAACAGAGGGAAGACTGAGAAAAGGCCCGAAGACAGGAGCATACCAGGTGTGTTGGATCCTTGCTAAAATGTTAGTATGGCTGAAGCAAGGGAGGCCATTAGCAAGGACAGCTGTCCTACAGAATACCAGCGCTGTTCCTGAGGTAGGAGGCTATGCATCACAAAGCAGCATACAACCAGTCCATTGAGTTGATTCCAACTCCTGCTGATTCCATGTGTGGCAGAGTAGAACTCCGCTCCATGAAGTTTTCCATGGCTGGCATCTTGTGAAGTGAATCACCAGGCCTTCCTTCTGAAGGGGTTCTAGCTAGCCACATAATAGCAACCTTTGGGCTTGTCGCTTAGCATGTCAAAATCTTGTTCTATTAGTTATTTCATAAATATTTTCATTCACAGTATAATCACCAGTCTCTACTTGCTGGGAGCATTGTAACGTCTCTCTTGTGTGTTCATTCATTATGGTCTAAATCAGTGTTTCCCAAAATGAGTGATACTTCCCCATGAGGGGGTACTGGAGTGGTCCAGGTAGGCTGCAAAAGCATATACCTGCACTTTACCTGGAATTATGGGCTATAAAGCACAAATGTTTTTAATTTCTAGAGGAGGCACCAAGTAGGCTTTTTCCCTGAAAAGGGGGAAATAGGCCATTTAAGTTTGGGAACCTATGATTTAACTAAAATGAACACAGTGGTGATTATGCTTATGGATAGTCAATATGAACCAAAATGTAGCTATGCTGATAGATATTCAATATGAACCAAGCAGGATGAAGTTTATATGCAAGCAGAAGGCATGAGAGGTTGAAAGAATTAGAGTTTAAAAATTCAAGTGCATATACATATTAAACAGTGAATACATTCAGAAATTACCATATGTACACCTTTGCATAGACTTAGAAATCTGTCTCTTAGAGTCTGTATGTCAATTATCTATTCAATTATCTTATTAGTTTAGTTCAGTATTTAAAGAGGCCTCACATCCATTTCCAGCACTATTTAACACAGTGGAAATGATGCAGTTGAGATATTGAATACCAGATGTGGAGATTTGGCACAAATCAAAAACATATTGATATTTATTTATTTCCTTATAAATTGCTATCTCAATTATACTTCAAAATATTATTTTAAAATGAGGGTAGATTTTTATTAAACCTATATGCAAATAAACTGTAATGCCATGAAAAGACGAGAAATAAGTTCAGGATTTGGGTAGAAAGAGGGCAAAATATACATATATACTTATAGATATTATTAAATGATATATAATTTCATCTTCTAATGAGATCACCATTAGGGTCTTTCTTCAGGAAGGCAGTCCTTGAGAAGTTGCTAGATTTTTGTTTGTTGATGGTTTTTTTCTTGATCAAAGTATTTTCCCCACAGAGCAAAGTTTTGGAATGAGGGTCAATGGATCAATCCCAGACACATGCAATTTTCATTTATCCTTGCCAGTAACCCTAGGTTCAAGGCTATCCATGGACTGCCAGACTGACTTGGTGAATCTCTGTCAGGGGAGAGATTATATGATTTTTATAGTTCAGCTGGAAAAGGAGCCAAGTTTATTATCTATCTGTCCAGTTAGGTAGCAAGATGTCTATAATATACACCTTTCTCTCTCTTTTTTAGTCCCTCTGTGCAGTTTTGAGCGAGACTTGTAACAAATGTCTGCTCTGTGACAGCTCCTAGAGGGTCTTGGGGGTAATTACACCTGCCTTTAGGCAACCTCCCTCACCACATTTCAGGCTTGGAAAGTTACCGAACTATGGCAGGGATATGGCATGAAGTCGTGTCTTCTGCATTTCAGCCTTGCTCCGGTCGTAATAGAAAGATGAAATTAATAGTAATTACATTCTAAATTTGTTGCATAATGTCGTGTGTATCTCATCAGTACATTATGTTCCGAGCAGGCAAAGAGAATGAAATCACATAGAAATTAGGGTAGGTTTCAGATACCGGGTGCTAATCCTGCCCGGGAAAGGGCAGCAACTGGGGAAAGAGACTCTTTCATGAGTAGAGAACATTCATTGAAAATGAGCACAGTGGATTATTCTCCAGTTAATCTGGTGCCCGTCTGCAGGTTCTATGCATGATCAAAACAAAATGTTCTCTCTGGTAAATTGAACACGTATATAAGACATCTGAATTGATACACTTTAAGAGGGGAGGGTATTATGCATATTTAGTTCAAACCTCATCTTAAAGAATACTGTGGTCCAGATACTGAATGATTTGCCTACTGACTCCAGGAAATATTACATTTTAGTGTCACTAAGGAAATAGCAGAGTCTTGACAAAGCCATTGCTTCTTAGAAAAGCAATAAGAAATGCTCTCCCTGTTATTCTAATCTATAAATCCTCGGGCTTATTCTGACTTCGTGGACCTCAACAAAGTTTTTACATTACACTCACAGGCTCTTCCAGACATTGACTGGCAAGATGCTAATCCTCGCCGTCCTGTGTTGGAGTGAATCTGACATACAGTCAAGCACCTGTCTGGACCCTTCTACCCCTAAACTAGCCACGTGTCCTAAGACAAACCAAACAAGGAAACACACAAACTAGACCTGGCTGCCTCTCAGCCGAAGACAGTAGCACCTTTCTGTCGAGTTGCTGTAAGGATCAAATGAGGTTATATGTGTGCAGGTCTAATGTTGTTGTTAGACGCTGCGGAAACACCATCTATTCACCATGACTACACACACCGCAGAATGAGGCGTTGTGTGTACTACAAAATCCTAACAGTTGTGGGTATGTTGGAGCACATTGTTGGGGCTTAACTCTAGCCATAGATCTAGAAGCCAGAATGGGTGGTGAAGGGGCTTTCTGGGAACAGTCAGCAAGATCCTGTAAGGTGTCTGCCTCCAACTAAGCTCCAGACAAGGCCACGGGTGCAAGAGCAGGGTGTGTAGGTGAGTTAACCTTCTCAACGGTGGGTAGAAAAGATAATGGTTTTACTAATAAGGGATTAGCAGGAAAAGGTAGAGTACTTATTTCGGATGGGAGGGATGGTGCTGTTGGCTGAAGGGATTCAATGGAATTAAGGGGCTCAATCTCAGAGTATCTGCCATATGTGCCACCCAAATTTCAGGGTCCTATTGCTTCCCAATCAATCTCAGACACATTTTGAGGTTGAGAAGTCATTTGGCATTTTACGTAACTCAGCTTCTCTTAGGATCAGACCCTTGAGTTTAGTTTTGGACCACATCAGCTCTGTAACCTCAAGAAATAAGGCTTTCTTTCAGAGCGAAAATGGAAACACTGAAGTCCTTTCTGCAAAGCTTGGGCTATGACTCTGAAAGCCTGAGCTCATGTCCTTCTTTTCCTACTTTACTGCAAATAGGACCAGCGAATCAGAATCCCTGACAAACTGCAGCAAACATCATACACGGGTCACAAGAAGTCTTGCTAATCATCACCACTTGTGGTGATATTTTGCATATTCACAATGTCACCTTATACCATAGATAAGCAGTGTCCTCTTTACTAATAGATGCAGAATTATCAGTACATTGAAAACTAATCAGACATAAGAGCTAATTTGAAAAACTCATCCTAACACATGTGTTTCTCTAAAACAACTCTTGGTACCAATCAACTTATGTGGGTGTGTTAGTCTGGGCTGACTAGAGAAACAATTTCATAGATACTCATTTGTGTATAAGAAAGACCTTTATATAAAAGAACAATTGTATATTGAGAAAACATTGCAGCCCAGTCCAGATCAAGTCCATGAGTCTGATATTAACCCATATGTCTGATACCAGTCTATAAATTCCTCTTCAGACTCGTGCAGCCTATGCAATGACACCGAATGCAGGAAGACCACAGGCCAGTGGGTGGAAAGTCTTATGGATCCAGTGGCGGTGGAAGCATCTCAGTGCTGGCATGGGTCTCCATGTGGCTCCTCCAGCTTCAGGGCTCTGGCTCCATCAGCATAGCTCTATGTGGCTTGTCAACAGGATTGTGTAGCAGGGAGAGTGTGGGTCTGGCCTCCAGTGAGCTATTTACCTCCATAGCACCTCCAGATGAGGTCATCAAGCTGTGACCTGAGTGACAGGCTAAATTCCACCCCTTCACTCTTAACAGTCTCAAATTGACACCAGATTATGTAACTACCACTGTTGGTTCTATAGAGAAGCAAGATGAGTGACGCTTATGTATCCATGCACAGAGAAAGGGTTATATCATGAAGATGACTCACATACTCTTGGAAGTTGGCAAGTTCAATGTCTGGGTAAGTTCCCAGTATATGGGTCACATGACTCAAGTAACTTTGGAGGACAATGAACCTAAGATGGACAGGAAGATGACAACCTTGTGGCTGCAGAGGTGAATGAATATAAGGTTCATAGATCAGGTTGTGGCTGCTGATGACTCTAGGTGGCGCATGCAATATGGTAGGCCATTTGCTCAAGCGCAAGAACCTGGATGTGGACAAGCCCAATGCCGGCTACAAACTCAGTAAAATCAAAACAGGCTTTTCCAGTGTCCACTTATACTCGAAACAGGCTGTATCCTCAAAGAAATCTCCTTATGTGAGATTACTAGGTCTTAAGTGCCAAACTACTAAGAATCCTGGCCAGCCACATTGTATTAATACATCTTGTGGAGAATCTTAAATCATTTTCACTCACCCTGTACTTTACCAAAAATGGCCCCCTTCTCTACAGACTAGTCTCTCCTGATAAGTGATGTGATACATACCCCAAAAAATCTCCACCCTCTCCAAATGGAAGAACTTAGGTTTCAAGTTGACTTCAACCCACAGTGACTCTGTATAGCACGATAGAACTCCCCATAGGGTTGACAACGCGAGAATCTTTAGAGGAGCTGACAGTCATACCTTTCTCCTTGATATAAACTCACTGCCATTGAGTCAATTCTGCCTCAGAGTGACCCATGGCCCTATGGGTTTCTTTCTTTACAGGTGTAGAAAGTCTCATCTTTCTTTTGAGGAGATGCTTGTGGTTTCAAACTGCTAACCTCCTGATTAATAGCCCAATTTGTAGCCCAATTAATAGCCCAATTAATAGCCCATCACTATGCTACTTTGATATAGGGAGTATTACATATATTATTCAAACCCAGCACATTATGCTAATGAACATATGTGTCCTGGGATAAAATAGTCTTATGTTCAATCCCCACCTCTGGCACATAATATTAGTATAGCCTTGGACTAAATACTTTAACATTTTATGTTCCAGGCCCCTAATTCTTTGAATGAAAATGCTGAACCATTCTTTATAGAACGACACTGACCTGTGCACCATCATGGCCTTTAGAGGGAAACCTCCAGGTCCTCTAAGTGGACTGAAGTTACTCTTCAAAATGTCAGGCATCGGCCAAGAGTGGCGAGAACCATTTGTACCATCCAGGGACTTGAAAATGCTTGATGGAGTAAAGTGTCTAGCACAGCATGCAGACTAGCACAAAGAAGGTCCTGAGTCATCTTTACCCTGAGTGACTCTCTAACTCAGATTATAATGGCCTCAGAAAATTCCCAAAGATGTAATCTTTCCAGGAGCAAAATGCCACTGCACTCTCCTGTGGGGCTTTGGGTGGGTTCGGACCATTAGCTTTTCTTGTTAGCAGCCAGACGTTTTAACTCTTATGCTACTAAGGTTCTTTTATGCATGTTTCATACCTAAAATCTAAGTATTCTAAGTCCTGAACGATCTGTACTTTGCTCTATATCTATTTAGTTGGCTTTGAAAACTCCCTAGACGGCATGAAAATTGCTACCTACATCCCCAACTTCACCATTGAGCTTCCCTCCCATCTACTACTTGGCATTGCTGTTTTGAAGCTTCACAGGCACCTCACACTTAACAGGTCCCAGGTTGGACTCCCTTTTTCTTGCTCAAAGCTGTTCCTTACACCATGTTTTGTTTTAGTAAATGATACCTCTGCTTACCCAGTTGATCTAGCCAAAGATACAAATGGGGCTAAAGGGAGACAACAGATGGTGTAAGACACAAAATAACAATAATAATATACAATTGATTAAGGATTTATGAAGGTGGGAGGAGGTAGGAGGGAGGGGGAAATAGAGGAGCTCATAGCAAGGACTCAAGTAGAAAGAAAATATTTGGGAAATGATGATGGCAACGTATGTACAAGTGTGCTTATTGCAATTGAATTATGGATTGTTATAAGATCTGTAAGAGCCCACAATAAAATGATTAATTAAAAAATATCAGTAATCCTTGCCTTTCTCTATTTTTATATATTTAATTCAATACCTAATATCATGCATCTATCATGCATCATTCCACATTAAGACTTAAATTTATATTCTGTCAGCATCTTGAATTCACTGATCATTCACCATCTGTCTCTCCATACCCAAATTGTATAGAGAGACGTTCTTGCCAATCCAATCTAAACTAGGTCTGTACTGCTTTTTTGCCTCCTACCACCCTATGCATATTTTTCATAGATGCATCATATACCAAATTTTTATTTTATTTACTTGTCAATATCTCCCAATAATGGAGACTCGGGTAATCCTCCATTATTAGAAGATCACCGCTGACTCTATGCCCACTCTCCTGGAGCCTGGCAAAGCATAAACAATAAACCATTTTGATGGACTGAATGCATAAATGACTACAATTGTAGTAAGTTGTAGGTATTTGTTTATATTGTAATGATTTTTAAAACGGGAAGAATATACCATGAATTCACCACGCTAATGTTTCTCCATTTCCTTCTCCACTCCTTCAGTAAGCATGTGGTGTGCGCCACCACCGCAAATGAAAACAGACAAACCCGTGAGACGCATGTTCTACTTCGGAAGAGCTCACATTCTTAGTAAATAGAAAAAGAAGTAGATGCTTAATAATAGTAGATGATTCGTGATACAAATAGTTCTATAAGCAAAATTCTTTGGAGGGACCAAATAATCCAGTCCCAAAATGTTAGAAAGAAGAATCACAGCATAGGTACTGCAGGAACCGGAACATGGAGAAGCTGACCATTCAGACAATGACTCTGAATGGACAGAATATGGACATCATGGGGTTATGGCTCTCAAATACCGCACATCAATAATCCCAACTTCCATGCTTGAAAGTGAATTAAAGGCAAACAGATGTAAATCTGTTTAGCACGGTTATATAAGAAAAATGACAGTCTTGGTATTTCACATTTTCTTTTTTCTTTCAGATACTTCTTCTTCAGACTATTTAAATATTCATACCTGGTAGCTCTTCCTACACCTTCTTTCCCCTAAAAGTTTATCTACTTCATGAGTGAAGAGTTGTTAAATGAGGACATACTATCCTTCCACGGAATAGTCTATGAGTCAATTACAGTGTCCTGCACAATAGTCACGTATTTTCTTAGTCCCGAGAGAGAATATTTTAATGTAGCTGGAAAATACAACATTCCCCTGGTTCACTGAATGCAAAATTCAGTTTAAATACACGGCTGAGAATGAAACCTGATAAGAGTTTCAGGAAATTCTTAGAAAACCAGGGGACACAAAGCATTAATGACTTTGGGCACTAAATCAGAGATACTTTGTTTTTTGGCCTTACCAATGCCCCGAATTCTATGTCCCCAAGAGACAAGCCTTCAAGAAAACATGCCTTTTGTGTAGTATCACGTACATTTTTATTTTCTCCACCCTGAAGCAATTTTTGTATTGGGCAACCACGCTCATATTCATCCAAGAATTGTGAGCAACCATTTAACGAGCAGTTATTGAGGAAGCAAATACCGAGTCTTGGCTTCAGGAGAGAAAAAAATAAAAGCACATCTGCCAAGGTAAACCTATTTCGTGGGAGAGGAAACCAAAGCCTTACAGTTCGAAGGTGGTTCCTGTTCCTGTTTGGAATTTGGTATTGGAAGACTCTCTCCAAACTCCATGCGGGTGGAAAAAGCTGAGGTTCTGTCTGAAAAAGGAACTGCACTTCTTTGCAATTCCTTACAAGAACATCTTGTTTTTCATTTGAGAAGCTGGTAAACAAGCTTGCTCCTGCATTCAGCAGACATTGGTGACAGTGCCGAACAGGAATTCTGCTGCAGATGTTTGAAAACTCAGACCTTCAAAGGCATCAGTAAATTACATGCCCCCTGAAACCAATATTCCTGTGTTCCTTAGAATCATGCCCGGCATCTTCTTTCAATCTTGCTAGCCTATTATAAAGGAGGGGAGACTTTCTGCAGTCACCGCAGGGTGAAGCAGAATAAGGTGCAAGGGGCACTAAGCTGAGTTTTAGCTTTGTAATCATCTCCCCCAAATCGTTCTCTAGACAGCGCCTAAGGACCTTAGCTCACAGCTGTCTGCAATGCTGCTCACAGAACCAGTTGAAAATTGGGTGGCGGTCAACACAGTTGTTCCGTTTGCATGTTTCCAGATAGAATGTTTGAGCAAATTGTGTGAGCAGCAAAATTAGCCAGCGGATTGAAGGGCATCATTTGACAAGCCATGCCCTTGGCATCCTTACATTCATTACTTAATTTAACTTCATCCTTATAATAGCTTCGTAAGGTAAATAACAGAGGCAGTAGGGATACAGTGCTACTTCATTAAAAAAAATTACTGGATTCAAAAGAAGGCCCTTTCAACTTATACCGGCAATATTTACTTTTTTATAAATTAGCAAAGCTTCTATGAGATTAAGGAGTTATGATGATGTCGTCAGGTAAACACTGAACTGCTAAGTGTCAAGTTCAAGGACCTAACCTACCAGACACTCAGTAGAAGGAGGAGGCTCTCTCCCTCCATAAGGTTACATCCCCTCAGAAACCCTATGAAGGACTGCTGAGTCAGAAGCTACTAGATAGCAACGGGGTTGGTTCGGCATTTGGCTTTCTATGAAACTGAATATAATGAAAGTGTGGCTATGCCAGAAAAGAACATTGTCACAATTGGGAAGAGGGAATTATACTTGGTTACCTTGCTTTATCTCAAAAGGATTTTTTAAAGCATGGAATAACACCGATTTTGAATAGTTATCTTGGGAAACTGATTCAGTTGGACAGATTTCCCCAAAACCTGCCTTCTTTTCCCCTGACAGTTAGCTTCAGTTATGTATCAGCTACTTTTTATCAGCATATAGAACTTGGGTAATATTTCATTGTAGGTGGAAAATAACAACTCATATAACCAACCAAACAAAACCAACTCTTTACTGTCATATAGATTCTGGCCATTAGCTACCCTATTGACAGAGAAAAACTGCCCCAGAGGTTTGCCAATGCCATAATTTTAGAGGACCAGACTGCCACACCTGTCTCCTGCAGAGTCTGATAGGTTCAAGGCACTGGCCTTTCAGTTAGAAGCAGAGCACTTTAACCATGGCATTCCCGGGGTTCCTTAATAACTCTTAGAAGATATGAGTTAAAAATCATAGAAATTGAAAATCTGGCCTGAGGAAAATGGGGTGGAGGATACATCGGACCTTCTCCAGCTCCCAAGCTGATTCCCATGCCTCCACTCTCCATCCTTCGTAACCGGGCATGACACCAACTCTCCCTTCCCCGGCACTCTACTTTTCAGTAGAAAAGCGTTTGATAATGTATTGCAATGGTAAGGGGATGTCCAGTGACCTCCAAATGGGCTTTGGGTCTCCACTCCGCACTCACCTGCTCATTCCCTATGATAAGACTTTTTTTGTTCTGATGATGCCTGATACCTGATCCCTTCGACAACTCTTGATCACACAGGCTGGTGTGCTTCTTCCATATGGGATTTGTTGCTTCTGAGCTAGATGGCCGCTTGCTTACCTTCAAGCCTCTAGATGCTATATCTTTTGATAGCTGGGCACCATCAGCTTTTTTCACCACATTTACTTATGCACACATTTGTCTTCAGCAGTTGTGTTGGGAAGGTGGGCATCATGGAATGTCAGTTTAATAGAACAAAGTATTCTTGCATTGAGGGAGTACTTGAGTAGAGGCCCAATGTCCATCTGCTACCTTAATACTAAACCTATAAATATATGCACATAGATCTATTTCCTCTTCCTCATATATAAACATATTTACATATGTTCATTGCAGCCCATCTTATGAAGGGTCTTCTGATTTTTTTTGCTGCCCACTACTTTACCAAGCATGATGTCCTTTTACAGAGATTGGTTGCCCAGATACTATGTCCAAAGTAGACGAGGCGAGTTTGCTAACCTTTCATCTAAGGAGCAGTCTAGCTGTACTTTTCGCAAGGCAGATGGGCTTCTACTTTTGGTAGTCCAAGGTATTTTCAATAATCTTTCCAGCACTATAGCTTGATTGCATCATTTCCTTTTTAATCTACTTTATTCCAAGTTCAACTTTTACATGTAAATGAAGCAGTTAAAAATATCATGGCTTCAGTCAGGCACATTTTCCCCCTTGCTTTTCAACACTTTCAGATAGTCTTGTGCAGATTTCCCCAATACAATGCATCCTTTGATATCTGGACTGCTGCTTCCATAAGTATAATTCCTTATATTGAGTTGTATTACACACTGAACGCGGCAATCCTTCCTCAGCAAGTGCATTAAGTCCTCCTCACTTTCAGGAAGCAAGATCATTAATAAGCCTTCCTCCGATCCTGATGCCACGGTCTTCTTCGTGCAATCCAGTTTATCTGATGATTTGCTCAGCACACAGATTGAATAAGTATGGTGAGAGGATACAACCCTGACACACATGTATCTTGCTTTCATACCATACAGTATTCCCTTGATTTGTTTGTACAACTGCCTCTGGATCCATGTAGAGGTTCTGCGTGAGCACAGTTAAGTGTTCTTGAATTCCCACTCTTCTCAAGGCTATCCGTAGTTTGTGTATTTTTATGATTCTTTGACAGCATACATATTACTTATAGACCTTATTAGTTAATAATCATAAAGCAAAAATAATTCACCTGTAGTTTTTCCAATCTACTGATACCAAACAAAACCAGACCCACTCAATTCCAACTTATATTGCCTTTATAGAGTATTTCTGAGCATGCAAATCTTTATAGGAGAAGAGAGCCACAACTTTCCCCTGCACCTATTGATAACAACTATTAACATTTTACTATAAACACTTCCAGTTTTATACCATCTCTAACAGTAGCAAATTGATAAATTGTATTTTTATGTTTATAAATCATTATTTTTAAGTCTTATCCTGTATGTATAGCATTTCAATTTCAGTATAGTTAATTCTTAATTTACCGATTTCATTTAATTTCTTGATGCTAGATATTTAGATTATTTTCACAAAATTATTACATAAATATAAACATTCATTTTTACAACTAGAGTTGATTCGTTGTCTTATGGGATTGCCACATTCTACTATGCCATTAAAGAGAGATTGTGAAACTAGAAAAGGGGTTAATACATCTTTCTATTAAGTGCCAGAGAGCAGATATTTTCAGATTTGGGGCCATACCATTTTTGTCACACCTAATGACCTATGCTTTTGTTGTATGAAAGCAGCCATAAACAATAGGAAAACAAATGGGCATGCCTATGTCCCAAAATGCTACTTACAAAAAGAAGCTGCAGGCAGTAATTGGCTGGCAGGCTGTAGTTTCACCAGCCCCTGTGATAGAATATGGAACTCCATACTTTACTGATATTAAATTTCAGAATGTTAAATGACCCAGCAAAAGAAGATCCAAGAGAATCACAATTATTTATTGTTATGTTCCTTACCATTTACTTCTTTGCCAAAATTATACTCTGAAGGGAGAGTTTCTATTTCATCTGGATCTCATCTGGGTACTTCACATAGACTTCCCTGTCTAGAACTAGAACACAAGATGCTCTCAAAAAGAAATAAGGAGAAGGAAGAGGAGGAATAGGAGGAAGGAAGAGAGGAGAGGAGTCGGAAAATTGAAAGGAAGGGGAGAGAGAGAAAGACAGAGACAGAGAGAGAATGCCAAGAATGTCAAGAAGGAAGAAGAGATTCCTATCGCATACCTACAAACTCATTGTCATTGAATTAATTTTGATTAAAGGGCCCTAGATAGAACTTATAAGTCTAAATCTTCATGAGAGATGACAGTGTCATCGTTCTTCTGTGGGATGGTAGTGGGATTGAACCACTGACGTTGCAGTTAGTAGGCCAATGCACAATCAACAGTGCCGCCAGTGTTCTCTATACCCACAAAAGGCAGTCTCAAACCTCCGATGATGCAAACTGTATCCTTCAGCACACAGCACATTTGTCGATTTTAGCTCATGTTGCTGTTGTGATGTGCTGTTGAGTTGACTCTGATTTATACTGACCTTACCTCTGTCCAACAGCAAAACCATGGCCGGCTCTTATTCTCATGCTTGAGCCCACTGTTGCAGCCACTGTGTCAATCCATCTCATTGAGCAGCTTCCTCTTTTCCAATGGTCTTTCACTTTTCCAGGCATGAGGTCCTTCCCTGGGGATTGATCCCTCCTGATCACATGTTCCTTGTACATGAGACCAAATATTCCAGCTGTATTTCTTCTAATATAGATTTTCCCCCGTTCCATTGACAGTCCATCATCTATTTAATATTCTTTGCTAACACTGGAACTCAAATTTAGTAAAGCTTCATCTTCTCTTTTTAATTTCGCTAACTTTTACAGTACTTTACACTTTCGAATCTATTCACCTCTCCTCTTTCACCTCAGCTATTTTCTCATGTGTACTTACTAATGTGGATTTACTTTAATCATTAAAGAGTCAGTCTCTTCTCCTTTTACTATTCCATTTATCCTGGTGCTCCATCACACAGTACTCTTAACCACACAAAGTCTTATAGAATTTACTTTAATGAAAACCAAAATAATAATTAAGGCTTTCCATCCCATCTAGTATTTTAAATTGGGAACAAGCTTCGATAATTCACTCTCTTTATAGTCATCTTTGAGGAGCCTCCTACATGTTTCTTCACTACTTCCTGTGTGGTCTCTGTAATTATAGACTCACATTTATGCTTAAGTCAATGGGGATATTAGCAAACATTCCAGTAAAAAGGGTGGATTGATGGGCCATGTAATAAATATACAGAAAAGCACAAAGAAAGTGCAACTGAGACTGGGAAATTGGGAGACATATTCTATATTGAAACATACTTGGTGTGACTTTTGAAGAATAACTTGATTTAATTTGGGAAAAGGAGAGCCAAGTAAAAGGAACAGAGCATCAGTGTTAGGCCTGGTTGTCTAGAGAAACAAATCCAGTTACACTCATCTGTTTTAGAAAGAGCTTGATACCTAGAAGGAATTCTATATCAAGAAAACATCCCATCTTGGTACAACTCAAGTCTGTAAGTCTGATATTAGCCCATGCATCCCTCTTCAATCTCATACGGCCCCATGCAATGACGCAGAATGCAGGAAGATCACACACTGGCGGATACAGAATCATGTGGATTCAAGGTCGGTGGAAATGTGGAAGGGCTCCAGCAACTCTCAGGGTTGATGGCATAATCCCAGCAAGCAGGAAGGTAAAGGAGGAGAGAGAGGGAAGGAGGTTCCCAGTTCTCTCAGTTAAAAGAAAACCACATCCCAAGCAGGCATCATCAGGCTTGACTGACAGGTTGGATTCAACCCCTACACTTTTCTACGTCTTCAAGTTGACATAAAACCACCTAATTACTGCAGCATCCAAATATGTAAGAGTATTATAATCACTCCATTGTGGAAATCAAATTTTGGGACACAACTGAAGGTCTGTAGGGTTGACATGGTGGGGTTGGCCCATCACGGAATTATTTGAGGGCTGAACTAAGTATTTCTCCTTTGCACCAAAGTTCACGAGAAATTTTCTATATTAACCTAATTGGAAACGTTCAAAGGGACCTTAAGACTTTGTGTTGAATTGACAGAAATGGACATGGAACCAAAAGCAAGTGAGTACCACCAGAGGCTTTTAGATATTTTTGGATCTGCCCAAAGGTGTCTAGGGTCACACATGCCCTTGAACAATGCTGAGCAGTTTCTATTCGCCTGCACGGTCTCCATCTCCAGCTGTGAGAGATCATTCAACAAGTTAAAAACTAATACTTTTGTAGTGGAAGGCCTCCAGGGGCCAAGGCAGCTTGTGTGATCTTTCTCTGCTGAGTGTCGAAAGAGAAGAAACTGGGAAAAAGTGTCTTTGAGCCATCAGAGGCCAAGTTTCATCCATGAAAGCCAGGAAAGTGCACGTGCAATTTTCATGGAGTGCCATACATGTTAAATAAAAGGTTAATACACTTGAATTATATTTTTGAGCTGAAATTATGGCAGTTATAAAAAATGATGTCATATTTGGACACATGCAATCACAGTGCGTGCCATAGGCACTACTTTCCCATATTCTCCCAATTCAGCTGTGCATTTTATAAAAATATTTCAAAGGAAAGTGAGTAAGAATGATATTCTGGATCTCTGAGCGCCATCTCAGTTTCTCCCTTGGTCCTATGTTGGGGACAAACTAGAGGAACTGTGATATTATGCTCAATTTGAAGGTCCTTTGATTGTAGGAGCAGCTTGTTGGAATACTGCTTCCCCATATTCTCTCTTTTCCTTTCTTCCTTACTCTACAGGGAAACACACACAATATGAGATAGAAAGAGATAGAAGTATCTCAGGAAAAGCGATCTAATCCATCCAGAAAATAGGAGGCAAGGGTCAGACCCTAAGCATCTTTATGTCTGTTCTACCTGCTTACCTATACCTACATTCTAGCTGAAATTCAAAAGCACATTCCATTAAATAGCCATGGGAAAATTATCCCTGGGCAGATAGCCTCTATTAGTGTCAAGTCAGCTCCAAAACGTGATAACCAAAACAAAATGCTGCTCAGGCACGCTCCGTCTTCATGAGTACCTTCAACCTAGTAAACTGGACAATAATCTTAGTAATCTGTAAGGTTTTCATTGGCTCATTTTTGTCAAGTCTCTCTTCCTAGAATGTCTTACACTGGAAGTCCTGCTTAAACCACTCAGGCGTGATCTTGTTTGTATTTGAAATGTTGGTGGCAAAGCTTTTAGCACCAAAGCAACATGGAAATCACTACAGTATAACAACGCTACAGACAAGTGTAGCACAGGGTTCTAGAGGAGCTGTATAGTATGTTACAACCAACAGGTGCTAGGGAGCCTCTCCAACTGCATAAGCTCACAGTCTTTTAAGCAAATTGACTAAAGAGTCATGACACGGTTCCTTACTTAAACAAATACTGAGTATGCTTTGTATGGTGGGGATACAATGACGACTGAAAAGAAAGTACTCCTGCTTCCAAGGCACTTATGGTGTCAAGAGCCAAACAGTCCAGTGGGAAGCTACTATAGTAGGTTCTACTCTAAAGTCCAATCATTGTTCACAGGAACCCTGGTGGTGGACTAGTTAATCGTTGGGCTGTGATCTGCAAGGTCCACAGTTCAAAACCACCAGCTGCTCTGTTGAAGAAACACAGAAACATGAGACTTTCGAGTTCTGTAAAGAGTTACAGTTTTGGAAACTCACAGGGACTGATTGATCATGTCCTATGAGTCGGTATTAACACAATGACAGAGAGAAAGAGAGAGAGAGTTTTTGTTAAGGTTGTGAGGTGGCTAGACACCATATGGGACTATGCCCAAGAGACCCTGGGTCAGCAGACGTTGAGATGGAAAAGAGAAGAAACAAAAGCCGTCTAGAAGAAAACGAAGAAGAGAATAGAAAAGAGGTCTGTATCAGTCAGGATTTTAACATAGATTTACTTATTTCTGAACAGTGTTTGAAACTCTTTCAGGCTCTAGGCTTTTAAATCATAGGAATTACAGTTGTGATATAAGGAGAAATTGATCTGACCTTTAATCAAGAGCTACATTATGAAATTTAAAAAACACTATTAATTTTGCATGGGTCCCTTTAAACTCTGTTGGCATTATGATTTACGATCTTGTTGCTAGAGAATATATATGTAGCTGGTTTGGGTGCAAAGAAGTAATGGAGAGGCCAAAGTGCTTGCAGGCACCTGAATATTTTAGGAGAATGTGTTAGCAGAAAACTAAGAGGCAGTTTCCAAGCCCCCTTTTTTCCTACACACACACACACACACACACAATGATTTACTTTCAATGAAATGGAATATTATATTGATAATATTGACTTTTGCCTGAACCTACTGACTGTGTACAACAGGCATGCTTAAAGAAATGCCTATCTCCACCATTCGTATTCTAGAACAATCATGTACCACAAAGAATCACCCTTCTTCTTGTGACTTCTGTAAGATTCAAGGCATCCGACTTTTCATTTTAAGCTATAATACTAGCCACTCTATCTCAATGCCATTGAGTCAGAGCTGACTCATGACAACTCTATAGAACAGGGTAGAACTGCCCCTGTGAGTTTCAGAGAATGCAGCTGTTCATAGGAGTAGAAAGTCCTGCCTTTCTACCACAGAGTTGCTGGTGGTTTTGAACTGTGGACTTTGTGTGGATGGTAGCCCAACACTGCATCACTAAACCACCAAGGTTCCAAGCTAGACACCACTCCTCAAAATGCCTTTTTATTGCTTCACGTGTAGTGAACTGAAGCGTTTTTCTCTTCTAATCAACCAAGAACAGAATTAGTGTTAATAAAACTTTGGCCTAGCTTATTCCTTTCACTCAAGTCTCTGAATTTTGGCACACCCTCAATCTGGGCCATCATCTAAGACCGAATCAGTTGCTGTTGAATTTAGTCCACTTCAGCTCATCCATACAGGATAGAGTAAAGTGCCCTGTAGGGTTTCTAATGCTGTAATCTTTTTGGAAGCAAAGTACCACATGATTCCAGCGGAACATCTGGTAGGTTCAAACCCAGGAACATTCAGTTAGCTCATGAATGCTTAGCCACGCCACCACCAAGGCTCCTTGAGCTACCATGTAAACCATTCTTAAGGGATTCTCAGTGAAAAGGCTTTTTTGATCCACTCTCTGATTACACCACCTTTTCATCTTATTGCTTCACAGCTGGCTGTTTCTAGCCTTGCCTATTTCTTTCTCTTTGAAAAAGTACCCCTACCTCTGGATGGTTTGGGGAATCATATGTTTAGAATGTTCTCCCATTACAACAGGCCATTCCCCTATTAAAAGCACATCTTTCTTCCCTTGCAATAGTCTTTATTCCTGGATCAAACCTCTCTTTATCTAAATTTAAAAAGAGTCCTGTTGATCTGTAGGCTAGGTGTTCGGCTGATAACCACAAGGTTGGTGGTTCAGAGCCCATGTCCCTGACTCCACCCGGGGTGGTTTAACCTTGCCAGCTACTCTCCAGGAGAAAGATAGGACTATCTGATCCCCTAAAGCAGTGGTCCTCAGCCTGTGGGTTGTGACCCCTTTGGGGTCAAACAATCATTTCACAGGGATCGCCTGATTCATAACAGTAGCAAAATGACAGTTATGAAGTAGCAACGAAAATAATTTTATGGTTGGGCGTCACCACCACATGAGGAACTGTATGAAAGGGTCGCAGCATTAGGAAGGTTGAGAACCACTGCCCTAAAGAGTTGAAGTCTTGGAAACCCAAAGGAGCATCTCTGCACCTATAGAAGTTCTATGAGTCAGAATCAACTTGATGGCAATAGGTTTGGCATCTCAATCTGGAATTGTTTTATATTTAATGACACCAAGCAGACGGAAGCCTTCCCCAGTCATTCCAAGCAATAGCTTATCTGTTAGGTGTTGTGGTTTTTTGTTTTTTCCTTAAAAGAAGATGAGTAACACTCAATCAAGGAGATAACATCAGTATATAGATTATCCACTATTTAAAAGTAATGTTTATGGATATTGAACCTAAATCATGTGTAAGTAATGAAAACCAATGAGAAAATCTCGCCATATCTAAATGGGAAGGACATCTTAGCATGACGGTTCTTTTCTGTTCATCTGTGGCTTTACACATGAAAAAGGAATGCAGTGGTTGCCTTGGCAAACGTCTGGTTGTGCTGAATGCTGGCACCTGGTGTATAGGCCTAGGCTTGATAAAACTCTGCTATTCTGAAATGAACAGGCCCATTTTACATTCACCATTCACCAAATCATTTACATTCACCAAATGCTCATTTACATTCTAGAATGTACTGCCGTGCTGTCTAACATAAAAGAGCAGAAATTTGAGATCAATAAGCACTAAATTTCCTTGAACTCACAGAGTTAATTTTTAATATAAAGAATTTAGAATTTGAACATTTTTAAGGCCTATAAATTATGGAACAATAAGTTTAAAATATCATCAATGTCTTTTTGTTCAGTGGTTGACTTTGCAAAACAAACAAAAGACCCCAACATTACCTTAAAAATTAGTATTTTCTTGGCATTTACATCATAGAATATAATATGTAAGATAATAAAACGAGATGCCCTCCATGTATTTCTGAAGCTGTCCAGCTGGGATAACTTTGATCATTGGAATTCATTTGTATTCATCTCAGTGTTCAGGAGTATAATGAATGCATGGTATTCATGTCGATGACATATACTTCATAAAAGTTTAATTGTCATTCTGCATTAATTAAGCCTGAATTAATGAACACTTTCAAAGTTTTGCAACAGTTGAATCACCAGTTCCCATCAAGCGTGACAGAAGCAGAATTAGCTCATTCTGAATGCTGAAGCAACACACACACACACACACACACACACACACACACACACACCATGAAGAGAGGTATACAGAACTTTAATCAATTAAGATATTGAATAGGTTGTGGGCAGTGACAAAAATGCCAAACTTCAGGTAGAATTTAAGTTTAAACTCAAAATCATTGTTTTTAATTTTGTTGGAAGTTGACTAAGATTTTTCTTCCTTTCACAGTCTGCATCATCTTTTAAGGAGCTTGGCAACTGTAAGATGAAGTTTGCCGATATTGCACCATGTTGGAAGGGGTATTTAAATGCATTGCTGTGTTTTGAATTGGTTTAGAGATGATCGAATAGATAAGAAATAGAGTCTAAACTACTATTAAATCCACCCCTTTCTTATTTAATCCCAGCACCAGTCCTGCAAGGGAAATATAATTCCATGGAAAAGTCATAGAAATTGAAATTTAAAGAAATGCAGTGACATGCCCAAGTTGTCAAATATGTGCAAGGCAAAACTGATGCATGCCCTGACTCCCCACGGGATAAGTAATTCTACCTTTTAATAAAATAGAATCATAAAAATAACCATCTTCCCACCTGTTGGTTGACATCACCACCGGCCGCTATTCCACTCTTTTCATCAATATAATTCTCCTATACTAGTACACTCATTATCAACAAGATCGGGGTGACAACTAGTTTGTTATTCATTCAATAAACTTCTTAAAGGACTCTTATGTCCTCAACCAAACCAAAACCAAACACTGCCATTGACTTGATGCTGCCTCATAGTGACCTCACGGGTCACTATGACCCGTGTCCCCTGCCCGTGTAGGTTTCCAAGCCTGTGACTCTTTAGAGGAGTAGAACGTAGACCTTGAAGTTAGTAGCCCAACATGCAACCACTACCCCACCAGGGCTCCCAAGTCTTCAACGAAAAGTGTTAACAGATGGTGTGAATTACATGACTTGATGGCAGTGAGTTTGGCTTGGTTTTTGCTGAACTGCTTGCATCAAATATTTCCCCTTGCTGTGTCCACCAAGTTGAAAATATTAATCACAAATATACTCAACAAGCATCCATAAGGTTTTCTGTGGCTAATTCTTCTAAAACGGATAGCTGATTCTTTCTTCTTAGTCTATTCTCAGTCTGGAAGGTTGGCTCAAACTTGTTCAATTTGGGTGACTCTGCTGGCATTTGAAATATCAGGGTCATAGCTTCCAGCATCCCAACAACACACAAGCCACCACAGTATGACAAAACTGACAGGCATGTGCTGGAGAGATTAGTCCCCGAGAAAGGACAGTATGCTTGTTATATTAACTCCAATAGAACTCATTGCCAGTCAATGCTGACTTATATCAACCCCCTGTGGTTTTCCAAGACTATTTCTCCCAAGGAGCTCCTGGTGGTTTTGAACTGCCAAGCATGCGGATCACAGCGCAACACATAACCACTATACCACCAGGGGTCCTTGGTAAATTAAAAAGGCAGCAAAAAAGAGGAAGGCCCTGGACAAGGTGGATTGACACCGGGGCCATCACAATGGGCTCAAACCTAAGGAAAAGTGTGAGAATTGTACAGCACCAAGTGGCGCTTCATTCTGTTTGACATCAGGTTACTACGAGTCAAAGTGACCCCACACACCTAACTGCCACCTCGACAAAGCATACCTTGCTAAGTCCCAACTCCATATTAAAAGACCTATCATTGATCAGAGTTCAGGTGTCAATAAATATCCCGTATTTGGAGGCGTGGCTTTTGATAGATTATAAAATTGGCTTGGATAGAATTGGAAAAAGAACATGAGTTTATTTTAGTCCATGACTCTCAGTTCAGGTCAAATTTTCAGAAATTAATGGTCTCTTAATATTAGTTCAAGTATCACATTCTCAGTGATCCTGCTAAGTTCCTATACCAAATCTGTGGGTGCTCCATGTAGCATCAGAAAACGCCGGACAAATGTCTTTATTCAGGATGTCACAAATAATTGAGGTACCCCATGGTACAATTATGGAACACAAAACCAAAATACTACTCGGTCACTCTACACCAAATCCGATTTTGGAACATCGTCATTGTAGCAACACTCCTTACAGGCTCCTGCCCCATTTCATTCTCTTGCCTCATTAAAATGATACAGTATGATCTAATTTTATTTTTCACTGTGAAAAGATGATATACCATAATTGTCTGTAACTTCTCTTTTACTCTGAATATGTATGGGCAGTTTTGGTGCTTCCGTGGTTTATCGTTGTCTTCATAGTATTTTTCACATGCTTCTGAGAGGCAGAAAAATTACAAGTCCATTTCAGGTGCTTGCACTAGAGTGGCAGGAATTCTCACAGAGGCGTCAAACAAAATCAATTGCTGGAGCTGTTGCTCTCACTCTCACCCTAGCTCTGGACCACACCTTGATGGAGCTTTATTGATTGTAAACAGAGGAACTCTGTTGAAGGTCAGGAAAAGGAAGACTGAGACAAAAGAGCTGTGTTGATTTGTGAGGTAACGCAGTGGTTGGCGGGTTGGGGCGAGAGGGTGGACTGTGACCTGGGAGAGGAGGGGCTCAGCGCTATGCTCGTCGCTATAACTCACGGTAAAGACATACACGAAAGAATGCCTGCAAAACAAGAGTGTCCCCTTTTTAGCAGTTCACCTCTATTGTCCCTAATTTTCCCATACATATCTGCTACCAACAAGTAACTTGCTTTTAGGGTTTTGCGATATGAAACAAGACAGGCAATAACTGCTTAAAACAAGCTCAGGAGGAGAGAAGACAGCAGCTGCAGTAGGGAAGATGATGCCATAGATGGGGGTTTGGAATAAAAGCTATCATTTGGAACATCAGCTAAGACTGCTCCCAAAAGGGAGATGGGAGTGGTCATTAAATACATCACTCTATGTAGAATGAGGGCCAAGGATATTTGTCTAAACATTAAAGGGATGGAAAATCATATGTGCGTTCGTTTTTCTATCTTCCTCACTTTACAAATAGGCTTCTAGGTTGTTTGTTTTTACTCCTAATCAACACTCTGTGTTGATATTTCATGCATGACTAATCCAAAAAGATTAAGGATAAAGATACAGAAATAGAGATCATCTCTGTTGATGAACAGAGAGTGAAAAATGGAGTTTCAGATAAAAGAGAACAGATCATATAAGGAAACGAGAAATACGATCTTCAAGTTGGGAAACATTCTGTATAGGCTGAAGAATTAGAAGAGCCCTTCTCCCAGTTCCACCAGTTCAATCTAATACTTCCTTTAATCTCTAACTCAGAGACACTATTGATTCTCTGTGGAGAATATTTTCTTAGTTGTCATACAACAGGGAAGAAACATCTGAAAAATGGTGGATCCACTAACCAATCATTTTAAACATGGTATCACCATAGGCTCTTCCATGACACTTGCAAGTTATCATTTACAAATAAGTTTTAAACTTCCTTGAAGGGTTCTGAATTAATTTTTGCTTTTAAGCTACTTGTCTCTAGCTATTCCTCCTGTATTTTCCTTCTTTGATTCCTGAAGCCATCTTATTGACCATCTGACCTGGCCAATGTCCAAGTTTAAATGGAATATTCAAAATTGAACATACATTAGAGGAATAATTATGCATTGCAGAGAATATAATATCAGCTTCTTATTCTCTAAAGAAACAAATGTTCATCTCCTAAGGGGCAAACCAATTGGAAGATACTCTAGTCTACAATACACTTAAAACTTGTAACCAAGCTTGGTACAGAGCCAATCTAGGATCTTGCTTCTTAAAGTGCAGTCCACACATCCATCCTACTGATATTAACTCAGTGCTAGTAAGAAACCCTACCCTAGGCCTACTGAATCAGAATTTCAAGTTTTAAAAGGCTTCCCAGGTGATTGTTTTGTAGTAATTAGATATTGTTGAGTCAGGTCGGATTCCTAGTGACGCTATGTACAATAAAGCATAACAACGCCCAGTCCTGTGCCAACCTCAAAATCGTGGTTATGTTTGAGCTCATAATTGAACCACTGCACCAGGGAGGCCTTGAGTGAGATGGGCTGCAACCAAGAGTGCAGGCATCAGAACAACAGCGAGCACAGCACAGGACTGGCCAGCCGTCCATTCGGATGCGCGTAGGGTTGCTGTGGGTCAGAACCTGCTCAATGGCACCAACTCAAGGGACTGTAATAACAATAACAAACTTTAAGAAGCATTGTTCTGAGATTTATATAATCCAGCTTCTCTAATTACGTGCTTGGCATGCAGATTGAATAAGGACGATGGGAAGATATAACCCCAATGCACACTTTTATGTTAAACTATGCAGGATTATAATTCAAGGTAAAGAAAACAAGATCTTCACAACCAGACTCTGGAGAAGAACAGCATGCTTGATAATGTCGAGGGGTGGACCTGGATTACATCAATTGACACCGTGGCTGACGCAATGGGCTCAGACAGAAGAACAATGGTGTGGCTAGCACAGGATGGGGTGCTGTTTCATTCTGTTGTACTTATGGTCTAGTCGCTCTGAGTGTAGAAACTAACAATGACCGCATTTGGGGGTACTGAAGACGAACCTCAGGAACTACCTTTGTGACCATGAGGACCTCTGGGAGGCCCCC
This sequence comes from Echinops telfairi, assembly GCF_000313985.2. Classification (NCBI taxonomy): domain Eukaryota; kingdom Metazoa; phylum Chordata; class Mammalia; order Afrosoricida; family Tenrecidae; genus Echinops; species Echinops telfairi. The sequence goes on along the minus strand of NW_022108124.1, from coordinate 5,718,814 downwards.
GGTAGGATCTTCTGAGCCTCTGCTACAAAAGTTTAGCCCTCTTTCATCCTTCCTTTCATCGTCTCCCTTCTCTTCCTCCTCTTCTCTCCTTCCTTTATCCCTCCACCCCTCTTCAATTTGGCTCTTCTTTCTTGATTTCTTGCTTTCTTTCCCATTCCTTTTCATATATTTAGGACCCATCCCAACTCAAAGTTAGCCCTTCACTTTTGTAGCCACGAGTAACCTGATCAGCCTCAAAGGATGTTTCAATTCTTTCCAGACTTTAGGGTGAGGGTGCTGCTGGATCAATCACGGCCATCGCTATTTCTATACAACTATAGCATTACCTGCCAGCTCTATCGTGTGTTCCTTAATCAATATACTACTTTAAAGTAACCGCTTGGCAAAAACCGTTAATGAGATCAGCTGCTAATCAAAAGTTGGACATTTGAGTCCACACAGAGATGTCATGGAGGAGGGGGAGGCAGTGGGGCGGGGGAGAGACGTGGTGTTCTACCTACGTCTGAATATCAGTTGTTTAAAAAAAGCACAGTGCAAGAGTCAACGCTGAGACAAATAAGTTTTCCATGAGTCAGACTTGACTTGACAGTCCCTGGTTATTTAAAAGATATAGGCAGGTGTCATTAAAATTAATGAGATCCACATTCATTTAAAAGTGAAACTTTTAAAAATAGCAATAAGGGGAAGAAGAAAAGGGGAAGTAATAAAAACTTGAGCCTGATTAGCAAATATAAGAAGAGAGAAGGAAGGGTACAAACTGGGCTGTATATCATTGACCTGGATGAACAGAGGCTTCTTATTTTGGGGACGGTCTCAGAACAGGAGAGAAGGTGCAATGTCACTTCCATGTACTTCTCTAGCTGTCAATTTATTTGTCTGTCTCAGGAAGCAGGATGTAGTGGGTTATGTCATTTTATAGCCATAATAATATTCTGAGCCAAACCAGCTGCCTCCGCCTGTTGCTGTGACCTCGAATACAACAGAGGAGGGCTGAGAAAGGAACATTGGATTTGACAATTACATGGCTGTTGGCAACTGTGGAGAGAGCAGCTTTAATTGAATACTAACGTTGAACTCCAAGTGAAGCTAGCAAGACAGCGCATTCAGCCACACTCCCACTCCCAAGAAACTGTTGCTAAAAGAAAAAATAATTTAAAAAAACAACCAAAATTGAAGAAATATAAGGCTCGGGGACGCTTCCCCTTCTCCCCCCAACTCTGAATTTTAAGGTTGAGGAAAGTTAAGCAAATTTGTGAAGAAGGGGAGGAAAAAGGTAACAGAGAGTTTAAGGAGATTAAAAACATAAGGGAATATGTGATGCAGCTACTTTACAAGGGAGCTTCCATAACATAGGTGATGGATGGGTGGATGGATGGATGGACATAGGGAAAGGATGGAATTATTTCTACTCTTCTACATAAGTGAAGTATTTTAATATTTTATAAATATTGATACTTAAAAGTTTATATTTATTCAATATTTATAATAAATGTTTTATAACTAAATATTTTATAAATATTTAATATTTGGCATGTAAACATAAGAGACAATGAAAGAATTTCACCAGGTATACTTATATAGCCACAAGCCTGGAGCTGCCATCTTGAAAGAGTCTATGGACAACATATTGAATGATGCAGGAGGCATCAAGAGAAGATAGAATCCACAGAGTTGCTGTACCATAAAGAACTAGTCAACATTCCACTATTTCGGGTGGTAGCATATGAGCAAGAAACAATGGTGCTAAAGGAGGAAGTTCAACTTGCACTGAACATATGACCCCAAACAAGGCTCCAGGTGGATGAAAGACCAATTGAAATGATTCAACAAGCTGATGACGCACTGGAAGTGCCCAGTTGTCAATGCCAGAGCATTTGGAAGGCAACAACTCAGCCAATTGACTCAAGAGACCCATATTTGTGCCCATTCCAAAGAAAGGTGACAACAGGATACTCAAACAATAGAACAATTATCATTGATTGTGCATGCAAGTAAAATTTTGCTGAAGATCATCCAACAAATTTTTCAGCGGTATACCAACAGAGAACTGTCAGAGGTTCAAGCTGGATTCATCAGTGGATATGGAACAAGGGATACTATTGCTGATGTCAGACGAATATTAGCTCAATGCAGAGAGTACCAGAAGGGTTGTTTACTTGGGTTTTATTGACTATCCAAAAGGATTCAGTGGTGTGGATCATAGTAAATTATTGGTAACCTTGAGAATAGTGGGAATTCCAGACCACTTCATTGTATTCCTGCAGAACGTGTCCATGGATCAAGAGGCAGATGTGTGAAGAGAACAACGTGTACTGCAGGGTTTAAACTCAGGAAAGGTGTGGGTCAGGGCTGCATCATCTTATGACGTTGGCTCATTCTGTAGGCTGAGCAAATCACCAGAGAAACTGTCTTGTGTGAAGAAAAATGTAGCATCAGGATTGGAGGAAGGCTTATTAACAACCTACAACATGCAGATGACACAACGTTGCTTGCTGAAAATAAGGAGGACTTGAAGCACTTGCTGATGAAACTGCAACCTTCAGTTTAGATTAGGGCTCAATGTAAAGAAGACCCAAAGCCTCACAACTGTACCAACAGGTAAGTAACATCACGATGAATGGAGAAAAGGTTTGTCTTGCTTGGATCCACAATCAGCGCTCATGTAAGTAACAGTCAAGAGATCCAAAGATGTTGAGGTAGTTAGTTTATTGTGCCCACCTGGCCGATAAACAAATGTGGGATTAATTGAAGGGAGGAGAGATAAATGGCTCGGCAAGCCTCACCTGTCTTATCTCTTGCTCTTTGATTATTGGACCAGTGTGGGGCTGCCTTGCTTGATCTGTGCCTCCATTTGCAAGCTACACTACCTGTGGGACACCTAACCCGTGGATTGTGTCTCTGTAATTTGAGGTTCCTTCAAGATCTGCTTCGCCACACCATTGGAATTTACATCTCTTGAGGTGGGGACTGTCATCTGGACCCTGTCATCTGGCTGACTGTTGGTGAGCTACCTTGCTGTTTGCTGCCTGTGCCTGGATAGCCTGAATTGCTCTACAGAGGACTACCCGGTGGCCCTCAAGACTTGAAAGACTGCCAGTGTCTCACAACTATCTCACGGGGGTGAATTGCACTGAGCCATTTGTACTGCTTTATAATTTAATTAACTGTTTATTTCTTATGTTATCTATCTGTATAAATATACATAAAATTATTAGTATTCAGGTTTTGTTTCTCTGGAGAACCCTGTCTAATGCAATGTGTTGCATTAGGTAATTCTGAGGAGCAAGGATGTTACTTTGAAGACTAAGATGCACCTGACCCAAGTTATATTGTTTTCCATTGCCCCATAGGCATGTGTCAGTTGTTAATTGAATAAAAAAGACCAAAGAAGAGTGATGCATTTAAATTGTGGTGCTGGAGAAGAAGGTTGAAAGTAAGATGGATTGCTAAAAGGACAAACCAATATGGCTTGGAGGAAATATGACCAGAGTGCTCGTTAGAGGCAAGGATGGCAAGATGTTGTCTTAGCTACTTTGGAGACGCTATCTGGAGAGACTTGTCCCTGAACAAGGACATCCTTCTTGATCAAGTGGAGGGCAGTGAAAAGAGCAATGTCCTCAGTGAGATGGATGGACACAGTGGCTGCAGCAATGGGTTCAGGCAGAGGAACAATTGTGAGGACGGGGCTGGACCATGCCATGTTTCCTTCTGTTGTTGTGAATAGGGTCACTATGGGTCAGAAATGACTACATGGTGCCTCACAACAAGAACAAGAACAAGATTGTCCCATGTACCAGCTGCTTTATTACTGGTCTTTCTATTCTCTAGCCATACCTCAGTCATTCTATTAATGCATGTTAATTTTAATACCTTTCCACTTAAGCCACTTTCCACTAAAATTTGATCATGTGCTTCACTAACTGGAATTCACTATTTGTTAACATTTTCTTTTCCAATAAAATTTATTATATTATTTTTAAAAATCATTTTATTGGGGGCTCATACAACTCTTATCACAATCCATACATCCAACCATTGTGTCAAGTACATTTGTACATTTGTTGCCATCATCATTCTCAAAACATTTGCTTTCTACTTGAGCCCTTGGTATCAGTTTCTCATCACCCCCAACCCCATGAACCCTTGATAATTTATCAATTATTATTATTTTTCCGTGTCTTACACTGACCGATGTCTCCTTTCACCCACTTCCCTGTTGTCCATCCCCCAAGGAGGGGGTTATATGTAGATCTTTATGAATGCCCCCCTCCCCCCACCTTCCCCTTACCTTCCTGGTATCCCTACTCTCAATATTGGTCCTGAGGGGTTTATCTGTTCTGGATTCCTTGTGTTTTTTGAGCTCTTACCTATACCCATGTGCATGCTCTGATCTAGCTGTATTTGTATGGTAGAATTGGGGTCATGATAATGGGGCGGGAGGAAGCATTAAAGAACTAGAGGAAAGTTATATTTTTCAACAGTGCTATACTGCACCCTGACTGTCCTGTCTCTTCCTTGTGACCCTTCTGTAAGGGGATGTCCAATTGTCTACAGATGGGCTTTAGGTCTCCACTCCATATTCCTCCTCATTCACAATGGTATAATTTTTTTATCAGATAATATTTATATATAACAAAGTAGAAAATCTCTTGTGTATATTTGCTGAGTTTGACAAATGTATATGGCAATATAACCTAAAACCCTGTCAAGATATTAAAACTTTCCATCACTCCAGTAAGTTTTCTCATGTCCATTCCAGGTTAATTCACACACATACAAACTCAGAGTCAATAATTGGTCAGTACAGTACTGTCCATATAGTTTATGTTTGCCTCTGTAGAAATTCATAGAAATGGAATAGTCAGGAATGGACTCATCTGTCTATATAAAGCGTCTTTCACTAAATGTTTTTGAGATTCACACATGTTGCTTCATGTATCACTAAGATATTCTTTTGACTACTGAGTTTTATAAATTTTTTTGCTATTCTGACCAAATCTGTTATGAATATTCTTATACCAGTGTTTTGGGGGCATTCATTTTCATAGATCTTTTATAAATATTTAGGAGTAGACATATTGCATTGCGCAAATAAATCTTCTACAAAAGACCAAAGTATTCAAAAGCAAATATGTCATTCTGAGGAGTAACGTGCACCTAACTCAAGCCATAGTATTTTTAATCACCGTGCAAAAGCTGGATGATGGTAAGGAGTAATGAAAAATAATTGATCCCTTCTGAGTAAGGGGCTGGTGAGGAACATTAACTATCTCATGGAACACTGTTGAGTACAGTTAGAATGGTCCTTAGGAGCAAGACTAGTGATACTTCATGTAACATATTTTGGACATGGCATCAGGAGGGACCAGTCCCTGGAAAATGACATCATGTTTGGAAAAGTAGGGGATCAGTGAAAAGGACGGAATTCCTAAAAAAAAAAAAAAAAAATCGACAGCGTGGCTGCAACTGTAGGCCAAACAGCAAGAATCGTGATGGTGACAGGACCAGGCTAGGATTCATTCCTTTCTACATTTAGTTCCTGGAAGTCAGAACCAATGAGAAATGTTAAAAGAAACTCTTGGTGTTGTTATTGTTATTAGATGCCATTGAATCAATTCTGACTCAGCAACCCTGTGTACAACAGAATGGACACCCCCATTCTGTGCTGACGTCAGAACTGGTATGTTTGAGTTAACTGTTGTAGTCACTGTGTCAATCCATCTCTTTGACAAGCTTCCTCTTTTCTGTTGTCTTTCCACTTTACCAAGTATGGTGTCCTTTTCCACACTCTAGTCTATCCTGATAATGTATCCAAAGTCTCTCTATGCTTCCGTCGGTGGAGCATCCTGGCTAGCCTTCTTCCAGGACGGATTTGTTTGTTCTTTGGGCAGTTGTGGTACTTTCAATATTTTTTGTCAGCACCATAATTTGAACGCATCAATTCTTTCCCAGTTTTCCTTATTCCATGTCTAATTTTCACATGTACATCGGATGATTGAAAATACCATGGCATAACCATCATTGTGTGACCACCTTCCCCACATAAATGCTGAAGATGAATGTGTGCATAAGTGTGGTGAAGAAGGCTGATGGTGCCCGGCTATCGAGACCTATAGCGTCTGAGGACTTAAAGGCTTGAAAGTAAACAAGCAGCCATCTAGCCCAGAAGCAACAAAGCCCACATGGAAGCAGCACACCAACATGTGTGATCATGAAGGGACAAAGGGACCAGGCTTCAAACACCAAAGGGGGAGGCAAAAATCATATCCTCGTCAATGAGGGTGGCCGTGAGATGGAGACCCAATGCCCATCTCTAGACAACTGGACATACCTTGCAGAGGGGTAGTGGGGAGATGAGTCACTTAGGTTTCAGTATAGCAATAATGAAACCCACAACCTTCCTCTAGTTCTTAAATGCTTCCTCCCCCCAACTACCAGGACCCCAATTCTGCCTTGCAGACCTGGTTAGACCAGAGGATGCACAGCGGTACAGATGGGAATTGGAAACGCAGGGAATCTAGGACAGATGAACCACTCAGGACCAGGGGTGACAGTAGCGATACCAGGAGGGAAGGGGGGTGTAGAAAAGGGGAATTGATCACAGGGATCTACATATAACCTCCTCTCTGGGGGACGGGCAGCAGAGGGGTAGGTGAAGGGAGACGCTGGGCAGTGTAATATAAGATATAATAATAATTTATAATTTATCAAGGGTGCATGGGGGAGGGGGGAGGAAGAAGGGAGGGGGAGGGGAAAAAAGGAAAATGAGCTGATTCCGGGAACCCAAGAGGAAAGCGAATTTTGGGAATGATGAGGGCAACAAATGTATAGATGTGCTTTACACAATTGATCTATGTATTGTGATGAATTGTATGAGCCCCAATAAATTGATTTAAAAAAAACAATTTTAGTTTTCCACATAAATATTATGGTTTGGGGTAGAAGTTTTATAAATACTTTTTTTTTTACTATTAAGGAATTTCCCTTCTTTTGAAAGTTTGTTGAGTTTTTTGGTTTGGTTTGGTTTTGCTTCTGTAGAAGTAGATACTGACTAAATTATATTAGGTATTTTTTTAATCTATTGAGATAATAAAGGTTTTCTCTTTTATTTTACAATGGGAAACCTGTCCTAATGAATATTAATTGTTGAAATGTTAGACATTAATTTCTGAAATAAGCCTCAAATCTGCATTATTACTTTATACCCATACAAAACTCACTGCCCATAGGTTGATTCTGGCTCATAGCAGCTGTGCAGAGCTGAACAGAACTGCTCCTGTGAGTTTCCACGACTGTTCATTTTCACTGGAGAAGAAAGCTGCCACTTTCTCTCATGGAGTGAGTAGTGAGTTTGAACTGCTGACTTTGGGGTTAGCAGCCCAGTGCATAGCTCAATAGGCCATCAGAGGTTATTAGGTATGACTTGTTCTATTTGACTTAATAGCTTGGGGTCCAAGACTATGACTAAGATAACCTAACAACAACTTTTTCTTGACCTTACTAGATTTTAGTTTTGAAGTTTTGTTAACCTGAAGCACAAAAAGATGACTGGAGAGTATTCCTGTTTGGATTTTGTTCGTTAAAAAGTTGTTAAATACTGGTTTAAAATATTTTTTCTTACATATTTTGTAGAAACTGCTGGTAAAAGTAACTATACTTGGAATATATATTGTTGAAAATTTAAACTACTGATTAAGTTTAATAGGAAAAAGAAAAAAAAAAGAAAATACAATGGCTTGAGTCAGGTGCACTTTTTCCAAATGTACTGTTTTACATACACACTAATACTGTATGAAAGTTCCGCTTCAATTTCTCTCCAACATCTGACATCTTGGATAATAATTATTGATAACAATGTCATATGAGCTAGTTTGCTTGGTGTGTAGTAATACCTCAGTGTGCTCATAGTTTTCAGTTGTTTTATTTCACTTTGATATCAGTAAAAGTAATCTCCCATAGTACTAATATAAAACTTACCCTTATAGCTCTGGTCATAGAAGACTAAAGTTGCTAGTTTATATGCTTATCTTCTTGTCTAGAATAAATTCCTTATAGACAAAGGCCATATTGTGTTACCCTTTATTTTTGCAATGGTGTTTAGCCCAGTGACTGTGTTCAATAAATGCTTGTTTAATTTAATTGAGTCAAACATGTTCCTGCTGGCAATTCTATCAGTGGAGAAGTCAGCATGAAGATTTCTCTCTCCCAATCCACTTCATTTTTCAGAGGCTCCGTTTGCCAGTGGCAGTGTGAATATGGAAAAGAATGACAGGCCACAGTAGGAAAAATCAGCATGGTGTGTTCCAACTGAAATCAGACATGCTCTGCTTAATAGTAGGCCGAATATTTAGATAGATACTTTGGAGCAACAAAAAAATTGCACGAGAGTGGGAAGTATCCGGTTGTTTTCATCAATTATATTTTTGTCATCTGGACCTTTGTTAGTAGATATAACGTGGACAATAATCAGAAAGTAAAACACCATTTCCAGGGAATAATGAGGGACATTTTATTCCTTGTAAAGAGTAAGAGCCACAGGCTTAAAAATATATTCTTTTTAACTTGGTAATAGCCAAGAAACAATGAATTCTTGAAGCATATCATTGTTCTTGTGCCATACAAAAACAACAACAACCAAACCAACAAACAAAAAACTACCATTTAGACTCAATCATCTGAAATAGTTATATGCCATTCCTTCCAGTGGTTTTACGTTACACTGAAACATTCTTTGTCCTTTTGTTTCCATGACCACTTAGATTAAGAGCAGACTTGACACAAAGGTATTAAGATAATAAATGCAGAATCATTTCTGAAATGATGGCAAATCCAATCATTTTGCAATAACAAGGAGATGCTCAGTATGTCAAAAACTATTTTCAGGAAAAGAAGCTATTATTAACATTATTCTTGAATAGTCCAAAGTCACTTTATAAGAGCATAGAATCTTTCAAACAGATATGAGATATTGTATGTATCCATGCCATTCAAAATACAATATCTAAGAAAGAAACAATTCTGTCTATCAGAGTGCATTTGACATTCTCATTCCTTTGCTAAAGTCTGGAAAATGGGACTCATTTGAAGAGAAGAAAGAAAATGAATAATTAAAAAAATGTTGAATGCATACATTGACAGTCCACTAGAAATCTATAAAAATTCAAGTTGTTTGTTTGTGACAGGGACTATATTATGTAGTTTCCCAACTCTTTTGTTTCTATATATCATATAACTATATATCAATTCTAAGCAAATGAAATGTAGGCAAAATTAATACATGCAACCTTTGGACTAAGAATTTAAAGGGAAAAAAATACAATTACACTAGACCTTTCTTTCTCTCCTTTTTAGGGGATTCTAATCCCTCAGGTTGAAATTGTAAGGCAGAAGAATCTTAGTCCCTGAATCTCACCATGGAAAAATAACCTCCTGACTAAAGGGGCCTGCATTAGACTAGTGAATGAGTGGAGATTTTTATTTAATTAAACTATTGAAATTTTACTGATGTTAAACTTGAGCCCCAATTACCTCAATTAATCTAATAGCTGGACAAAGTTGTGTGGACAACTAAATAAAGTGTATATTTATTTCCTGTATCTACATTAAAAATAAGAATGATAGTTCCATGATTTAGCTGAAATCACACAGGCCTTTAAAATTCAATATTTTTTCATGAGACTATTATGTAGAATGTGTAACTATATGAAAATTTAGTAACATTTATTATGCCTGTCATTCAGTTGTTTGAAACTAAGAGGAGGGAATACTAGTTGTGAAATAGAATCTTGGTGACAGAAATGAAGCTGATCACATGATAGAATTTTTCAACACCAATGATTCCTTCATTGAAAATACGTTTTTACAACAAGATAAACAACTGTACACACGACCTCGCCAGATAGAATATTCAAGAATCTCTTGACTACATCTCTGAGACTGGAAACTCAGTACTTGCAGCCAAAATGAGGCTAAGGACTGACTATGTAACAGACCATCAATTGCTCATATCTAAGTTCAGATTGAAGTGGAAGAAAACAAGTCCATGGGCGCCTAAATGCAATCTTAAGGATATCCCACCTGAATTTTGAGACCATCTCAAGAACAGATTTGATACATGGAAAACTGATGCAGTTCTGAATAAGAAGCAGTCGTTTGAACAGAACAGAGGAATACTTTGTGGTTTAAAATCAGGAATGATGTGCTCTAAGGTTGTACACTTTCACCATGTTTCTTCAGTCTGCACGCTGAGCTTGATAACAAGCTTCAATACGCAGATGCCACAATCTTGCTTGCTCTAAGTAAACAAGGACTTGCTTGCTCAATGTAAAGAAAACAAAAATTCTCACAAGCTGAATCAATAGATAACATTCTAGTAAATGGATAAACGATTGCAATTATGAAGGTTTTCATCTTGCTTGAAAGCATTATCAATGCACATGGAAAAAGCAGGCAAAAAACAAATCAAATAATATATGTCACTGGGAAAATCGGCTACAAACACCTTTCTAATGTGTTAACAATCAAGAATGTTACATTAAAAACTAGGGTCTGCCCGCTCCAAGCCATATTATTTTCAATGACGTAAGATGCATGTGAAAACTAGACAATGAATGAGGAAGATGGAGGAACTGATGCATTTGAATGCTGGTGCTGGTGTGTATGGAAAGTATCATGGATGACCAGAAAAACAAACAAATCTATCTTGAAAACTGTGTATGCAGAATGCTCCTTAAAAGCTTGGACAGTATCACCTTGTCTCACATGCTTTCGACAAGTGATTAGAAAAGTCCAATCCTTGAGAAGGACATCATGCAAGATAAAGGATAAGCTCATTGAAAAAGCTGGAGATAGTTGATAAGATGGACTGATGCAGTAACTGCAGCAATGGGCTCCAAATGAAAATTATGATACTAGTGGGGGACCAGGCAATGTTTGGTGCTGTCGCATACAAGTCACTATGAGCTGGAACAAACTTGATGGTACCTAACAAAACAAGAACAAAGGGAAAGAATGTTTAACTCATAGCATGCATTAGTTAGGATGTGCACACCTGCCTTCATTGTATTAAAGATTTCTCCCTTACTAGAATTAGAAGAAGACTTGCCATTGTGTACTTTTCTAAAATAGAAGAAATTGTTGCTTTTGCTGCTTGTTCACCTTATGTGCCCACTATATTTATAAGTTTTCTATATTTATAAGTCTTCTATCCATTTTAATTACTTTTCTGCCATTATGTTTTCATAATTTCATGCATGAAGTATTCTTGAGTTAAAGCAAAGCTCTTTAACACAGTCATAAAATGTAGACCCTGAGGGGGAGGGGAGAATGTTAAGCATTTTTTTACAGTGATACCTGAAAAATCAGAACCTGTGGAAGGGGGGAACCTAAAAATGAAGAGAAGCTCAAATATTTTGCATTATACTAGCAACAGAAAGTTGGTGGATCACACTGTGTCGAAAACAGAAAACACAGGAGATCCGGACAAACCAGGCATAATAAATGTTACTAAATTTTCATATAATAACACATTCTACATCTTAGTCTCAGGAAGAGTCCTGTGTAGGATAAAGAAAGTGTCAAATGTGGATGGAAGGTTTTATTGTATCATACTTCCTTATTTTACAGATATGGACACTGAGATTTAAATATATGGAATTATTTATCCAAAATTACAAAAGCAGTTATTAACAAAGATAAAACTAGAACACACAAAATATCTGCTGTTTAATCTACTGTACAGTCTTAAGTGGGGACTAACATATTAGTTTTGCAACCTTTTGTAGCAAAACAAGAACGCATACAGATTAGGAAACACCATAGAATAGTGCTTGTTTGTGTATTTCTCGTGGTGCAGAGAAGTAATTCATGGTAGTCAAAATTCGTTTGAGAAAATCATTCTTGTAAATATATTCCCTGGTAAATGTGTAGTCTAAAATGAGTTCCACAACTACAGTCCCGAATAGTGATGATTACCTCCTGATTTTGTTTTGTTTAGAATCTTTTCAAGGTTGCTAAAAGGTGCTTTATTCTAACTATAAGAAATATGAGACTTGTTAATTTCTAAACTAAAACGATTCCCATGAAGTGTCATAAAAGACCCTGTATCAGAAAGAATAAAACGTCCCACAAAATTCTTACTTATTGTGCCATTACTCACAAAACAGTAGACCCTGCGGACAATGTTCATTCCCCATTCTGAGGCATGGAACACTGACATGACATCATAACTCATTTGTCTCTGTAACCATTTTCCAGGATGAGCAGACTGATAAGTCGTAGGGTGCTCAATGAGCCCAAAGCTTCCACTACTCAGGATTCATGTCAGTACCCAATAGTGGGTATTCAAAGGGGATAGTGTTCCCGGGGACTCCTGCAAACAACATTGCTAAGCTTCCAGCAATAGAACAAAGTTCACTGAAATTTCAGACCGAAAATGAGCTGTTGCTTTCTTGCTCTTCCTGATATTCTGACCGACACAAGGCAACAGAGAAAGCTGGGAGGGGCCTTTTGTTACAGATAGAAGATGGCACCATTGAGACCAGAGAGATCTGAAAGATCTCAACGACTCAGGAGAGTCAACCGTGAAACTATCTATAAAAATTAGGCTTACCATTTTAAAATAGATTAGGTGAGTAATGGTGAAGAATACTGAAAATACCAGGGGCTGCCAAAAAAAAAAATCCAAAACAAATCATTCTTGGAAGAAGTACAGCCATTCTGTACTTCTAAGGAGGCAGAATGCTTCTTAGAAGCAAGGATGGTAAGACTCACATACTTAGGACATGTTCTTCTTGGGAAAGAACAGCATGTTTGGTGAAGTAGAAACCAAACGACAGCCAAAGTCACTGCCATCCATTGATGCTGGCTCACAGTGGCCCTACAGGACCTGTGAGGGTCTGAGTTTATAATAACTCTTTATGAGGGCACAGCACCCCGTCTTTATCCTTGGTCAGGTAAAGGAGAAGAGGCAGGACAGAAACACAGTCAAGGAAATGGATTGACAAGGGGGTGCCACAGTGGGCTCAGATATACCAATTGGGAGGATGGCCTTTGACTAGTAGGAGCGAATTCAAAGACACCTGGGAGCAGCAGCAGGCACCCGCTGCCGACCAGGACACCCACCATTCCTTCAGCCTCCAGGGAGACCCTTAATCACCAAGAGCACCATGCCTTACCCATACCCAGCGCTCACCCCAGCAGAAAAAGGAGCTGTCCAATTTCCACCATCGTATTGTGATTCTGGGCACGGGCATCCTGGCTGCAGGCGGGTCCTTGGGCAGACACGGAGAAGAACTACCGCTTCTGTCGCCAGCTGCTGCTGACCGCTGCTGGCCAGGTGAACCCCTTCATAGGGGGCACCCTTTTCCATGAGACTCTCTACCAGAGGGTGGATGATGGGCGCCCCATCCCCCATGTTATCCACTCCAAGGGTGGTGTTGTGGGCATTAAGGTCGACAAGGGTGTGGTGCCCTGGCAGGAACCCACTGCTAAAGCCCAATATGGTAACAGCTGGTCATGCCTACATACAGCAGTTTTTGCAGGAGGAGATTGCTATGGCAACGGCCACAGCACTGAGCCTGCACAGTGAGCGCGACCTCTTCTGTTACTGGGGTCACCTTCCTGTCTGGGGGCCAGAGTGAGGAGGAGGCATCCATTGACCACAACACTATCGACAAGTGTGTCTGCTGAAACCACGGGCCTTGACCGTCTCCTTTGAGTGAGCCCTGCAGGCGTCTACCCCGGGGTGGCAAGAAAGAGACCCTGAGTCAGCCCGGAGGAGTAGACAAGCGAGCCCTGGCCAACAGTCGTGCCTGCCAAGGAAAGTACAGCCCAAATTGTCAGGCTGGGGCTACAGCTACCAGTCCCTCTTCCTTTGTATCACCATGAGTCAGCATTAACTCAACTGCATGAGGTTTTCATTTTTTTCCTTCTCAGACTGTCACTTCTATTATACAATGTTTTGAATGCTCCTTAACACAGGTGTTTAGCTTATTAACCATATAATCGGATGGCTCCAGTCTCTCTACTTTCACAGACATCTCTAATATTCCAGTCACCGGTTAATTTGATCTAATTGTCTATGGTAGCTGTTAATTGGGTGTGGGATGTTGAAAGTCCCATCTAAATGCCTCACCAAAGGATTTAGGGATTTGAGTGCACTAGCAAAAAATTATAAAAGGAATGGACAAAAGGGTTTCTAAACCACAGGAAGAAATTATTGCCTAAAACTTGACAGTGAAAAGCAGACTAAATAAACGTGGTTATTTCAACACTTGAAATGAGTCAGTATTGGCTAGCTATACGCCACAGAACAGACCTGAAAATTCGTTCACACTCCAGTGCTGAGTAGGCAAAAAGGTAGCACCTGAAAATTATCACTGAGGTTCATGCCTCCATTAATTAGGCATTGAATCATTTTTAATAAAAAATTAATATCACATCCCACTCACTGAGTGTCACTTATCAGGAAAAATGGAAAATAACAGGTGCTGGCAAGGATGTAGAGAAATTGGAAACCTTATCTGTTACTGGTGGGAATATAAAATGGTGCAGCCACTATGAGAAACAATTTGGCAGTTTCTCTAAACAATAAACATAGAATTACTGTGTGCCCCAGCAACTCCAATCCTAGGGAGATACCCAAAGGATTTGGAAGAAGAAACTCAAGACACTGGTCCAAAATTGTTTGCAGCATTAGTCACAACACGCAACAGGTGAACACAACACAACACACCAATACATGAACAGATAAACAAACTGTATAACACGGGGGCTTCAAATAGAATGTGGAAGAAAGGCCTTTCCTATCTTTAAAGATCATTCCATTTTCCACAGACAGAAGTCCCCTTCTACATGCAATGGAATAGCATTCACCCATAAAGATAAATGGAAACCCTGATACACATTACAAATGGATGAATGTTGAAATATTATGCTGAGCAAAAGGCCAGCCCATAGAGGACAGAGACTGCATGATCCCATATATATGAAACATATAGACTAGGTAAAGGTATAGAGATAGAAATTTCTTAGTGGTTACTAGGGCTGAAGAGAGTTGAAGGGACTAGTTGCTTAAGGAGTGGGACGATAGAAAAGTGTTTTGAATTAGATAGTGGTGATGCTGTACATACAGTGTGGTGAAATAACTAATGTCATTGGTTGCACAGATAAAAGAGTTAAAGGGGCAATGTTTAATAATATACATTTGGCAACAATAAATCTAAAACTTTAAAAATCCTTTGTCTCTTCAAATGTGATACACACAATGCCAATTAGAGGGGCGGGGTGGGGGGGGGAGGGCGCGGCGCGGGGGAGGGGGGGGGTGAGGACGAAAACTAAGTAACAGAAAACAATAAACCCAGTATATGAAACTGACTGCTGTCTGCTGTCGGGTTGATTCCAACCCACAGCAGCCCTACAGGACAGAGAACTGCTCCACAGGGCTTCCGGGGCTCTATTTACTGGAGCAGACAGCCTCATCTTCTCCTGCAATATGTCAAGGTGTTCATGAAAGAATGCGATGGAAGCTGGACACTTTACAAGTATAATTGTCTTTATGGGATGTTTTTCTATGGCTGAGAGGAGAGCAAGTGACTGCCATTAGCTTGTTAAATGCTTCAGTTAATATAACAGGATGCTTGCTGCCATCTGAGCATCATGGATTGTTTTGATGCAACATGACACTGGAACACAGATGTCAGGCAAATTGCGCCTGTTAAGTCTGGCCCATGCCTCTACGTCCATGGAAATGTGGGCTGATTTTCCATCCCAAATCGGTGAGGGCAAAGCTGAGAGGCTTCTTTGGCAGGCATCTTTGCAAGGAGAGTGTCTCTCCCGATTTAATTTCCATAGCAATTTAAGGAAATGATGTGGGGGCGGGGAGAGGCAGTGAGTTGGTAGAATAATTGCTTAGATCTGACAGGGGGAGAGAAACTTGAGCAGTTTCATGGGTATAATATTAACCTCCACACATTTCCAAAATGGCATTTTTATTTAGGAAAAAAATCTTCTCAATATCTATGAAGAGTTGTTTTGAATCTGAGTGGCATCATGACAGGTCAGAAATTGCCACAAGGCATAACAATATATATTTTTCTAACCCAATCAGAAGCTTCTTGTAACATCAAGGAAGGAAGTTTTAAAATATACACTGACATCGCTCAAAGATTATAAATTTGTGTTCTTTCTGACTTCTGTTTTATTAGAAATCCCATGTGACAACAGGCAAAATAAATTTAGACTATGATGATACATTGTGCTTTTTACACTAAGACACAAAATTCAGACATTTTCTACAAAGGTAGGAATTTGTTTGTTAGAATTCAGTCTTCAATAAAATAGTTCGTGTTTATGACAATCTCTCTATATATTACACAGAAAATATAAGGTAGAAAATATTTCAAATAGTTAACATGAGGCTGGATGAAGAAGGGACAAGAGAATTACCTTTGAAATCAGATACATATGATTTCTATCCCAGTTATAACGCTCATCAATAATTAGAATGGAGGAATCATTTAACCTCATGGAATCTCCACTGTTTAATCCGTAACAGCGCTAATAGTTTCACTTCCTAGTCCAAGAGGAAAAAGGAGCCATCAAGTCGACTGACTTGCAACAATCCTATAGGAATGAGTAGAATTGCTCCTGTGGGTTGCTGAGACTGTAATTTTCAGAGGCTCAGAAAGCCTTGTCTTTCTCCTATGGGCCGGCTGGTGGTTTTGAACTGCTGGTTTGGAGTTAGCAGCCCAACTTGTAACCCACTATGACACCAGGACTTCCGATCCCATCATAGGATCACCATGAAATCAGTTATCCACTTAAGCAAGGCTTCTCTCACAGAGCCAGGTTGTAGGATACATTCAACGCTTTCCTCCTAGGAAAAAGCACCTGCTGTTCTTCATACCATTACAAGCTCGAAAGTGCGTTCCATTGTGATTCTCACTGTTTTCAGTCCTTAAAATAAGTTGAGTCAACTTTAGGAGGGACAATGTTGACCAAGTTATAATTCTTATGTCATTTCATACTATACGTACAGATTTGTTGGCTCTTTGTGTGCTGTAAAACACAACTTGAATCTTCTGAAAACAATATATCTTGAGACTTCAATTCAAAACTAGATGCAGGAGGAAAAAGAGTTCAAAAGAATTCAACAATGTTAAATGCATAGAGATTAAATGGTCCACATGATCTTTTAAGTAGTTTCTAGGGAAGTTGAAGATGAAATTACTTTTTTTTTTTTTAGGAAAAGCAATCATGCTTTACTCGGATCATTTCACTCTCTGGGCTGCAGGATTCTCTAAAGAAAATGAAAGAAATATCCCGATCATTTCCCTGACATTCAAGTATATCCATATCTTCATTCTATTAGGTGTTCTGATTTTATTCTTCATAACATGTCCCTCAGAATGAGATTCCACTGGGCATACATCGTAATGTAAGACACCTATAGATGTAGTCACTGTATTTAGTGCAGGTAGTTAGTTCACAATCTCCTTTCCCCATCCTGATGCCACCTCTACAGACCACATCATATTATCCGGAAAATATCACCTGTCCTCCAAATGTATCCCTAATTCACTTCTTTCCTCTAAACTCCTCTAGAAGCTTCCACCTCTCTTTTTGATGAATTATAAAATGGAGATTGTATCTTGTTCCCTGTGCTATTTGGTTTACTTAGGTGTCTGTCTACTGAACTGTGAACTCCTGGGGAGTCAGAACACGCACCTTGATGTGAAGCAGACGGTGGACGTACAGAGAGAGCTTTCTGGCTCAGGATCAGGTCATTTCCTTGACCGCATATGACAAAGCATATCACCTTTCTGAACCACAAGCTCCCTGAGAAAAAAGATGAACAATAAAAGCACATACATGAGTAAAGATAGCCACTCTTGACATGGACGTGGTGAAGGCAAGGAAAACAAACCAAACCTCTGCCAAGTCTGAGCCACGATGACGAAACATCAGAGCAGGGCCATGTCTCAGGCCGCAGAAACACATCAGATCTCATTTTCAGAAAACCAAAGGGAAAAGTTAAAAAGAGCTGGGAGACAGAAAGCCTCAGCTGCCGTGCGTGCTCCTAAGCATACGAATGCAATGTGAACTGGTCCAGACGCTCCACGGAGTGCGCGCTGACCTCCTCCTTCCCCAGACTTCTGATTCCGTTTGGGACTCCCTTGAAGGCCATTGCAGGACACAGGATTTCAGCAGTGCAGATTTCATTTCCATTACAAAGCCCACGTCAAAACCACCCTCTACTCCAGGGCATCTGCAAGTCTGTGACAGACTCTACTGCTGACCCCGGCATTTCTGTACAGTAAGCTGCATCATTTCTTCTGGGGGAAATGTCTCTTTAGATTCACTGAATGCAATCCTAAAAATGTGCTTACTTGTGTTCCTTTATTCCCCTTGTGTTTTTGCTATATATCTGCGTGTGTTTCTCATGGGCTCTGGACTCTTTAAGGGAATGTTGGTATTTCATCACTACATAGGGCTTCTGGCTTGATAATTGCATTATTTTGAGTAAGTGAATGGAAATTTTTTTAGAAGAAACCCAAAGAGTCATTGAAGATCAAAGAAAATACATAACATTTCAACGTGTACATGATGGCTTTATTTCTCAATATGTCCCTTTTCATTCTAGTTGAGCGGTGGAGATGGCTGTTCAGATGACTTAGTTTAGTGCTGAATTTCACAGTGAGGTTACTAGAGAGCCACTAGAAAAAGAAGAAATGGGGCCCGGCTTCTCCAACCCCATCTCATTTCTTCATCTAGGAGATGAAGACTTATCCTAGGGCAATCCACACTAGTTTTGCTATCTTGCTTCCGAATATTTCATTTTCTGGCTTTTCTAATAATGAACATTGATCTTTCCATTAAAAACATGTTTGGTATATCACACCACTGGAAAGGTCATGTTAATGATTTCTCATTAGCATACATTACAAATAATTTACTAATAAAAGTAGAAGGAAAATGTTTCAGTATATTTGGGAAGAAATGTAGCAGCTACTCACCTTGATTTCAATTTATTTAAGACATTTGTTGTTTATAAATAGTTTTGTTGGTCTATACCTCATGTATTTGAAAATACAGTCATTCAATTATATTAGGAAGAGTTCTGAAACCATCACAATAATTTTCAGAACATTTTCTTGAGTACTCATTGCTGTTAGCTTCCATTTCCCCCAACCTTCCTTATCATGCCTCTTGGTAATTATTTCTATCTCTGTAGATTGACCTATCCTGAGTTTCATATACAGAAAATCGTACAAACCACAAACATAAAGCAAGCAAGCAACAATAAAACCTGAAGAAAAGAAAAAAACAACAATAACTAGACAAAACATGGAAAAACCTCAATCAAAAAGAAAGCAGAAAATTATAAAAACTGAAACAACCTTAATATGGGCCAGAAGGTACATAGGACCCAGATTTGAAGGCACAATGAGCTTCACAGTGTTCTCTGTCTGATTGCAAGGCTATTCACATCCTTAGACCATGTTCAGAGGGGATTCATCAGAGGCTTAATCCATGTGGGGACCCTGAAAATGGATTTTGGACCTCTACTGACATCCATGGCTTTCTGCAAACTGAGCGTTCATAATTTAAGTGCTGATACTGTTCACCCTTCAGATTTGGATTTTATTGTTTATTATTTAAACACACAAGCGGGTATGCTTCTTCCATATACTTAGTTGATGCCTCACCTAGATGGCTGCTTGTTTCAGACCAGCCTTTAAGACAGACAATAATCTTTCTGATAGCTAAGCACCATCATGTTTCTTCACCGTACTTTGCTATAGCACTCAAATCTTCAGTGATCTCTTCACCAGGATGAAGACTGAGTTGGGCCATGTCATGAGAACTAATTATTCTTGGGTTAGGGCTGAATTAAATGCAGCAACTACTCAATTTTAAAATCAAACTCACTGCCATTAAGTCATTTACAATTTACAGAGACCCTATAGCACAGGGTAGAACTGCCCCTGTAGTTCAACTAAACTATAACTCTTTAAGGGAGTAGATAGCCCCTATACTTTACCGAAACTATAACTCTTTCAGTGAGTAGACAGCCCCTATAGCTTACCTAAACTATAACACATTAAGGGAGTAGATAGCCCCTACAGTTTACCTAAACTATAACTCTTTGAGGAAGGACATAGCCCCTATAGTTTACTTAACTATAATTCTTTAAGGGAGTAGATAGCCCTATAATTTACCTAAACTATAACTCTTTAAGGGAGTAGACAGCCCCTATAGTTTACTTAACTATAACTCTTTAAGGGAGTGTTTTACCCCTGTAGTTTGCCTAAACTATAACTCTTTAAGGGAGTAGATAGCTCTTATTGTTTACCCAAACTATAACACTTTAAGGGAATAGATAGCCCCTATAGTTCACTCAACTATCGTTTACCTAAACTATAAATCTTTATAACGGAGTAGATAGCCCCTATAGTTTACCTAAACTATAACTTCTTAAGTGAGTAGACAGCCCCTATAGCTTACCTAAACTATAACTCTTTAAAGGAGTAGATAGCCCCTATAGTTTACCTAAACTATAACTTTTTCAGGGAGTAGATAGCCCTATCTTTCTCTCAGGAAGCAGCTGCTAGTTTCAGACATTGAAGTCAGCAGCCCAACACGTAACGTAACCACTAGACCACTTAACTTCAGGCAACTGAAAATGAAACACCAAAATAAACATGCCAGGAGCAAAATTCTGAAAATATATAATACCTGGCAAAGATCAATAACTTAATAGATTATGTCTGTGAAAAGTATCTCCAATATGTCACTCACTTTAATGAACTGATGTTTACTGTCATGCTTTTAAGGTAGATATAAAGTTATTAGTCTTTCAGAACCAAATGTTAAAGGTAAGCCAAACTGCTACTTAGGCAACAATTTCAGTGTGAAAACAGTTCTCAAAGGTATTACTTAAGCACACCAGCCTGTGCGATCATGAGGTGTCAAAGGGATCAGGTATAAGGCATCATCAGAACAAAAAATCTTACCATAGTGAATGATGGGGGGAGTGCAGAGTGGAGACCCAAAGCCCATTTGTAGGCCACTGGAGACCCCCTTGCAGAGGGGTCTCGGGGAGGAGACGAGCCAGTCAGGGTGCAATGTAGCAACTATGAAAAATTCAACTTTCCTCTAGTTCCTAAATGCTTCCTCCCCGCCCCCACTATCATGATCCAAATTCTACCTTGCAAGTCTGGCTAGACCAGAGGATGTACACTGGTACAGATAGGAACTGGAAACACAGGGAATCCAGGGCGGATGAGCCCTTCAGGACCAGTGGTGTGAGTGGCGATACTGGGAGGGTAGAGGGAGAGTGGGTTGGAAAGAGGGAAACTATTATAAGGAACTGTATGTGACCCCCTCCCTGGGGGACGAACAACAGAAAAGTGGGTGAAGGGAGACGTCGTACAGGGCAAGATATGACAAAATAATAATTTATAAATTATCAAGGGCTCATGAGGGAGGGGGAAATGGGGAGGGAGGGGAAAATGAGGACCTAATGTTGGGGGCTTAAATGGAGAGGAAATGTTTTGAGAATGATGAGGGCAATGAATGTACAAATGTGCTTTACACAATTGATGTATGTATGGATTGTGATAAGAGTTGTATGAGTCCCTAATAAAATGATTTAAAAAAAAAGAATATAAGCATAACTGAAAAAGGTATTACTTATAGTCCTTAATAATTAAAAAATTATTCTTTCTAAAAATACAATTGGTTGTGCCAATTTAAAAATGTTCAACTGTCCCCATTCCAATTGTCTCAATAGTCATTTATAGTCTGACTCCATCCTGTCTCATGCTTTGCCCAATGGAACCCACCCACCTTGAATCTGGCATCTAACAGGGTACAACCTTACACTGCAAAAGACTTCAAAAAAACTACTAGAGGTCTTTCCTGCCTGGTCAATTCTTTCATATCCACCTCATCTGTGAACACTTTCCAGCCTTCAGTCAAAGTCATACTTCCTCCTATGTGCATTCAGGGCTCATTGCTAACACTGATGCTTGGAAAGCTCTTTCAACAGACTGTCATTACCTATTCCTTGGCTTACCAAGTAGATTAGTCCTTACAAACACAACGGCTCACTGGTCTTTATAGCTTCAGCGATAAAATGGAACTTGAAAAATAATAAAAATGATAATAATAATAAACATTGCTGTCAAGTTGGTGGCAACTCAAGGCAACACCATATGTGTCAGGGTATACATTTTCTTCACAGAATTTTAAAAAAATAATTTTATTGAGGGCTCAGACAGCTCTTATCACAATCTATACATCCATCCATCCATTGTGTCTGCACTTTTGTACATATGCTGCCATCATCATTTATAAAACATTTTCTTTCTACTTGAAAGAAATCAGCTCCTCGTTTTTTCCCCTCCATACCCTACCCCCTCTCCCTCATAAACCCTTGATAATTTATAAATTATTATTATTTTTTCATATCTTACACTGACCGATGTCTCCGTTCACCTACATTTCTGTTGTCTGTCCCCCTGGGAGGAGGTTATATGTAGATCATTGTGCTCTTTCCCTCTTTCTCCCCCCACTTTCCCCTTACTCTCCTGGTATCGCTACTCTCATTATTGGTCCTAAGGGATTTAGCTGTCCTGGATTCCCTGTGCTTCAAGCTCCTATCTGTACCCGAGTACAGGTTCTGGTCTAGCTGGATTTGTAAGGTAGATTTGGGGTCATGATAGTGGCGGGGAGGAAGCATTAAAGAACTAAAGGAAAGTTGTATGTTTCAACAGTGCTATACTGCACCCTGACTGGCTCATCTCTTCCTTGTGACCCTTCTGTAAGGGGATGTCTACAGATGGGCTTTGTGTCTCCACTCTGTACTTCCCCTCATTCACACTGATAGGATTTTTTGCTCTGGGTCTTTGATGCTTGATACCTGATCTCATCCACATCTCTGATCGCACAGGCTGGTGTGCTTCTTCCATGTGGACTTTGTTGTTTCTCAGCTAGATGGCTGCTTGTTTATCTTCAAGCCTTTAAGACCCCAGATGCTATATCTTTTGATAGCTGGACAAAATCAGCTTTCCTCACCAAATTTGCTTATACACCCACTTTTTCTTCAGTGATCTTGTCAGGAAGGTGAGCCTCACATAATGCCAGGTTATTAGAACAAAGTGTTCTTGCATTGAGGGTGTACTTGAGTGAAGGCCCAATGTCTGTCTGCTACCTTGATACTTAACATATAAATATATGTACACAGATCTATTTACCTATCATCATGTACAAATATATTTATATATGTACATACTTGTATTTAGATCTCTATAAATGTCCTTTGCCTCCTAGTTCTTTCCTCTATTTTCTTTTACTTTCCTCTTGTCCCACTCTCATGTTCAGCCTTCATTTGGGTTTCAGTAATTCCTCTCAGTTACATTACCCTTGACCAAGCCGTACCAGGCATCCTACGCAACTCCTCCCCATAGATTTTCAATCACTTGTTATTCCCTGGTCACTGGGTTTGTTAACACCAACTTCCTTTCCCCACCTCCCCCTCTCCCGTGTCCCCCAGAAGCATGGGTCCCTCCAGATTGTTTTCTCCTCCAGATTGTTTATCCTGCCTATCTTATCTAGAGACAATAATAAGCACAAAAACAAGACAGAGCAAAACAAAGCAACAAAAGATAATAAAACAACAACAAAAACCACCGGGCAAAAAAGAAAAGCCAACAAATAGTTCCAGCTCTGTTTTTTGATCTTCAGGAGTGTTTTCTGGTCAAATATGATGGGATGCCACACCCTGGCCCCAGAGTCTATTTTTAGTATTCCCCCAGGATTTCATTGCTTTGTTCCCCTTGCTGCTCTGTTGGGCACTTTGCCCAGGTGTGGTGGACTCAGATCGGACACAATTCCCACACCGTGCCTCCAGTGTTGTTCCCCGTAGTGCTATGGGTCAGTGAGGGAAATGATGTCTCATGGTGGGGCTGGTCATATTGTCCTCTCTGTGCATTGGCTGCTCTGAGCAGGAATATTATCCTAGGGGGTTGGTGGGCCAGGATGTGACCCACTCTCTCTCCTTCCCTCTTCATTTGTTCCTGTGTGTTTGGCTCAGACACACCCCTCTCCCTGAGCTGGAGCTTCAATGCTGACCTCTGAAGTGAATTCTTCTGGGGGGGTGGAGGGTTGTCCATGTAGTTGGGATTGGGGCCAGCTGCACAATCTCTATTGGTTCCCTGCTTCATGCTGGTATGTTGCATTCATGTCCTGGAGCACCGGGTTGCAGTTTGTCCCTCTCTCCCTCTTCTGTCTCCACAGAATTTTTAATAGCTAAGTTTTGGGAAGCAGGTGACCAGACTTGCCCTTCAAGGAGCTTCTGAGTCAACTTGAAACTCCAACTTCTTGATTAGCAGCAGTCAAGAACCTTAACAATTTGCATAACCTAGGAACTCCAATGATAAGACACTAATATTTATTGGGCACTTATTTTGTGTAAGGCATTGTCCTGATGATATTACATTTATCTAACTCATTTAATTCTTACAAGTTCCTGTAGGATGGATATCAATTCCCTTGTTCTAAAGATGCAGACGCTGAAGCAAAATGAAAATAATTTATGGGACAACGTTTCATGGCTAAGAAATTGTGGGAAAATGATAATAGGCACGAAGTGATACTTGGTGAAAAACAGAATGAGTCGTTATCATCAATCCGACCTCCTGTACTGCTCCCTGTGCTCCCTGGGGAGGACCCTCTCCTTTCATAGGCATGCATCACTCAGTCTTCCTCCTCTTTTTCCTATCAAAATCTGCTCAGCGCCTTCATTTGTACTTGTAATTTCCTACAGGGACTCCTTGTAGGTCACTTTGTCAGGAGGGGAGATTTCTACAAACACAGGTGCTCCAGCATCCAAATGGATTAGCAACCCACCCATCACTGTCGAACACACCACCGTTTTGCTGTTGTTAGGGGCCATCTAGTCAGTTCACGCTGCCCAGTCCTGCCAGGTGCTTTACAGTCATTGCTGTGTTCTCCTCATTTTCACTGACTCACTCTTGTACCAAGCACAATGTCCTTCTCCAGGGTCTGATTACTTGTCCAAAATCTTGAAGCAAGGTCTTACCATCCTTGCTTCGAAGGAGCGTTCTTTCTGTCATTGTTCCAAGACAGAGGCGTTTGCTTTTGTTCTTTGGGCCATTCACGGATTGCTCTATATTCTTCGCCAACACCATGATTCAAAGGCATTGCTTTTTTTTTGGTGTTCTTTGTTGACTGTGTAGATTTCTTGTCCACGGGTTGGGACAGGCACCCCTTAGTCCTCAAAGCGATCTCTTTGTTCTTCAACACTTTAAATGGGACTTCTACAGCAAATTTCCCCAAGAAATACATCGTGACTACTGTCTGAGGGGCTATGGATAGTATATCCAAGACAAATTATGTCCTTGACAATTTCAATCTTTTCTCCATTGATCATGTTGCTTGCTGGTCCATTTGTGATGCTTCCTGTTTTCTTTATGTTGAGGCGTTACCGATGCGGGTAGTCTTTGATATTCTCAGGAAGAAGTTTCAGAAGTCTTCTTCATTTTCAGCAAGCAAGATTGTGGCATCAGCATAATGCAGATTTTTACTGAATCTTACTCCATTTCTGATGCTGCATTCTTTTTCATACAGTCTAGCTTCTCAGATTATTTGCCCAGCAGTCCATATGAGGGGAAAATATTTTAATCAAGCACTCCGTCTATTATTAAAATATAACTGTGATTATAATCTGTAGCATTACTCATGTGTTTGCTTCATGAACAGAAAAGCTTCTGACCAGCCCACGTAAGTATACACAAAGGCAGAGCATTAGGATGTATGCAAAGATTGATGCCTTTCCCAGAAAGCATACACATCATAACAAGAGCTCCCACTGGGAGAGCGAACACTCACTGCAGACACCCTCGCTGCCATTCTCCTCAAAACAATCGCAAATGGCAGCAGCTTTCAGTCACCATGTTACCGATTAAAAACCCAAGAGTTGTGATGGTTTCTTCAATTCACCTGAGAACACAGAGTTTGTTCAACGAAGCATTTAAAAGCACGTCTATCTGTATCTATGGAAACCTTAATGTCTCTCCAAAATCTGCTACCTCAAATTTATCAGCATAAAATCATCCTGGTAAATCACAGTAGGATAGTTAGTGCAACCCAGGTATATTTCACAAGCTACATAATATTATGCAACTATATTTGGGCCTGAACAAAATAATAAAAACGGTTCCTATGTTGTAAGCAAACACTTCATTTGTTCTATTTTACTTCGGTGGTGCTTGCAAAGTCCTCTGGAAATTTGGGGCACTTGCTTGAAACTGATCTGATTATATGGGCTATACAGTTAATTGGTTTTTGCATTTGAATTAATTGCATAAATGTTCAAAGAATTTCTGAAAAGGATTGTGCTCAGTTAAAAGCGATACCATGGGAGGCACCACAATCTTTAATATGAACATCATCATTTTATTTCTAAGGATGTTTTCCTTCTTCCCTAATCTTGGAATCTTAAAGCCAATGACACATTTTGCTTCTTAACGTGGCTCTTGGTGAGCTAAATTGCATCACGTGTTCTGTGGCAAATGGGTCTTTGTAGTTTCCCTGATTGCAATCATCAGTAGTTTGCCAAAAATTGGAATGAAATTGCTATGAAATAACAGATGCTTGTTTTATTTTTCCTCAATCTGACAACATCGTAACTACAACTCTTTTTGAAATAGCTATGGTATCATGGTCTAATCACAGTTTATGCAAACACCATACAGTCATAGAATATTCCTTAAGACATTTCATACATATTATTTCATTGGATTCTCAAGAATATCATATGTATGTTAGTCTGGGCTGGCTAGAGAAACAAATCCAGAGTCACTCAAATATACATAAGAAAGAACTTTATTTAAAGAGTAATTGTCCATTAAGAAAACATCCCAGCCCAGTCCAGATCAAGTCCATAAGTATGATATTAGCCCATTTCTCTGATACCAATCTATAAAGTCCTCTTCAGACTCACAAAACACACGCAATGAGGGTGTGGATCCTAGTGTTGTAAGCATTCTCAGCACTGGCGGGGATCTCCATGTGGCTCCTTCAGCTGCAGGGCTTTAGTGTAGCTCCACGTGTCTTGTCTGCAGGAATGTCTCTCAGAGAGTGCCCCCAGCGCACTATTTATCTCCTTAGCACCTCCAAATGAGATCATCAGTCTTTGACCTGATTGACAGGCTAACCGCCATCCTTTCACTCTCAAATCTCAAATTGACAACAGATTATGTAGCTACCACAATATGTGACTTAACCATGGGAGTGTAATTCCCATTTTTGCTGTTGAAAAAAACTGAGTCTTCTAAAGGCTGGATAATTTGCTGATGACCACAGAAATAATAAGAATTAAAGCTAATATAAAAAGTAATATAAGAGCCAATCCCAAGGACACTGAGTTGATTCTGATGCACAGTGACCTTAGTGGGGTTACTGAGGCCATACATCTTTATGGGAGCAGACTGCCTCATCTTTCTTTCATTGGATTTGAACCCCACACCTTACAGCTAGCAATCCACCACTTATCACCAATGCCACCAGGCTTCCTAAGACAAATATTGTGATTGTTTAGTAAGTTGTGAATGATGGTATATAATAGTTACAGTTTTAACTATCTATACATTCTTAAGAAGGACAATTACTAATACAATTAAAAGCAAAAATGATTAAGTCTTAAAAAAATACTGATGTTCAGCAATAACTTAGTTAGCTACCCTATTTCCCAGCCACCACAACAAACTTAGTTTTTTATTCCTTAAGATATATTCATATCTAGATGAATCTAGATAAATAACATTGGGTTACTCATTCATTCAGCTAAGCCATTCTCTGACAGATATTGTGCTAAATATGAGGAAGACTGTGGTGAAAATTACTGACTTGATGCCCTGATCCAAGAAACCTTTAATCACGGAACACACATTAAAAAAGGAATTATTGACAAAGTATAACAAAAATTCTAAGAGATTATTTTTGCAGGGCTATAAAATTTATCTGTTGGAAAGTGGAGACATGCATGAAGGATAAATAGAAGTTAAGTAATTTAAACAGAAGAGTAAAAATATTTATTTTGCTTTTGTTCATACTTTATGGCCTTTTGTGAAAGAAAATGCTTCTTTTCAAAATATGATTGTTTGTAAATTTGGAAATTTGTTACATCACTGGATGTAACAATGTGGAAAGCAGGGATATACTGTCTCCTGGGCTTTTCTAATGTTTAACTACATGAGAACATGATGTACCTCTTAAATAATGAATCTGGACAACTTAGAGTATGCTAAATTCTTGGAGGATTCTTGGTTTTCCCTCTCCCAAGCACTCAATCTATGGTCATAATCCTGTCATGAGAAAAATTGCAGACGAGAATGTGGGTGGAGCAGTGGAATATCATTTTTGGATGGGAGGGAAAAAAGGAAAGTACAGCTGTTCCTCACATCACACACATTTCTTTTTACTTTGCATTAAAAACGTCAACTTCTTATACGGTTTATAAGCAAACTGTAACAACATATTTGGAGTCTGATCTTTCTCTCTGTTGTGTTTGGAACAAAGACTTCATGCTAATTTGTAATGTTTTTTATAAACATTGTAATTTTTTTCAAAGTGTCACTAAAATTTCTTACAAGATTTGCACTTTGTGTGACTAAATATTCAGTAGTTACAGTCTTAAATTTTACATAACAGCTGTTAGAAAGATCATTATGCGGTATAGTGCAAGTCTAATTGATAGCACATTTTAAAAAGTCAAATCTAAAATTAAATTTCATATTTTACATAATAGACAATGCCAGCTCGGTACCACTGATCATGATAAAGGAGAGTTAATACAAGGGAAGTACCAACAATAGGTACAAATTAGAATATATTTTAAAATATATTCCCAAATACTGATTTTATTCAAATTCTTTAACCTAGAAAATTCTAGAATGGTTCTTTAGAACTTTAATCAAACGTGATTGAGGTGGCACTGACCCTGACTCATGACAACTCAAGAGTGTCCGATGAACACTTTGCTCTACTAGGTTTGTGAGGGCTGATTTTTCAGAGGAGATTGTCTCGTCTTGAATCCGAGTGGACTCAAACATGACTTTTTGTCAGCAGCAAAACTCATTAACTGTTGGTAACACCCAGGACTCCCTTACATTTTTGAAATCACAAAATATCAACATTGGATGAAACCTTTGGGTAACAATCTGATTTTGTAAATCAAGTAACTGAATTAAGTAATGAAATGCCTTCAGAAAGGTCACGATGCTAAGAGCAATGCTGGAGTGCTCCAATATCTTGACGCGGAACATAGTTCTCTTTGACTTTCTCCATACGTTCAGTGTTATATTTCATACCACACAAAACCCACTCGGTTCTGACTCAGCTACCCCATACAGGGTTTCCAAGGCTATACACGTTCATGGAATCAGGATAGCCTCATCTTTCTACCACAAAGTAGATGGTGGGTTTGAACTTCCAACCTTGTGGTTCACAGCTCAATGTTTACTCAGCATTGTCACTAGGGTTCCTTATATATCATGTCGTTAGGTACTGTTGGGTTGGTTCTGACTCATAGCAATCCTATGTACAACAGAAGAAAGCACTGCCATCTTCACTCATGTTACGTTTGAGTCCATCGTTGGGCACATTTTATTAATCCATCTGTGTTAGTCTGGGTACATTAGAGAAACAAATCCACAGAAACTCATGTATAAGAGACAGTTTTATATAAAGGTTAAGTGCACATCCAGAAAACATCCCAACCCAGTGCTGCCCAAGCCCACAAATCCAACATTAACCCATATGTCCAACAACAATTCACAAAGCCCTCCTCCATCTCACAAAACACACACAATGACGCCGACTGCAGGAAGAAAGCCGAATCAGTGAACATGTAAGCATCTCAGCGCTGGCAGGGGTCTCCACATGGGTGCTCCAGCACCCAAGGCTGCATCAGGGCAGGTCCATGTGGCTTCTCCTCGGGGAAGTCGGGAAGTCGTGAGCCCTGCCAGCTAAAGCAGGGAACTGGCTAAGGCAGCTGCACCCTGGTCCAACCATCAGAAAGCAAGAGACCCAAGAACTAGAAAGGCGAGGCTCACTAAGCAATTTATCTCTCCGCCCATCAATTAACCCCGCATGTGTTTATCAGCCAGGTTGGCCCAATAAACTTTAACTAATTCACCGTCTCTTTGAGGAGCTTCCTCTTTTTGCTGCCTTTCCACTTGACCAAGGATGATGTCCTTTTCCCAGGGCCGGTCTTTACTGATAACATTTGCAAAATATGTGAGGCTTTGCTTCAGTTTCAAAGACTATTCAAAGTGTTTTTGAGCTAATTTCATAGAAGTTTCAAAATATTTTCAAGCAGAATTTCAAATTATTCTTTCCTAAGTTCAAATGCATATCTGGGCTTTTATAGTATTTATATGAAAAAGATAACACATAACTAGGTCATATTGGTCAGTGTTCCTGACCTTTGTTGGCCCTAAGATGATGGCTATATGGTTCAAAGAGTTTACAAAAAATATTTTGCAACCCATCATTGAAGAATGGGAGATTGATAAAGCTAATGGGAAATCAGAGACCTGAGTGACATTGAGTGCTCTATCATCCAGGTAGCTATGTGTATGTATCTAGCTGTAGACCTATCTAGGGGTCTATCTCGGAATCCTCTATGTATCATCACTCTATTGATTCAGGTATTTAGTTTGTGATAGAGTGACATTTCTTAATATGGCCTTTCTATCCATGTCTTCATTATTCACCGCCATCGAGTCAATTGTGACTCACGGTGACTCTATATGACAGGGTAGAACTTCCCTGTGAGTTTCTGAGACTGCAACTGTTTGCAACGTATAAAGCTCCATCTTTTTCCCATGAGCTGTCTGGTGGCATCGAACTGCCCATAACCACCATGCCAACAGGGCTGCTGATGTCTCTGTAACCCTCACCAAATGATCGTGTGGGATGATCAAATAGGGCATTTGGAACACTAATAGAGAGGACTGGTCAGTTTCAATCGCCATTCCCCTGGCGATAAAGAAGAAAAAGCTGAGAGAGAACGCCTAGGACCACCCACAAGAGCATGCTTCAGATCTGTCTGAAATCGGGGAAGCCAAAACCAGAAACACCAGACACTGCGGCACAAAGACAATGGGACAGAGCAAGAGGAGCAGGACTGAGATGGGGCAGTGAGACAGAGGGACAGGTGGCCTTCCTGGTCCATGGAGGCAGACATCAAAGAGGCTGAGGACTAGAGAGAAACTTGGTTGCTGACCCAAGAGAGGTGGTGCTGTGGACCAATGACTACCTTTACTGTTGACTGTTCCCGACTTGAAGTAACCTATTAACTCCCCTAGTAAACCTCCATGATGATGAATGTGTATGAATTCTGTGTGGCCATTGTAATCAATGATCAAACCAAGCTTAAAAGTAGAGTGCTAAGGAAAGAAAGGTTGGTGGCAGAGTAGGTGAAGAAAGATGGAGTGGAGGCATGACTGACCCCTGCCTCAAGGCAATATGGTAGCCAGATGAAGTTAGCTATTGTCCCCCACTCCTTTATTGATTAGCTCTGTCCACTGGCCTATGTATTTATATATGTATTTATCTGCTTAGGTGAGCAGTTTGCCGGAAAGTTGAATTCATTATGTTTCTAGGAATAGAGACAGCAATAGTCATTTCTAAACGGAGTAAAGTTTAGAATAAAGAGACAGTAATAGTCATTTCTAAACGGAGTAAAGTTTAGAAG
Organism: Echinops telfairi; assembly: GCF_000313985.2. Classification (NCBI taxonomy): domain Eukaryota; kingdom Metazoa; phylum Chordata; class Mammalia; order Afrosoricida; family Tenrecidae; genus Echinops; species Echinops telfairi. Next base: position 5,687,025 of record NW_022108124.1, on the reverse strand, counting down.
AAAGAGACAGTAATAGTCATTTCTAAATGGAGTAAAGTTTAGAATAAAGAGACAGTAATAGTCATTTCTAAATGGAGTAAGGTTATCTCTATCACAGTTACCTTTCAAATCAAGAAGACATTGATGTATCACAATTTGGTAGGCCGAGAACCCCTGGTTGCATAGTGGTTGTACGCTGAATTTTGATACACAAAATCCATAGTTCAAAAGCACCATCCACTCCATGGGAGAAAGGTAGAATTTCTACCCCCATAGTTACAGTCTTGGAAACTCACAGGGGCAGTCTGCCCTGTGTTTCAGGGTTGCTATGAGTCGGCCTCGACTTGATGACAATGAGTTTGATTTTGGGGGGTAGGCTATGCACCCCAACTTCACTACTGAGTAAATTAAGTTGAAGATGTGAACCCAATTTCTCTAACTCAAGAAATAGAAGACAGAGGATTTTTCCAAAATATTGATTTGTTTATAATTTCTATTCATCAGAGTTTAATCTGAAAGTTTCCATGCCCCCCAAAAAAAGACGAGTACAGAGCAGGATGCCTTGCTATAAATAGACTCAATGGGTATTTAAGGCAGACATTATTCGTATAAACCTTTCAGGTAGGAAGGGAGAACATAGCCCTTATAACAAGCATGTAGTAGAATGCTAGTCATCAGTCAGACAGAGGGCAGAATTCATATCTAGGCCAGAGGCAATTGTAACACAACTAGGAAGTTCTGAGCAACAGACACGGGATAAAACAAACCCTCAGACAATGTTATTGCTATTGCTAGATACCATCAAGTCTCTTTTTTGTACAACAGAACAAAACACAGCCTAGCTCTGCACTATCCTCAAAAAATGTTGTGACGTTTGAGCCCATTGTTGCAGCCACTGTGTTCATCGATCTCCTTGAAGGTCTTCCACTGTTTTGCTGAGCTTCTTGCTTTAAGAGAGATGATGTCATTGTCCAGGTGTTTGTCCTTCCTGATAATATATCCAAAGTATGAGAGAAAGAGTCTGGCCATGCTCCCCTCTAGCAAGTATTCTGGTTGTACTGTGGTATTGTCTTGTGCTTCTGGGAGGTCATGGTACTTTCCATATTCTTCCTAAACACCATGATCTAAATGCATTAACTCTGTTAGGTCTGCCTTACTCATGTCCAGCTTCGACACAGGGATTGGGTGACTGAATGATACCATCGCTTGAACCAGGCACACTTTATCCTCAAAGGGACTTTTTTTTACTCTTTAACACTTCCCAGGGGTCTTTTGGCCAATGTGATCCTGGGTTTGATTTCTTGGCTGCTACTTACATGAGTCTGTATTGTGAATCCAAGAAAAATCAACTCTTTTACAATGTTGGTATTTTCTCCATTTATCATGATGTTGTCTATTGGTCCAGTGGTGAGGACTTTTTTTAATACTGGTAATTAATTCATAATGAAGGGTAAATTCTTTGAAAAATCAAAATGTGTGTTGAGTCCTCTATCAATTAATGTTATAAGGCATACATTCAGTAACTTTAACTCAATTATAAGAGCAAAACTTTACTAGGAGGTACAATGAAGTTTAAGAAGACAAGAGAGTTCCTGATAATTGAACTATCAGAACTCTAGGTCCAAGAACCAAGCAAGATCTCGAATTGGAGAGACTTAACTTGCTCTATTCTTACAACCTTGAGTCTAAATGAGATTACAGCTAAATGATATCAGCTAGTCTTAATAATATTACTATTATATTACATATACTATATATTATATAATATTACTATATTATATATGCTATATAATATTATGTAATACTATTATTATATTATATAATAATACTATTATATAGTCTTAAACCTATCTCCGTTTTATAAGTAAATCATGTGAATATGTCTCTTTCAGTGCATTTTCACCTAGGGTTACTTTTTAAATATTATTACTCTTTCAATATTTCTCTGTAGGTTTCTTAATCCCTGTTCTTTTTTTTTTTTTACCATAATCACTATTTAAAACAATATGAAATTTCATCATAGTACTAACTACCCTGCAATTCATTATGTAAATGGAATTTTTATGCCCACTAATTATTTGCAAAATTGCATTTGGTATCTAGGTTGGTATAAAATATACTGAATTCAGGATGACTGCATTTCAAATTACTCTCCTTTGTGAAATGTCTATTTACCACCATCTCAACAAATACAACAATGGCATCTGTCGCTAAGTGGATACTTTAATTGTGGTGTGTGTTTTGTTTCCTAACACGAAACCAGAAAAAACTTATAAACTCACAGAGAAAAAAAGTGTTTTGGGTTCTCTGTGTCTGAGTAAGACAAAAGTTTCCTTCTAAATGTGTATGCTAAGTCCAAACCCGAGAACCAAACCTGAATTCATTGAGTCCATTCTGACTTATAGCTACCCTAAACCAGATTTCTGAGACTGTGCACCTTTATGGGAACAGATTGCCCCATCTACGTTTGCTTTCTAAGCCATAATTTAGAATCAGTGTGGAGTATAAAAAGAGACTACACATTTAAAATATAACAAGTATCTGAATTTGGGTTCAAAATTAATTTTCCAATTAAATGAATAAGCTTTGAAATTATATGAACAAGAACAGAAAATATTTAAAAGTTAATATTTTTTGAAGATCAAGATTTTAGAGACATCTCTCATGGTTAATTCAGTAGTTTTTTCCCTCTGGATGTAATCTTACTAAGTAATTGTACAAATGGACATGCAAATTAAGACATGAATTAAAATGTTATTTGATATCTAACACTAGAAGTTATTTGAAATAACAGGTATACACATTTGACGAAATATTCTTAAAGAATAAAAAGGTTTTAAAAACAAGTATAGTGATATAACAATAGCATACAATATGTTTAAGTTGTACTTCTTTGGTCGTAAGCAACAGAAACAAATATTGGCTACTTAAACCAAAGGATGTAGTATGTCTCAAAGAGTAGGAAGAATAGAATGAACAAGAAGAGAAAAAGAGGAGGAGATGGGAAGAGGAAGAGAAAGTGGGCAAAAAAGAAAAACAAGAAGAAAAAGAGGGAGGAGGCAAACAACCATGGAATCCAACTCAGAAAGGGCAGATCTCAGGATCCAGCAAGAAGGAGCTAATCCCGTCCTCATATTTACTTAGCTCTACCAGGATGATATTATTCTAATTGCTACTGTTATTCTCCGTCTTTAAATTCAACTCTCCGAAGTTACTGCCCTCACGTTGATTCAACTCCCTGGTGACATAGTGGGCTACGCATTGGGCATCTATCCATAAGGTCAGCAGTTAGGAGCCACCACCGACTCTGACAAGGAAAGTGATGTTTTCTTCTCTTAGAAAGATGGACCATCTCAGACATCCACAGGAGCAGTTCTACTCTGCCCAATAGGTCACAATAAGTGTGAGTCTTTAAATCACTCGACTTCAATTCAACGTGTCTGGGGAGAGTCTGATAGTCATGAACATCTATTTTGTCAAGGGTCTACCACTTCTCTAAGAACGCTTGACCAACAGGTCTATCAAAACAGCATTAGGGGGGTGGGGGGTGGGGGGGCTGGGAGACAAAAAAGTAATAATAATATATTAATAATGCAGTTAATATGATGATAGTTTTGTTGATTATTTTTTCCCATTTTCCATGCTTTAGTCATTGAGGTGATTTTTGCCCAGAAAAGTCAAGTTGATTCATTTGAAAAGAAACAGAGCAAAGATAATTGGCTTAGATAGGAACTAAGTTTCAAACCTTGTTCCTATTAAAACTCTTACCAATTGAGAATGTCTCACGGATATAGAAATCAATATCTATTAATATTTTTTGATGATAGACTTTATTCTTTTGTCTAAATTCAGGACTACATATAAAGGCCTCGCCGATGGTTTGCCTTTCTCTTAGATAGTCCCAGACTGTTCTTTTGTTAACATTGATTATTTATATACAATGGAAAATGTGTTTTGTTTTGAAGAAGCAGATTAGCTTTTCATTGAAAAGTTTCTAAAAAAAAAAGTAAAATAATAATAATAAAATAAAGACCCAGGGTAAAAAAAAAAAAGGTTCATTTCATTGAGATAGAGGAAGTACAATCTTTTTACCTACAAATGTATATTTGCTAAGCACTAATCGATCAGTAGAATGCTTTTATAGAAATTAACAACTTTATATTTAATTAAGCATGGGCAATATGTACAGAAAAACTCTAAACCCTATTGAAAATGGATATAGCATACTGTATATTGAAAAGCAAGGGACTATTTGAAAGGAGGGCAGGTGGAATTCTCAGAATGAAATCAGTGAGTCCACAATCAGAATTGGAAGACATATATTGAAGGAGTTCAAACAAGGTACTAAAGTTTCATCATTTTGATGGGTAGTGATTGGTTAGTGCAACAAGGTGAGAAGAGGTAAGAGGGGGTGGAGTCAGGAGGTGATTAGAGGACAATTTGCTCACAGGAAAACTTTCTTGCCAACAGTTGCCTAGGAGACTCAGAAAAAAGGTCCACATCACACTTTTTTCCTGAGACATTGTTTCCGGAAACATCTTAATGGCCCCAGGAAACAGTCTATCAACATTTTCCTGATTTATATACAAAGAGGACGCAGAAAAGATTTTAAAATTTAACAAAACAGAAAAATTTCCCTTAGTTACACTTAATTGTAGGCTTTGAAGAGTAAATCAGAGGTTAGCAAGTTGGGGTCCTAAGCCCTAAAACAGTCACATATGTTCAGACAATAAACACAATTTGCTTCCTCTTTTTCAGACAGCCTTTAATTTAAATTGATAGACTTTACTTTTTCCTTCCTTTACTTTGAAGTTGATAATTTATTATACATTTGCTTTTTCCCATTAAGCATAAAACAGTCAGCTCAAATACAAATTCCAAAGGCATTTTATAGAAGTTAAAAACGGTATTTGGAATTGATTGAAAAGGTATCTCTTAATCTGGGACCACAACTTTAGGGGAATATGCGAAAGATGACCAGCTGAGACAGGTAATAAAAATGAATTTTCCATCCTTTCTTTTTGTTTGTTTTTTTCTTTTAAAGGATAGAGATGAAAAGAAGGTGAAAAAGATGACCAGAAATAGAAATTGGAATGGAACTACATGGTGCGTTTTTGTAATTTGTTTGTATCTGCCTGCTGTAGTGGAGCAGTGGGGTCTTGTACTGGACTGTTAGTGACCAGGTCGGCAGTTCGAAACCTACCAGGTGCTCCATGTGAGAAAGATACAGCTTTCTGTTTCTGTAAAGATTACGGTGTCAGAAACCCCCGGGGGCAGTTCTACCCTGTCCTCTAGTGCTGCTAGGAGTCGGATGGGGCTTGATGGCAGTGAATTTTGGTCTTTGAATTTGTTGAAAAAATGGGGGAAATTATCTTATTACTTAAGATAATTACCTTATTTTAAAAAATCAGTATGCCTTTTTAATAATTATAATAAGGAGCCTGGTGCTACAAGTTAAGCACTTAACCACTTAACCACCCCCACTTGATGGGGGTGGTTCTACTCTGTCTATGGAGACAAATTGACTCAGCAGAGACACCATGGCAACAACATGCCACTTTGGATGAAGTATCACAGGCCAGATGTTCAAATCATTTTATTTCCATCCTTGTTCTGCCATTTTCTGGCTTGATGGCTTTGGGTTGGTTGCTTAATCTTGTTAAGTATCAGTCTACTCCACTTAAGAAATATGACACCACTTGCTGCTATTCATAATTCACAGGGTTATTTGTGGATTAAAAAATACTCAGATCTGCAATGTATGTGTGTGTATATATATGCTATGTATATTTGGATTAAATGTATGTATACATTACAGATGAACATTTTTATTTCACATATATTATATATATAGAAAAATGTTTTAAAATACCCAGGCTTTCAAAGAAATGTAAAATGATATCATATCCTGTCACTATCACTGTTAAGTAAATCAGAGAGGTTCAAATATCCAAATGATGTTTGGTGCCTGCACTATTGATAGTTCCCACTTCAGAACTCAAGAAATAGAAGTATGAATAAAAATGTCTTCAGTATCAATAAAGATACTACATAGATCTTTTGAGTTTTCTTTGACATCCATATTATTAAACTGATTAAAAAGCTCTTTTTCAAAATGTATGTTATTTGAAACAGCATCCTATGAATTCTTCATGGTTTCAATTACTCGGGAAAAAGGGGCAGATTGACAGGGCCAGAGACTGCTTATCTCATGGAAAAGGCAAGAGCAAAGGAAACTTCCACAGGCCTTGGCAAATCAACACCTCACCACAAGAAGGTATAGCAGTTTGGTCTCCACGGGCTGGTTAATTCCGCAGGGACTCCTACAAAGGGCCTCATTTACACTAGTGGTTTTTGTGTCACAAGCCATTAAGAACTGAAATGGAGTCTGCCAATTTTCTTTACAGGCTGTGGAACAATGCGATAGAGCAATCTTGAGAAGAGAAACAAAGCTTTGTGTGGAAAGCCTTCTCTGAAGGCAGGCTAAGGAAGCTGGGGGAAAACCAGGTGACCTTCATGAAGACCACGCTTACAGATTGCCTGGGGCAAGACCGGCTTGTCCACACAGGGCCAACATGGACATATGTGGACATATGGTGGCCTTTACACGAGACATACAGTCCTTGCCCCATATTCCTCTCTCTCTCTGTGAGTGTGTGTGTGTGTGTAAAACATTAAAGATATAAAAATTGCTTTTAGCTACAAGACCTTATAAAAGCCCTGTAACAATAGGGCAGGCCTAGCTTTGAATCCCTATTTGAAACAAATGAAAATATTAGTTTAGTACAGCCAGAATGTTCCTCAAAGGTAAGGGTGGAGAAAATTCATTTCATATACTTTGGACCTATTATCAAGAGAAAACCTGCCCTGGAAAAGGACATCATGTTTTGATAAAGTAGAGGGGCAGCAAAAAAGAAGTTCGACAAGATAGATCGACACAGTGGCATTAATGTGACCAATTATGAGGATGGTACAGGACCACGTGACATTTCATTCTCTTGTGCATAGTGTCCCTGTAAGCCACAAGTGATTCGACAATGGCGAATATCAATATGTGTAAGCAGGAGGGTGCACTTTGATGATTGTGATTTGATCATTCCCAGAATGTCTTCACTTCCCTCAAGCCTCCTCATACTTATGCTCACCTGTCCATATAATTTAATAATTAGAGCTTTATACTTATGGCTTAAGGTTACACTTCCCCTCCTAAAATAAAAATAAGTGAAAAATATTAAAATAAGAATATTTATCTCAGATTTAAATATATTCAATCCACTCTTTAAATTAAGGTCCCCCAATCTTACACTGGGAATATACACATCAGGGTTGTATCCTCTCAGCATACTTATTCAAACTGTATGCTGAATAAATAATCAGGGAAGCTGGATTGTATCAATAAGAATTCAGCATCAGGACTGAAGGAAGGCTTATTAACAACCAACGATATGCAGGTGACCCAACCTTGCTTGCTGAAATTGAGGAGGACTTGAAGGGCTTGTTGATGAAGATCAAGGATTGGAGCCTTCAATATGGATTATAACTCAATGTACAGAAGACCAAAATCTTCACAACTGGACCAATAGGTAACAGTTCTCATAAGAAATAGAGAAAAGATTAAAATTGTCATGTATTTTCTCTTGCATGCATCCACAGTCAATGCTCATGGAAGCAGCAGTTAAGAGATCAAAAGATGCATTGCATGAGGTAAGTCTGCTGCACAAGACCCCTTTAAAGCACTGCAAAGCAATGCTGTTACTTTGAGGACTAAAGTGCACCTGATCCAAGCCATGGTATTTACAATCGCCTCATATGCATGTGAAAGATGGACATTGAATAAGAATGACTGAAGAAGAATAGATACATGTGACTTATGGTGCTGGTGAAGAATGTTAAAAGTACCATGGGTAGCCAAAAGGACAGACAGATCTGTCTTGGAAGAACGGCCAGAGTACACTCTTAGAGGCAAGGATGGCAAGTGTTTGTCTCACATACTTTGAACACATTGTCAGGAAAGACCAATTCCTTGAGAATGACATCATTCTTGGCAAAGTACAGGTGCAGGGAAAAAAGAGGAAGACCTCAACAAAAGAAATGTGTCAATGAATTCAAACATATTTGGAAGGGGGTGTAGGACCAGGTAGCGTTTTGTTCCATTGTATATAGGGTTGTTATAAGTAGGAACTGACTCAAGGTCACCTAACGACAACAGTTGTACTTTGTCCTCAACTTGGAATTTAGCAGCAAGTTCCCTTACACTCAGAACTCTGATTATTCCAAGCAGTCCCCTGGAGATTTTTATTCTCTTTTGAATTAGCCCTGCTTTCCAGAGATCCTGAATCCTTAGCTCAGAACCCATTCTTCCCCACACGAAGTTCCTTCTTTCAAGTATATGTTTCTTTGTCTTTGATATTTTGGTTTCTGAAACTTAACTCCTGGACTATCTTTTTGTAGTTTATTTTGCATTGTCCTCTGGATTTGCTGTCCTCCAAAGACATAAATCTTCCCCCCATCTCTCAGTTCGCCACACAGTGATAGTTCCTCTATTTTTGTGATGATGGAGATATGCCACCACCATTTCTAATACCAACAGGTTCATCCATGGTGAACAAGCTTCAGTGGAGCCTCCAGATTAAGACAAGGTAGGAAGAAAGGCCTGGTGATCTACTATTGAAACATAGCCAAGGAGAACATTATGTATAGCAATAGTACATTGTTCAACTCACTTGCTTTAAACAACTCATTAAGAGGGCTCAATATCTGCTCTAGGACATCAAGAGAGGACTATTATAGGCAAAGGAGATCCCTTAGTGGGATGGATTGACACAATAGTCACACAAGGACTTGAACACTCCGGTAATTCCAATGGTGACACAAGAACAGGTACTCTTTTGTTCTGTTGTACTAACAGTTGTGCAATGATCTATCAAAAATCATATATAAATGATACAATCCACCTAATTGAGTGACATGAGAGTTAAATGACAGAATCTACATGAGAGAGTTAGCAAGCAAGTGCTCAAACATCAGTATTTATCAATAGCAGTAGAGGGAAAGAACTTCAAGATTCCAAATGTCTGCCAAGGGAATGGGTGAATAAGTTGGGAGCCTTTCTGCCTTCTCTTTTCCTTTGTAGGATACTGAGACAGAGAAAGATGAAAACATGATCCTTTCAAAATTTCCCCACAGAATTTCCTACAGCTGTTGTATCCAAATTAGCGGTAGCAGCTCACATACAGAGAGTAGTAAACGTGTGTCTACTTGTTCAAGGAACACAAATCAAACTACTTAGAGGTGTTGAGGAGCAGCAAGGGCATGTCTAGTTTTTAAAAGCCTGTCTTTCCCCCCATTCTGGCACAAATGCCTTAGAGTGGTATACAAACTACACTGAAATATCACCTTTTCATTTTCCTGCCCTAACCCATGTTTTCTGGTGGCCTCCCAATGGTTTCAGACTATTTTCTTTTTCTTTTTTTTTAAATCATTATATTGGGAGCTCATAAAACTCTTAACACAATCCATACATCCATCCATTGTGTCAAGTACATTTGTACATTTGTTGCCATCGTCATTCTCAAAGCATTTGCTTTCTACTTGAGCCTGTGGTATCAGCTCCTCATTTACCCCCTCCCTAACCAACCCCCTCCCTCATGAACCCTTGATACTTTATAAATTATTATTATTTTGCGATATTTTGCACTGTCCGACGTCTCCCTTCACCCACTTTTCTGTTGTCCATCCCCTAGGGAGGAGGTTGTATGTAGATCCTTATAATCGGTTCCCCCTTTCCACCCCACACCACCCTCCTTCCACCCTCCCAGTATCACTACTCTCAGCACTGGTCCTGAAGGGATCATCTGTCCTGGATTCCTTGTGTTTCCAGTTCCAATCTGTACCAGTGTACATCCTCTGGTCTAGCCAGATTGGTAAGGTAGAATTGGGATCATGATAGTGGGTGGGGAGGAAGCATTTAAGAACTAGAGGAAAGTTGTATGTTTCATCGTGGCTACACTGCACCCTCACTGGCTTGTCTCCTCCATGTGACCCTTCCGTAAGGTTTCAGACTATTTCCTATTGATAAACACTCCATGTTGTCTCTTTCCTCTATTTTATTGCATGCTCTCTCTCCTTCCCTTGGGATGCTCATCCTCCCTTTCCACCTATCACACAGTGCTGTTTGTCAATAAGCCTGTGAAGCCTATCTTCGGACACTAGATCCAGTTATTCTTTTCTCTATATTCAGACAAAGCCAACAATGAGTGTAAAGCAATGTCACCATTTTACTCACACTATTGGAGTTGTTGCATTTCCTGGTCTCACTCTCACTGTCATCGAGTCCATGCGGACTCACAGCTACCCATTGTGGGGTCCAAAACTAACTGTTCACAGGAGTGGAAAGCCCAGTTTTTCTCCTGTGGAGCTTCTGGTGGTTCTGAACTGCCAACCATGTGGATCATAGTTCAATACATAACCATTACTCTACCAAGCTCCTAACACAGAAGTTGTCATGCCTTATGCATCTAGCATCCAGTGTCTGCTGTGTGCTGAACTGATTGATTAATGAGTTCTTTAGTATTTAGATAGATGATAGATTATAGATGGATAGATGATTAGATAGATAGCCAGATAGATAGATGATAGATAGATAGATAGATAGATAGATAGATAGATAGATAGATAGATAGATAGATAGATAGAGATTTAATTTGGGGGGAGATTTTTGTTAACCTCCTATCAAATTCTAGTCGCAAAGTTGTACTGTTTCTGACATTCTGTGTGTCTCTAACCCTGTTTATAACCCACTTCCAATCTGAGATGAAGATTCTCTTTATTGAATATTCTAATAACAACATCAAGATTTGAAAAAGCTGCATCTATACAAATGTACTATTCTAACCACTCCATGTTACACTGCTTGTGAGCTAAGGGTTGGTGATTTAAACCCACCCATCAACACTGGGGTGGATTTGGGGTGGGTGGGGTGGGGAAGACACCTAGAGATATACTTCTATAAAGATCAAGGCCAAGAAAGTCCTAAGCAGAAGTTCTATTCTGTGACACATTGGATTGCCATCACTGGAATCTACTTGAGGGCAACAGAACTGTTTTGTTTTGTTTTTAACATTCTGACTATATCCATGCATATAAAATAACAAGAACATTGACGATGTTGTGTCTCCACTATGGTCAATGCTAGAGTTATTGGTAAAATGCTGTTTTTTGTGCTCAAGGAACTCTCAGAATAGGAAAAGAGACGGAAACGTCAACAATTAAGTGTGACAAAGTTCATTACACATTCAAGTATCAGATCGCATGAGAACAAATCCAGGGCTGGATTCAGAAGAGGGATACAAAAGCAGCAGCCCTGGATGGGGAGCTAAATGGAGAGTCAAATTCACTCTGTGTAAAAAACATTCACTTGACTCTAATTTGATCAAAGTAGACTAAATATTAAGTTGTCATTGTTAGGTTCTATGGAGTAGGGCCCAACTTGTACAACCCTGCGTGCAACAGGGATATTCTCAAGCTATGTGCCTTAGCTACATAGTGTAAAGAGTGTGACTGAAACCCAGTTGTAGAACAGACTGTTTTGAGCTCCCTTAAAAGCATACCACTTTGCCAGGATGCCTGCAGACAACGTAAAAGAGGTGCATCACAGGCGGTAGCCCTGTAAATGTTCCACAAGGAAAGTTTGAGAGAAACAAGTATGTCCCTGGACTATGCAGCTGCAGAAGCTATCAGCAGGAAGTTTTCATTCTCCTTGATTTCCAGTGGTTTTTGTAAATTAAACAAATGCATCGGTAGACTTTGTCTAGTACTACCCTATTCAAGCGTATGGCAGACACCCTGCAACCCAGGCGTAAAAACATCCATTGTCTCTGCCCTTGAACAAGTAGAAAGGGCATGTACCTTAAATGGAATCAATAAGGTATGGGAAGACCTTGGCATTTGGTGTGGTACATAAACAACTGGAGTCTTTTCCAGGATTCCAGAAAAAGCTCATGAACACAACTCCAAGGGAAGTTACTGAGCAGCAGCTTTGCAAGTGGCCATTACTATTATTATTATTAATTATTAACTATTCACACCAATCAGATGACCAGGGCTGATCCTACAGCAACCTTTGAATTGCCTTCCATTGGGCTGGCTGTGGAAGTGTTGCCTTTAGGTGCCATTGAGCTGCAACACTGCCCAGTCTGGTGCGTTTCTCAGAGCTTCTGTTATGCGTGAGTTCATTGTTGAAGTCACGGTGTTGATCTGTCTCTTTGAGGGTCTTTCTAATTTTCACTGACCCTCTACCAAGATGAGGGTTTTCTCTAGGCACTGGGCTCCCCTGATAAAATGTTCAAAGAAGGTGAGACGGAGTCTCACCAAGCTTGCTTCTAAGGAGCATTCTAGCTCGCCTTCTTTCCAGATGAATGTTTGCTCTTTTGGCAGTCCACAGTACAGTATTTGCAATACTGATTGTGAGCCTCAGAATTCACATGCATCAATTCTTTGCTCTTCCTAATTCAATGTCATACTTTTACATGCATATGAGATGATTTAAAAGATCATCACTTGAGTCAAGAGCACTTTAGTCTCAAAGTGATATCTCTGTTCTTCAGATATCTTGTGCAGCAGATTTACCCAACGCAGTGTTTCCTTTGATCTCTCAAGTGCTGCTTCCTTGAGCACTGGTTGTGGATCCAAGCAAGGCAAAGTCCTTAACAATGTCAAGCTTACTCCCTTCATCCTGACGTTACCCATGACTTCAGTTTTGAGGATTTTTATCTCCTTTACATTGAGTGGTAAATCATAATGAAGGCTGTAGTCCTTGAGCTTCAGAAGTATGTGCTTCAAGTCCTCCACACTATCAATAAGCAAAGTTGTGCCATCTTCATATCCAAGATTATTAATAAGCTTTCCTCCAATTCTAATGCCAAATTCTAATGCTCAGCATAAAGACTGAATGTTTATAGCAAAAAGAAACACCCCTAAGGCACAAATTCCTGATTTTAAACCACACAGTATTCCCTGTGTTGTTCCAACAGCAGCCTCGATTCCTGTCCAGGTTCCATATGACTGCAAATAAGTGTTCTGGAATCCCTGTTCTTTTCAATGCCATTCAAAGGTGGTCTTCCCTTTATCTTCTTCTCCCTCTTATCTGGAGAGGGCACTAAATCCAAAGTATATATTCTGCAAACTAATCAATTAGTCTGTTAACATGTACAAGATGTCAATACAATTTGGGAAACCTCAAAAGGTAAGGCATGCACAAAGTTCCCAAAGGTAAGTTTTATATCTTTGTTGACAACACCCCTCTGCCCCCAATATGCACATGCTTTTTAGTTTTTACTTTTATTATCACCTACCGGGCATATGAGGGCCTTGTCTCTCACTAGTCCTAAATTCTAGAAAAACGTATCCATTCTTCAATGCAAAATTCATCTGGTCCAAGCACCAATGGTAGGTTTCTTTGACTTAGTTATCTTTGGGTTCCAGGATAATAATTTTCTTCATTCTCAAAAATGTTTCATCCTGCTTTGAAATCATTTTGCCTTCTTTTGTTGTTTCTCTGAGTGATCCAAGCTCCTTCATTCATCTGCTTCCATGGGATACCATTCAAGGTCGTTATTCTCCATAAAACAAAAATCAAGAAGGACAGACCTCCTTCCCCATGCCAATACTGAGCTATCAGCCACCAATACTTTACCTAAAAATGCCTATGATGAGCACTCCCATTTGTAAAGCCGATGACTGGTCCACAAATCATCCATTTAAATATGGGTCAGCCCAATTGTTAGGCTATATCAGACCCACCCAGGTAAATGGGAACTGGAGGAATACCCCTGTAACTGAATGTGACCATGGCTCTGAACCGAATCAACAATCTAAGGGGTCCACCCTAAGGTAAAACCCCAATGAATGAATCAGGCCCTACTGCAGTTCCCCAAGTACTGGAAACTAGTGACTTGCATCTAGCTAATGGAATATGACAAAAGTTATGGGATAGTCACTCCCATATTAAGCTTTGTAATGCTCTCTTTTTGAAGACTGAAGGAAGAGATCTTCCTCCTGGCTTTGGGAAAGTAAATTGCTATGCAGATGGAAGGCCTGGATAAGGTAATGTGCCAATGAATGCTGGGAAATATTTAAACACTCAGAATGCGCCCTGACAGCCAGCAAGAAAATGGGGATTTCGATCCTGTAACTGCAGAGGTCTGAATTCTGCTAGCACCCAGCTGATCATATAGGAGATTCTAGAATTCCAGAAGGAGAAGGAGGTAACTTCTCTATCCCTTGGATCGATGCTTTTTGAAAGTCTAAGCAGAGAGATCATCTAAGTCATCATAGAACTCACAGAGAAAATGTGAGATAATAAATGTATATTGACTGAAGCCACTAGGTTTGTAGTAATAGAAACCAAATACACATAGGATTTGGGGACAGCTTCGTCATGTTCTGAGAGCCTGCAGTATCCTTTCAGTTCTGTCACCATACCTAAGGTGTCCCTCAGGAGCCCCGGTGGGGTACCTGTTGGACTGTTATCAGAAATGTCAGCAGTTTCAAACCCCAGTTTCATTACCATAAAAAAAACACGAATCATCTTTCTAAAGAGAATTATATCCACAGGCACAAAAGTCAGGAATCCAATAACTTCTGGAAGTGTGTGGGGTGGGGGGGTGTTGAGGGCAGGGTGTGAGTGTGGGAGGAGATGAGAGATACACGTTAAACCATAATCCCTGAAAGAGGGTGTGACATATTCTTATACGGTCCTTAAGAATTTGTAAGCATATCATATTTAACACATTGAGTAGATGGATATGGAATAATACATTAAAAAGTCTAGCTCAGTACCTGGTACAGTAAGTATAATAAAAATAAGCAGAATGAGACAAACAACTGATTCATGTTTTGAATTTGTGGCCCTCTTTTGCAGAAGATTTCCCAGATAGCTTCTGCAATATGTATCAGAATTTTTGTTAGATGCCTAGTTTTGAAGACTAATAAAGCCTAAAGAGAATTGCATAATATAATAGTACCTGATTAACTCCCCCATGTTCTGCAATCTGAAGATGTTTCCTATGTTAGGTCAGGTTCTCTAGAGAAACAAAACCAGGACACTTATGAATATAAGTGAGAGAGAGAGAGAGATAGAGAGTTTTATACAACGAGAAGGAATATAACAGCTAATTAGTCCACACAGCAGTACAGAGTTCAATTCACTTTCAGGGAACAGTTAATATACTTCAACTCATGGGAGCTGCTGGTACAAAGTCAAGGAAGCAGAAAGCAGAGTCTGCCCTCAGGGAAGACAGGCAGGTTGGCGCAACAACAGTCTAGTGCTGAGAGCTTAATGAAGCGGGCCCAGATGGGATCTTGAATCCACAAGCAGTGTTGTGAAGCAGGTCTTGAAGGAGTCTCAAGCTCTAGCGACAAGATCCATGGGTTGACTCGTCCCACAAGTTGTACAGCACACGGTTAAGGCAAAGAGCTACCTGAAGCAATAGCACGCTTGTCTGGTCACCAGGAAGATGCAGAAAGTATCTCGGTCTCTCTCCAATCAAGCTGCGACCTGATTGAACTTCACCCACATGTTGCTATGGAGGCCTAGTTGACACCATAAACCCATCACCTTTCCCAAAGCTTCCACGGTTCTCTGCAACCTGGATTTATGCTAAGCATGTTACAATGGAGAAAATGTGGGCTTGCTGAAGAGTGGCCGGTCTCTGTGAAAATGGTTTTTGTTTTTTTTTAGGATCCCATGCAACACTAGGAGGCACTGACAGCAATAGAAAGAAATTCTGGATCATTATGAGGGATGCTGTCTTTAACAAGAGCTGTCATCATTCTTATCTCCACCCATAGGAGAAGCAAAGTAGACTTCATCTCTCAAAAGAAGAGCTCTTCTTGCAGGAGATGTTAATTTGCAATCAATAAAAGTAACAGAATCTTTTCCAAAATGTCTAAATGGAATTGAGTATGTAAATGTATGCACCACTCTCTCATCTCCTGTAAGTGGTCAGTCTAAAACATTCAGTACACATGTTACACCTTCTGCATAGATTGTGCTTCAATTTCTTTTTCCTTCACCTAGCCAGAGTCCTCTTTTAAAGTCGCAGTTGAACTGCCACTTTTGTTTTTTTAATCGTTTTATTAGGGGCTCATACAACTCATCACAATCCATACATACATCAATTGTATAAAGCACATTTGCACATTCATTGCCCTCGTCATTCTCAGAACATCTGCTCTCCACTTAAGTCCTCAGCATCAGATCTTCAATTGGGTTTGTCCTCTTTATACCTCGATTTGAAACTTAGTTATTGCTGCATGTCCGCATTTCCACAACACTCTAAAGCCTTAAGTGATAAAAAGCATGTGTGTGACAGAGTTATTTAGGCTTGTGCCCTGAGCGGTCGTAGCTGCTGTCAGGAGCCATCGAGTCAGCTCTGACTCATCGTGACCCTGTCTGCACTAGAACAAAATACTGCCCCATCCTACACCTTTTTCTCAATCATTACTATGTTTGAGCCCATGGTGGCTTCCACTTGTTGAGGGTCTTCCTCTTTATTGCTGACCCTGTCTTCTACCAACCATAATGTCCTTCGTCAGGAACTCAACCCACCCGGTAACATGCCCATAGTATGTAAGACAGCACTCTGCCATCTCCATTTCTAACCCGCATTCTGGCAGCAGTTCTTTCAGGACAGTTTATTCGTTCATTTGGCAGTCTACCATATATATATTCAATATTCTTCACCACAATTATAATTTAAATGCATCAACGTTTCTTCTACCTTCCTTCCTTATTATCTGTGTTAGTCTGGGTGCGTTAGAGAAACAAATCCACAGACACTCAAGTATAAGAGAGAGTTTTAGATAAAGGTTAAATGCACATCAAGAAAACATCCAGATCAGTGCTGCCCAAGCCCACAAGTCCAACATTAACCCATATGTCCCATAGAAATCCACAAAGTCCTCCTCCATCTCACAAAACACACACTATGTCGCCGACTGCAGGAGGAAAGCGGAGTCAGTGAACGTGTAAGCATCTCAGCACTGACAGGGTTCTCCACACGGCTGCTCCAGCACCCTGGGCTGCATTGGGGTAGGTCCATGCAGCTTATCCTCAGGGATGTCTTGCAGGAAGTGAGCCTTGCCAGCTGAAGCAGCAACTGGCTAAGGCAGCTGCACCCTTGTCCAACCAGCACAAAGCAAGAGACCCGAGAACTAGAAAGGTGAGGCTCGCCAAGCCATTTATCTCTCTGCCCTTCAATTAACCCCACATGTGAGGTTGGCACAATAAACATTGGCTATCTCATTGTCCAACTTTCACATTCATAGAAGACATGAGGTGAAAATGCCATCGTTTGGCTCAGGTGCACAGTCCTCAAAGCCACATCTTTGCTCTGTAACTACATGAGATCTTGTGCAAAGACCTACCCAATACAACCCATAGTTTGACTTCTTGACAGCTGTTTCCCTAGGCACTGATTGTGCATCCAAGTGAAATTAAATCCTGATCATTTTAATCTTTTCTCAATTTACCGGATATTTTTATTGGTCCAGTTGGTAAGATTTTTGCTTTCTTGGTATTGAGGTGTGATTCATTCCAATGGCTATGGTCATTGATCTCCATCAATAAGTTCTTCAAATGGTCTTAGCATTCGACAAACAAGGGTGTGTCATCTTCCTATGACTGATTATTAAGAGACTTTCTTCAGTCCTGATGTCACAGTCTTCTTCATATTGTCCAGCTTCTTGGATGATTGATTCAGCATTCAGATTTAATAAATATGTTGAAAGGATTCAACATTGACACATGCCCTTCCTGAAGTATGCCTGTTTTTCATTTGAGTAAACTGATTTTCCGTCTATGCATAGGTCCTATAGGAGTACCATTAAGTGTTCTAGAATCCCCATTCTTCACAATGTCAACTATAATTTGTTTGGATCCTCACCCATGAATGCTTTGCATGGTCAGTAAAACGCAGATAAACAGCTTTCTGATATTCTCTGCTTCCAGTCAAGATCCTTCTGGCATCAATACTGTTCTAAAATAGGCCCTGACTTATCAGAACAATCCAATGTATGTCTAACAAATCAAATTGCCTACAGAGATAATGCATCCAAAGTGAGAAGGACTCCCCCCAGATATCCCAAATTCACTCAACATTACACCAGTGGTGATCCTTACAGATGATTATAGTTTGTGTTGCCCAGGAGTCCTCAATCACCAGTTATAATTTGAAGATAAAATATAGTACATTTCGTGATTAAACTAGTTCTTTTGAGGCACATTTATTATAATGCTATCTCTACTGACATCCTGGCTTAGAATTGTGCTCTTGCCAGATAAAACAGGATGTGGAATCAAGAGCTGCAGTATTTTGACAATCCCAGTGAATGGCGCAGACTCCTGGTAGTACTGTATTACCAGACACACAGCTTCATCTCTCAGTGAGGCCTGTGGAAAGAGGAACCTCAGGAGATCTGATGTCACAATAAGTCAGCTGGCCAATGCCTCATCTTCAACTTCTCCTAGTGCCTTTAGCCGGGTCAGACAGAGCCGAATAATACCACTTACTTAGCATTTGGTGTCTTCAAAGCTCTTTAAAGCACTAAATAATCCATCATCTCCAAACTCCCTGAGAGATCAGTAAAATTGCCATTCTGTCTTTACAGATGGAATATTTGAAATGTAAAATAGCATATCCCAGTCCAGACAGGAACTAGCACCATGATTAAGTAAAAACTCTGAGATCCCAACATCCAAGACTTGGCAAAGGAATGTGTCACATTGCCTTTTTATATAGAGAGCATAGAAACCCAGGGGGGATGCATAAGAGAGCACTATGAATTGTAACGCAATATGGAAATCTATTTCATTTAGGCTGCAGTTATTAGGTAATCAGCTCAATTTCTCCCCTTCCTGCCTGTCAACCAGCAAAGTTAGGTCATTTATAAGGCCTTACCCAAGGTGAGAGAGACAAAGGAGGGCAAGAGGTGAAAAGCGGGTGGGGAGCTAGGAAGGGCATTAATAGGTTGTCATCTCTAACCCCTCCAGGAACCCAGAAAAGCAATAATGATGACAATAACCGCCTTCTTTGAGTTATTCTTTAGACTAGAAACAGAGTTTCATGACATACAATAGATCACATAACCAATTTAAAATTTTAAAACCAATTTAAGGAGGGTGTTGATCGAGGGAAGCCGTCTTTGCTCTGGGCCCCTTGATCCACGTGTCTGGTAGCGGGTGTTCATATTCCTCTGACTCTGATTAATGGCTCATCAATGAAGAACTAGGTGTGTCTGGCAAATCAGCACCGGATGAGGGTTTCCATCCCACTTGCCTCACAGGAGTCAAAGTTCAGTTAATAAATTCATCACAGAGGGAGCCAGTTGTGATAACAAGGACAGTCGAACTCCCCAGGAAGTCATTTCTCTTTCCCCAGACATGCCCTGGCTCTAATAGCTGATAAGAAGGCAGTGGGGACAAGGAGAGCATTGACCATAAAAGCAATCTTCCAGTCTGGTTTTCCTCATGGGGGCGCTATTTGGCCTTCGCTGGCTTCTCTTTCCTTGCAATGAGGTGGAAGCACTACCTGCTCAAGCCTACACCTGAGAGTGCTGGGCCCAAGCCACTGTAGCTGTGACCTCAGGGGATTTGTGATATCACGAGTAATATGTATATATTACTCCATATACATATATATAACTCTATATTATATATATATTACTCTATATCCTGCCCAATTGACACATTATTCTGGTCACAAAGGGAGTAACAGCAAAGACTGAGCTGTTGCTTCCAGGTGACAATGGGAACATAACTATCTGACCCTTGCTGATAGAAAATAGGTCTTTTTTTTTTTACATGCTGGGAAGGATATCTGACTCGAGGTGAACTTCAGTACAACAAAAACTAACGCCATCCCCATGGTCAGGTTGGGGTCAGATACTTGTGATCCAGCGGGGGCAGAGTTGTGGGTGTTTCTTGGCTTGGTTTTTGGAATTAGGATCCTATGTCTTTCTCCCTATTGTGTCTGAGTGTTAAATCTCTGCTTAACTGTTCAGCATAATAGCAGCATGCAAGCTTCCATTGACAAATGAGAATGTGCATACTCATGAGGTGCCTTGGCTGGGAACTAAACCCAGGTGTCCCACATGAAGTATGAGTGGTGGCCTGTCCGTGTCCACTCTGTCAGGTAAGCATAGCTCACCACAAGGTTAGTAGTTCAAACCCACCAGCACATCTGCAGGAGAAAGATGAGGCTATCTCTCCTATAAAGAGGTACAGTCTCAGAAACCCCACATAGGGTTATTATGAGTTAGAATCAACCCAGGTTTGGTAGTCAATTCTGACACTTGGTGAGCCTATAGGGCAGAGAGGAATTGCAACTGTAAGTTTCCAAGACTGTAACTCTTTACAGAAGTAGAAAGCCTCCCTTTCCACCCATGGAGAGGTTGGTGGTTTCGAACTATTGATGTTGCCATTACAGTCCAACGTGTAACCACTCCGCCACCAGGGCTCCAAGATGAAGGATGAGAATTCTACTGCATTGAACCACCAATGTCCTGGATGGAGAACAGGGATAACAACAACCTCATAAAAGGACTTTTTTTTTCCCCTCTCTGAGTGTGGTATAATCTGTATAAGACTTTCAGATCCAATCCTATGGGAGATTTTTCACCAAACACTGTGAGCGGAAACAGGGCAGGGTTTGTTATCTCACCTGGCTTTAGTGATTCCCAGCGCAGCACATTCAGGAAGTGATTGGGGGGGTGGGGGGGACTGCAGAACTGCAATGTCAAACCCACCTCGTTCATGCTCCCAGGCAGTTTTGCTCAGTTTGCAATTCACTTGTTCACTGCTTCCAAATCAAAGCAATATGTGTCCGATCAAAGGAGAGCGAGAGCGAGATCCTGATGACCTCTAGGATCATTCACTCCCGAGCCTCGATCACTGCACTGGTGGCTCTAATCGCTCTGAAATCAAGCCAGGATTTAGACTGTTGATTTTCACATCTCTGACATAAGTGATGATGATGGCCTTTTGGTGAGGGCCACCCACCAATCCCACATCCCACTCCATGAGGGATTACAGATCTCCCGAACACTCATGGCTCAAGCATTCACTTCTTCACTCACTTGGTATCATGTGCCATGAGCAAGGAACATCCAGTCTAGCAGAGAAGATAAGCAGAAACTGAACCCGTTCACCATGGCTTCATTCCCACTGTAATATGTAAACAATGACAAACTCCTGGATACCGGCTGTTATGTGACCAACTTTTAATATGTCAGGCAACCGCAGGTTTCTGCAAGGGTGAACAAAATCCCTTTTGTCGACAATATATTTTGATTATTTGTACCATTGACAGGCAGGAGGGTGGGGGTGGGTGGGGAATGGAGTGGGAGCAGACTACTTATGAGAGTGCTAACTAAAGAAGGGGTGGGAAAAAATACACTGAGGCCCCCGTGGCACCAGCCTCATAAGGTAGTAGGGATTTTTGGAAACCTTCTGTCATTTTGGACAAATGACTGCCTTGTAACTCAGGTGCGCATTTGCCGGCTGATGTCTGCCACTGTTCCAAGCAGCTTGCCACGCTCTATATATAGAGATGATTTCACCCTCTGTTGGAAGGCAGCAGCTGTTCTGCAGTGCACACAGATATGCTACAAAGACTCAGCCAGGCCCTATCTAATTGAGTACGTCAATGCTGCAGAGACAGGCGCCTTGGAAATATTCAGATAAAATACCTTTGGCCAGATGGAAGCTGGCCAGGACACCAGGTTAAAATCTTCATCTTACAGAACTGCCAGTGAGTCTTGGCAGGGGGTATCCACCAAGGGAAGCAGCATCAGGAGTGATGCCACTGTGTCCCCTCCACCCGTGTGCTGTCAGCATGGCACTCAAAATAACAGGGGCTTGGATAAGTCGGCATTTGACTGCTTCTGCCTTCTTTCCATGACAAATAGAACAGAGCAGGCCCACTGGTAAAACCATCAGAATCACAATTATAAACAGGAGTCCCTGGATGGTGCAAAGGATTATGCACTTGCCCACTAACGGAAAGGTTGCTGATTTGAACCCATTCAGAGGTGACTTGGAAGAAAGGCCTGGAGATCTGCTTCAGAAAGATCACAGCCATTGAAAATTTTATGAAGCACAGTTTTCTCTAGCGCACAATGGGTGGCACTGGTCAGAATCAACTAGATAGGAGCTGGCTTGATTATCTCTCTCTCTCTCTCTCTCTGTCCCCTTTTCTAATTAAAACAGGTCCCTGTTTCATATTCTTACAAAAGACTCTTCTTTCCCCCAGCTCTCATATTTCTAGCCCAGGAAATCTACTAGCTGCCTAGAAACACAGTTATAGCCTAAGCATCTCTTTTCCCCAGGATTCATTGTTAGTCTTGTTAAGAGACACACATGGACAGATTCGTGGGCTGCGGAATGAACAGGAAGCAGTTTTCCTGGCTCTACTACAGAGGTTCCATGTGGCCCCACCCACCACGTGTTGACAGGGCCTCACTTTCCCATCTGTGACTGCTAGAGAGGAGGTCTAACTTCAAGCTTTCTCTCAGCCCCAATAGAACCTGTGGGACAGTCTTTTCAAGCATTTCTCTTTTGGAAGATATTAAAGAAGGTTAAAAACAAAGGAGACTAAAATAGAAAATATCTTGTATTTTCATGTAATTCATTATTTAGATAAAATGTGTTATTTGGAAGTCTCCTTTTGGGTCAAATTAAGTAGTGTTTTCATTTAGATGAATCAGCAAAAGAATTTGGACTAGAGATTTCTATAGACACACCCCAATTTATATTCACTTACTAATAGTTGGACCTGGACAGGCCACTTCTTTTCCCAGTATTTCTGAGAAAGGTTCCTAAACTTATTTAGCCTACTACCCACTCTTCAGGAGAAAAAAAAAGATTGCTTACACCCCAGGGAATTAAAAGCTTTCATAGCCTAGTCCATCATCCAGGATCGAGTGTAGCTCTCTGTTCTTAAAGCTCCTCCTGGATGGTTCCAGAGCTTCCCAGGGGTCAGAATCACCTACTTTGGGAAATACTGAGTTTAAAAGTGCTTGACTCCTACCCAAAAGGTTGGTATTTTGGCCCACCTCGGGGAAACTTGGAAGAAAGGCCTGGTAATCTCCTGATAAAAGGTCAGGAAAGCCTGAAGGAGCAGTCTTCCCTGACACGCATGAGGTCTCCGTGAATCAGAACTGACTTGACAATTGTTTCGGATTTTGATTGTGTTTTTCCCTTCTCTCTATTCTATCAGTGATGAAAGGATTGTTGATTGACTAATGGAGATGCCTCTCTGAGTTCGATAGTTATGTGGTCACTGAAAACTACCTATGCAGCGAATTACACGTTCTGAGCTTTGTGTCAGGATCTGTGTTTGGATTTAAGGGGTTAGACAAAAAGGACACAGTCTTTGCCCTGTAGATTCATAGTCTAATGAGAAGGCTACATTAGCTAACCAATAATGGCCAAGCAATATAGCAAAAGAGAGAACCAGGCATAGAATTTACAATCGGGAAGAGGAGGTAGGTGGATAGGTAAGGAGGCTTTGCGGAAGTGGATAGGTGTTGCTCAGTTGGAAAGGGCTCAGCAATAGGAGAATGTGGAATATCTTCAAGGGGGGTTCTGGATGCATTAAGGACTGGGTGAATGGAATGCTGGTGGTTAGTTATGAACTGTAAGCCAGCATGGAGCACATGCCAAAATGATAGGGGTCTTTACTTGAACATGCAGAAGGAGAAGTTCATAGGCAGGTGGATATTAGAAGCTAATGCTCAATATTAAAGATAGGTGTGCATACTAATAGGCAATCATTGGAATGCATCCTGGTGTACTTTCTTTTTCTTGTACTTTAGGTTGGCAAACCCATGAGGACAGAGGAATTTAAATAACAACCATTGCTAGGCAGAATCACTTCAAGAGAGGTTCTTTAAGCCAATATTTCTCCCGATCTATAATCATGGTTCTAAGGAAAATTTTAATCTTGATGAAGCAGGTAAGTCAGAGACTAGGAAATCAACAGTAAAGTGGAACAGAGGTCAGTGCTATGTGAGCCTCACCTAAAATTGTTTTAAAAAAACCTCAGGGATCAAATGTTTTCTTTACACTGGTTTTAAATGAGTTATTTGCTCAAAATTATTTTTAAATTGTTTTTACAATTTAGTAGTATAAGGAAGCATTTCAAAAATGGATAAGAGTTTTTTAAAAATCCAGATTCGACACTAGGTCAGTCAATTCCAACGTCCATTGAGCCACTGCCGGTTTCTGTACAACAGCTAGAAATAGTTTTCACTTTCTTGCATCGTCGAGAACAATAAAAACAGGCATACATTGTACGATGCACGAACAGTACAGAGATTTCAAATGCAAATATTCATCCAGACCACTTGTCTTTGAGTTTCTTCTAACCCTTATCTACCCAGAGTTGAGCTGGGCTTCATTGGGGTTTTGATGACTGGCGTTTTGAGAATAGATCAGCGGCTCTTTCTTTTGAGATGGCTGTGCTGTTGCTGGTAGGTGTTATAAAGTTGGTTCTACATCATAGTGAGCCTCTGTACAGCCGAACGAGCTGTGTCACCCTCAAAATTTGAGCCATGGTTGTAGACACTGTGCCTTCCTCTTTTGAGATGCCTCTCTCCATTCTACCAAAGATGATGTCTTTCTTCAGGGATGGATCTCCCTGACATCATGTCCACAGAACGTGAGATGAAGACTCGCCATCCTAGCCTCTAAGGAGCATTCTGGATGTACTTCTTCCAAGATACTTCTAAATGGACTCAAACATCCAACCTTTTGATTAGTAGCTGAAAATATTGAACATTTCATCACCTAGCTATTCAGTTTCATTTCACTATAGCCACTCTCATTTATTTGTTATTTGTAGCTGTTTTTCTGCTGCCTTGAAGATTTGAGTCATACTGATAAAGACCCCTTAGACTTTAGTGGTTCTCAACCTTCCTAACGACCCTTTCATCCAGTTCCTCATGCTGTGGTGACTCCCCAACCATAACATTTTTTTTGTTGCTACTTCATCACTGTAATTTTGCTACTGTTATGAATCGCGCAGTGCCTGTGAAAGGGTTGTTCACCCCGCAAAGGCATCATGACCCACAGGTTGAGAACTGCTACTGAGGTAGTTAGTTTATTGTGTCAACCTGGCCGATAAACACATGTGGGGTTAATTGAAGGGCAGAGAGATAAATGGCTCCGTGAGCCTCGCCTTTCTAGTTCTTGGGTTTCTTGTGTTCTGATGGTTGGACCAGGGTGCAGCTGCCTTAGCCAGCTCCCTCCTTTAGCCAGCTCCCTCCTTCAGCAGACAAGGCTCACTTCCTGCAAGACATCCCTGAGGGTAGATAAGGGTTAGAAGAAACTCAAAGACAAGTGGTCTGGATGAATACTTGCATTTGAAATCTCTGTACTGTTCGTGCATCGTACAATGTATGCCTGTTTTTATTGTTCTCGGCGATGCAAGAAAGTGAAAACACATGGACCTACCCTGATGCAGCCCTGGGTGCTGGAACAGCCGTGTGGAGACCCCTGCCAACGCTGAGATGTTTACACACTCACTGACTCAACTTTCCTCCTGAAGTCGGCATCATTGAACGTGTTTTGTGAGATGGAGGACTTTGTGGATTGGTGTTGGACATATGGGTTAATGAGTTAATGTTGGACTTGTGGGTTTGGGTAGCACTGGGTTGGGTGTTTTCTTGATGTGCATTTAACCTTTCTATAAAACTCTCTCTTATACATGAGTGTCTGTGGATTTGTTTCTCTAAAGTACCCAGACTAACACAGCTGCTTTAGAGAAAGCTTTTGTTCTATACATTATAGATACTGCACAATTGCCTCATATGTACATGGAAGTTGTACAATGAATAAGGAAGACCAAAGAAGAATCTAGGCATTCCAATTATAGTACTGGTGAACAGTAATGAAAGAATCATGAACTTCCAAAAGAACAGACAACTCTGTCTTGGAAGAAGTATAATCAGAATGCTCCTGAAAGGCAAGGATGGTGAGACTTTGTCTCATGTTGCAGGAGAGAGCAGTCCCTGGAGAGGGCTGTCATCTTTGGTAAAACAGAGGGGTGTGAAAAAGAGGAAGGCCCTGCATGGAATGGGCTGACCCAGTGGCTGCAACCAAGGGCTCAAATGCAGGAACAATTGTGAGGATGAGGATGGTGCAGGTTGGACAGTGTTTCCTTCTGCTACTCATAAGGTCCCTGAGTTGGAATTGGCTTGATTCCACCTAACAACAAAAAAGAAACTAATACACCAAAGGAACAATGTTAAAAACTCTTCTTCAGGACTCAACTAAATATAAAGTTTACGGAAATGCCCTTTACTTTTGAGGAAGGCGTGTCAATGAGATCCGATATGGTTGGACTACAATAATCACAAAAGTGAATTCCATCCTCAAACTATAGCCATATAAGTTTATAAGGAAGTCAATAATCAAAACAATGCCCATATGCTATCAGTATACAATTTCCTACATGGTAAGTAGATTGGCCTGAGTCAGTGTTTGTTGTTTGTGGCTATCAAGTTGCTCTAGATTTATGCCGATATGTATAGCAAAACCAGGCAAAATGGTTGTGAGATCCTGCACCAACTTCATGATCATTTGCATACTGGGATCCAGAAATTGTGTCCATTCATTCAGCTGAAGGTTTTCTTTGTTTTCTCTGACCCTATTCTTTACAAAACATGGTGTTCTTTTCTGGTGATTGGTTTTCCCTAAATATATTTTCAAAGAAAGCAAGACAAAATCTATCCATCCTCTCTTCTAAGAAGCATCTGTTTATACTGTATCAGCCAAACACTGCAAGTCTTACTGCAATGCAAAATAAAAACTTGCTGTACATGGTCTAAGTTTGAAGAAACATGTGAAAATACTAAGATAGATTAGTACCAAACTTTGAAAACAAAAAAGTAAGTGCTGTTCCCATGTATTGTTCCAAACATTCATTTTGCAAGCACTTATCTTATTTTTAGGGTACCATTTTATGCAAGGATTCAGGTTATGGAATACCTGCTATGCCATGCTAAGGGGATTTATTTTATCTGAAGTTGACAAGGAGCCAAGGAAGGCTTTACAATCTGTAAGGGACTTGGGGAATTCTAGTAGGTAACAGACCAGCTGATGGAGGGCAGTCCAAAAATGCCGGTGGTACACAGGTGGAAGAAAGGTAATAAAGTGTCACGGAAGAAAGGAGACTGGGAATTTCAAGAGGAAGGATAAAATATGTAGTGTCAAATGAAGCAGAAAAGCCCTCTCTATCAAGAATTGAAAACTGTCCATTGGCTCACTCAGTTAGAAGGTCATTTGTGACTCACCAAGGCCAGTTTCAGAGGGAGGGTAAGGTCAAATACCAGGCAGAAGTAGACTAAAAAGTGAATGAAAAGATCTGTTTACAGACTTTCCCAGCTAAAAAATTCAGATGCAGTGGAAAGCTACGAGTCAGTTGCCTAATTAGGGTTCAAAGACAAGTGAAATTTGTTTTCTCCTTATATGGATAGGAAATGCTTCAACATGCTTATAGGCTAAGGAGAGTGAATCGGGGAAAAGGTGGGGTATCCTAGATTTTGACTGAAGAAGCTAACTGGATTTCCATTAAAGAAGTCTACTAGGGCATGTTTTTGAAGCTAGAATGGGTGGAGTTATAGGCACTGACAGAGTTTGAATTTGAACAAAAATGGAGGCATCCTTTATTGCCGGGTAACAGAGGCAAGGAAAATGAATTGAATGGCAGATATAAATAAGCTTGTTGGGGTTTATGTGAGGGGGACTTAAAAGCTACTATTGGTTTTTGACCTTGGTTTTCTAAAGGGAGGAGGAGACAAGGTCATTAACTGAGATCAAAGGAGATAGGACTTGGAGGGAAGTTGGCGGAGACAAGTGAGTTTTCTTAAGTGAGGCTACTTCATAATTCGAGGCAAGTACGGTAATCCTCCTTTCTCCTTCCACTACCACTTAGACATTAAGTAAGCCTTTCCAGAATCTGAATAATGACTTTCTCACAATGACCTGAAACATTTCTTGCACTCTACTGATGCTTCAAGGTCGATCTCTCTTGTTTTCTCCTTTTCTTAGGTTATTTGCCACCTCTCAGCTGTCATCTGTTGGTGCTCCCAAGATTACATAACTTTGAGGAAGTATTTTGTACACCTAATTCAGTTACTTACTTCAATCATGGCTTAACTCCCCCTGGACTTCCTGTTTTAGTTTATTGTCATTGTGCAAGTACCTTGCTGTGGTTAGAGATTTCTCTTTTTCAGTTTTATGTGAGATGCAATTTTAAGGACTTTGTTTTTTAAGATCTTATCATCAGAAAAAAAATTCAGTCTTCCATTTTTAACATTATACTGACCTCTAGAGTACAAAAGGTTGAATGCCACCAACAAAGGAAAGTAGCAAAATAACCAGTATTTATAATGACTTATTTTCTAAATTCCAGTAATCCTTAGTAGGGGCGTGCTAATTTAGGAATAACAATTTTCTCTCTACTTTATATGGTCTTCCAAATAATTAAAATTTTCATACAAGATCGCAAGAGAAATAAATATGAGGAGAGTATTTATGCAGACCTACCCACAATGTATATTTTTAGAACAAGATGAGCTTATAAACAGCCATATATTCACGTTACAATATCCTCTCTTTAACGTGTGGGCAAAGACAACTGTTTACGTGGTTAAACATATGAAAAAGGATAAATGGGAATCTCGGGCAGGTGAAATAGAATAAAGATGGAATAAAATAGAGAATGAGAGCTCAAAAGACTAACATTCATTCTCAACATTTCCCATTTTCTCTCCCTCCCCTTTTAAAAATAAGAAGTTAGAGGGGCTCAGGAAGGCCTATATGATTTGCAAACTCAAGTCTCCTGCCTCCTAATTCATAGTCTTCATTGAGTAATGCTGCCTCTTCAAGTGGAAATAGAGCTGAGAACAACTGAGACTCAGATTGGCAATGATAGTTTGGCCTCAGTACCCAAGAGAAGTGGTAAAAACACATCTAGCTTTCATTCCACTGTGTGCTGAGCAAATGCCACTTGAAGATGGGCCAACCACATGTTTTCTGAGCTCAGGGACCTAGCAAAATCCCCTATGGAGGATTCCACTGGACCCTGAAGATATCATATGTGTCTGATATAATATTTCTCTATCATATGCCTCCAAACTACATTAGATGAGATTCCAATTTTTATTCTGCTTACTAGGCCCTAACATACCATCCATCTGCATGTACCTAGTATGCATAGACAGTCATGCAATGTAATCTAATTGAGGAAATCAGTGTGGATATCCCAGTTTTACAAGTCTTGATTCAGAAGAATTAAATAATATAGGTTTCACACTGATTTGAAATTGCAAAACTGGCCTTTGAACCCATGCTACCTGATGTTAAGTTCCTTTCACCCACGCTGCCTTCAGTAGTGAATGACCTTCACATTTAGGAGAGGCTTATGTCTAATGATGATCTGTTTGGTGGTGAGTTTGGCTTGTTTTCCGAGGAGCTGTTCTTATCTCTTAAATTTCAAACCAACAACTAGAGGACCTCATAAGGCACTAGGCCACCCCCTGGGTCTTAATAAGTCAAAGGAATAGTTGTCCATATGAAGACATTTCCCAAGGGGGGACCCCAAGGCGGCTCCAGAGACTTGGCAGTAGGGAGCCAGTTTTTTTATAAAATGAGGTCAGACTCAAAATGAAGCATAATTTTAAAGCATGCTTGATTTCAGTAAAATCACAGCCTTCGTCTCTTCCTTCCAATCCCCACCCCAAACCATCAAATAGCACACTCTTCACATCCTTGCATCTCTCCTCGACACCACGGAAAGTTTGCTATCAGACCAGGCAGCTATGGATACAGAGTAAACTTGGGGATAACCAGAAAGGTGATGACATTTATTCTCTTAACGCTTTATCATCTACAGACTTCCTTTTTCTTCCATTTTAGTATCATCCAGTTCTCCACGATCAAAGCAGTTGGCAGAAAGCTGATGGTGCCCGGCTATCAAAAAGTATAGCGTCTGGGGTCTTAAAGGCTTGAAGGTAATCAAGCGGCCGTCAAGCTCAGAAGCAACAAAGGCCACATGGAAGAAGCACACCAGCCTATGCAACCATGAGGTGTCGAAGGGATCAGGTATAAGGCATCATCAGAACAAAAAACCTTACCATAGTGAATGATGGGGGGAGTGCGGAATGGAGACCCAAAGCCCATTAGTAGGCCACTGGAGACCCCCATGCAGAGGGGTCTCGGGGAGGAGATGAGCCAGTCAGGGTGCGATGTAACAATGATGAAAAATACAACTTTCCTCTAGTTCCTAAATGTTTGCTCCCCACTCCCACTACCATGACTTGAATTCGACCTTGCAAGACTGGCTAGACCAGAGGATATACACTGGTACAGATGGGACCTGAAAATCCAGGGAATCCAGGGCGGATGAGCCCTACAGGACCAGTGGTGTGAGTGACGAAACAGGGAGGGTAGAGGGAGAGTGGGCAGGAAAGAGGGAACCGATTACAAGGAACTGTGTGTGCCCTCCTCCCTGGGGGATGGACAACCGAAAAGTGGGTGAAGGGAGACGTCGGACAGGGCAAGATATGACAAAATACCAATTTATAAACTATCGCGGGCTCATGAGGGAGGGGGGAGCGGGGAGGGAGGGGAACAATGAGGACCTAATGCTGGGGGTTTAAGTGGAGAGGAAATGTTTTGAGAACGATGAGGGCAATGAATGTATAAATGTGCTTTACACAATTGATGTGTGTATGGATTGTGATAAGAGTTGTATGAGCCCCTAATAAAATGATTTTTTTTTAAATCACACAGAAGTTTCAAGTCTTACTAAACGGTTGAGGATAGATAACGGCAACAACTAATGCTCAGCCCAGAAGGATATATATTTTTGGAAGTTTCAAAGTTTTTACACAAAGAGAAAAACAAACACATCAGAGTCATTTTGGTTCACCTCTGGAGATAGCCAGTCATGTTGACATCTCGCTCCTGAGCAGACTCTCTCCCATCATCCAGATAGGTCCCAGAAATTCTATCTCGATACCACACGTGTCCCGCAGGGTAAAGAGACTTACTTTCCAAATGAGAGCCACATCGCAGAGAAAACTACATTCATACTCGACTATCCCTCAGGGAGAAAGTCGTCCAGTACTGATTGAGGGCCTACGTGCACACGCAGCGCTGAGCATTGAGCAATTCCGTAAGTGCTCTCTGACTTGTTTCACCTGCATTTCCTCCACAGAAGCTTTTAAAAAGGTCATGTGTCCCCGTTTGAAACGTTTCAGTACTTATTCATCTTTTGAATATCAGAGTGGGAAGTGACATTCAAAATTTGAACCTCAACCACATTTTCGTGATTCCCTATAAGGGAAATAAGAGTTTCTCTGTTGAAGTCTAAAATCTGTGAAGTAACTTCCCAGTCACTGTCTCCCCAGGTGTGAATTCCAGACACAAACCAGAATCTGGGTTCTAGTTCTCAAACCAACTACCTGGGTTCAAGCCCAGCTGTAGTATTGCTCATGGACAAGTTGACCCCCTCCGCCTCAGCTCCTTTATTGTAAGGTAGGGAAGATAATGGTCTCTACCTCATAATGTTGTTATGAGGATTGATTGAGGATTTAAAGAAATAGCAACATCAAACAAAACACCTAAACTGTTGCCATCAAGTTGATTCGGAATCAGTGACGCGGGGGAACAGAAGAGAATTATCCCATAAGATTTCCAAGATGATAATCTTTACAGAAGCAGATTGCTACGTCTTTCCCATGTGAAGTGACACGTGGGCTTAAGCCACCAACATTTTGTGTAGCAGCCAAATGCTTAGCCACCACCAAACCCAAGGCACCGAACCCATTGTCCTCTGGTCAGTTCCAACACATCGCAAAGCCCTACGGGGCACAGGAGAACTCTTCCATCCTTGTGGAAGCAGACTGCCTCGTTTTCCTCCCTGGAGTAGCTGGTGGGTTGGAATTGCTTTCCTTTCCGTTAGTGGCCCATGCGTAACCCACTGTGCCCTCCAGATGCCTTCCATTGGGATAAACCATGCAAAATCCTCAATAATCATCAGGCAATATTGCCATTAGCATGTAGGCCAGAAGTGGCAAGTAGGCTTACCTTGACTGGCCACTCCGACCTCGTGGAGTAGCTGTCAGGGACAATAGACTGAGAAGCATTCAGAGTAGGTCTATGGAGAGAGAGTGGTATGCCTGATTCTAACCTAGGGGAATAATAATAACAACAATCATAATAGCCCACTCCCATCCAGGCGTTTCTGACTCATGGTCTCTATTTGCAGGCTTTCTCAGACTGCACAGGGTGCACAGTGAGTTGGCGGCTTTGAGCCACTTGTCTTCGCTTTAGTGTCTCCATGCCGACCCCAGAGCAGCAATACAGTGATTTTAAAAAACAAGGATTCAATGAAATAAACAGGCAAATGAATGAAGGAATTTATACAAAGCACATGCTGAACTTAGTCTCATATTTCTCAACTCCTCTTTTTGCTTCCTAATTACAGCCCACAAATAACTACTTCCACTAAAACTTCGGATGGCCTCAGAGAGAAGGCACTGAAAAGATGGAGTATCTCTCGGTGTGCGGTGACAGACCCAATGCACTTGAAGCTCTAAAATTCTATGACTCAGATTGGAGAGCAGCCTGCTTCAATCAGTTGTCCCACGTGGGCTTTGTCTCTGCCATGACGGAAGTGACCTCATGCACAGAAGCAGAGCCACGCAGTCCAACTGCACAACGGTAAAAACGTGCTAGGTTCACAGTAAGTTCACGTCAGAGCATTGCATTTCCCACATGGAAACAACAACAAAAGCCCATCTGTCTGGCTTTTGGCTTTATCTCCCACCTCTGAAACATTTTTAGGTTCATTTCAGAAACAGACATATCTTCCTAAAGTGTATGTGGGGTAGGGGGGGGTGGAGTGCAGGGGGCATTGCTTATCCTTCTAAAGAAAAGGGGGGAAATCCTATAGCTAGAAGAGATATGATTTTCAGATTCATGATACAATGACCTTGAAGGGGCTTGGGAAAATAAAAGGAAAAGTCTTTTCTGAGCAACTTTGGAGAAAATTATTGAAAATGCTATTTTAAAAGAATTCAACAACAAACAATCGCATGTTCAAAAATAGATTTCAGCATTAGTTGCTCTTTTTACTCTTCCCAAGGGTAGGAAACAAACAAAAACAAATTGTCCCATGTGCATTCTTATATTTTGTAATATGTGTCCACACCACCCTAGAGGAGAGAGGGGCGAGGGCACCAGGGCTTAAGCCCAAGCAAAAGCAGGCAGAGAAGACGGGGCTGGAAATGATCGGCCCCAGGAAGGTCTATTTGTATAACTGGATTTATGTACAGAGAGATGAAAGTCAGGCACATTGTATTACCGTGAGCTTCATAAGAAAGAAAATTATGAGTCATTTTTCATTATTCATATTTCATTATAAGAGCATCTAGCAAGACTCAAAGACTATTTCGGAATGAATTAATACGCAAGCAGACCCAATATCCACTTTTCAAAAATGTCTATGACATTAGGTTTCCTCTGAACTGAACAACTGGGAATTACTGGTATATTGGTATATAAATATGTCATTAAGTTTCTAGTGAAATATGAGTATAAAATAGCTACTATTTGTATACTTTTTAATATCTTCTTATGTATTTTTCATGTGTTTTTACTCATTTAATTCTCAAAATTACCCTAAATGGTCATTATTATAATATTCATCTTAAAGATGTGGAAACAAAATCCCAGAAAATTTAAATAACTGTCCCAAAGCTCAAAAGTAATTATGGACAAATCCAGCACTCGGGGCTAGAATTTTGGGTTTAAACTCTGTACTGTTTCCAGCAGTGACAGCAGTAAAGAAATTGGGGGGGGGGGGCGTGGGAGGGAGGGAACCTGGTGTATACATTTAACAGATTTCTTCTACAGAGTCTGTGTGTGGAGACAGGCTCATTCGTTTCTCAATATTTCAGAAAGGTAGAAGGGAAACTACTGTATTCCCCTTTTGTATTTTGTTTCATTACACCCAAACAATATTTGCTACTTCTTCAAGAATGCACAGCATCCAAAGCCAATTAAATTGAACAACCCGCTTGGCTACTGCTTATGGATTCAGCTGAAAGCCCCTGAGTAGCTGAAATAAGCAATGGACAAATTGGTGCACCGTGCTGAGGCTATTGGCAAAATTCACCTTTTGAAGAGATGCAGCTCTGACCCACGTTGATGACTTTGAGCCGGATCCTGCCTCTGCTGTCGAAGTTCTCCAGGAGGAGAGAGTGGTCACTAGGCTAGGCTTTCAATGACTCCAATCGACCAGTAGCCCTAATCCTTTAAAGAACAACAACAAGGTGAAGATTTTTAGTAGATATAAATCCCAAATAGAATTGGTACAAAAATATTTGATAAGTCTGCAAGTGATGTCCATGTGTATAGAAAACCCGATCAGATGGATACTAGCTTGTCCTTCGGCAAGCTGCTTCCTATCTCTGAACCCAGTTTTCCCACTCTTTGAAACATGGGTGGTGATCAATGCTTTGTGGAGCCGTGACAGCTAAGGGAGGGCATGTGTGAGCCCCAATAAATGTCCCCACCAACGTTTTCATGTTTCTGGATAATTCAGCTGGATATTTGAGGATGTGGCTTTTGCAAGTTGCTGCTCAGTGATTCTAACTGATGCCGAGGCTCTGTGTGCAGAGTAGAATTAGTGCATATGGTTTTCACAGATTGACTCCTTCAGAGCCATGGATCTAAACACCTCATGCCGTCATGTAACTATGGGGTTAGCCTCCAACGGGAATAGAACCCACCAAAAACAACCACCCATTTTGTCAGAGATGGAAGTGATTTGCAGTGGTGAAATGATACTCTTTCATGCTCAATTTGCAGCTGTTGGCCTTCTGGGTCCCTTCACATTGGAGGCCTCTGAAAAGATCTTATATCCCGTTCAGTGCTTTATGTTCAAGATTTTTGTTTCAGTCTCGGAAAGCCATCAGTGTTTTCTCTCAATAAGAATCTGAAGCCAGCCTTGGGATTCTGAAGCTTAAGGAATCCGTTTTCTGCAGTCCAGCCTCCAGTGGGAACAGAAGAGCCCAGCAAACCTTTGCCAGATGTTTCCATTTCCTAACAAAGCAAAAGAGCAGAACACTCAGTCCCCAATCTGGAACCGTGAGCAATGACCTGTAGAAAATGTTGAAAGGAGAGTGACACCGGACTGGGGAGAGAGGCACTTCTTTTGAACACGGTCTCTTTCCCCCCTTACTCTACTTTGAAACCTGTAGTTCAAGCACTAAGTTTTCTGATCCCATAGTAAACATCGCCAAGAGCCTCACATTCTGGGCTAAAAGTGCTGAGAATGAAAGTTTAAAATAGAATTATGTGTTTCTTAGGTGTCAGGATACATAAATTTCTGTCTTATCACGTAGCTGGTACAACTTCAAAATGCCTATAAAATAGATTCTTTATCTTTTATTTCAAAGCCTCAGAGATGCTTATTTTTTATTAATTAACCAGCGATGTTATATGTGGAGCAAAAAAATAGGGATGATTTCGGATCTTGTTGGGACATACAACATGCATTGTATTACGTATATCTAATTCACTTGCCTAAACAGAGAATGTTTCCATTCCAAACAATTAGGACCCTACTCCGATCCTTGAGCACAGCTTTTTCAACTCCTTTGGGAATATTAGGAATTGATCTGTGGCTAGAGTTCATGTCTTAGGGTTTCTCTTACTTCCTTATGGTATATTATTCAATTCTGAAGTACAAAAAAACTACCACGTTCTGACTGCCTTATCCTCTACACTGGCACTTAAAATGAAACGAATAATATTTAAAGTATAGAGGTAAGCATTACTGCCTTGGTAGCGATGGATTTTTCTTTTGCCCCTAGGCAGCGTGGTATCTCATTCCTGACAGAAGTCCTAGGAAGTCAAATGCAGCGGATCTCTGAAAGAAGAGCAGATTCAGAGAAAGGGTGTTGCCGCCAGCAGGGAAGAAAGGAGGGTGCACGCCCTCAGTCTCGCTCTTCTGTTTTAACTTGGCTCACGTTTTAGGAAGGGTGCCTTGGTTAGTGCTCCTGTGACAAAAACACCACAAGTGAACGGCTTACTTTGCAGGACAGATGTTTCTCTCCGAGCCATCCAGGAAGCTAAAAGTTCACGCTGTGGCTCTAGGGAGAGGCCTGTTCGTGTCTATTTCATGTTTTAGTACCCTGTTTCCCTGAAAATAAGACAGTGTCTTATATTAATTTTTGCTCCCCAAAATGCGCTAGGTCTTATTTTCCAGGGGTCTTATTTTTCCATGAAGAAGAATACGGTACACATTGTTTATTGTTTTATTAAAAGAGACCTCACACTTCCTGTCTGGGCCGGCTGCGCTGTGGCCAACAGTGAGCTGTGCGGCGGCGCCCACAGCTTTGGTCCAGAGTCCAGAGTTACTTCAGGGGGCCTTATTTTCGGGAGGTCTTATTTTGGGGGAGATGCCTTATATTTCAGTGCAAGGCAAAACTGTAAGTAGGTCTTATTTTCGGGAGATGTCTTACTTTCGGGGAAACGGTAGCTGTCAGTCCATAGAGTTTCAGAGTTTGCAGACGCACCTACCGCCATTGTCACTGCCTTCCTCGTGTCTCTTTTGGTGTCAATCTGCTCTTTTTATAATTCACAAGCGATTAGGTTTAGATACACTCTGCACTAAGATGATCTCATTAACCTAACAAAGCAAATCATCTTCCCAAGTGGGTTTTTATTCACAGGTATAATGCATCCATAGGCATTGGAGTTTATGATTTCAACACATATTTTATGGGGACATAATTCAATCTATAACAAGGTGAAAGGCATTTTCTCCATTTTGGCCTGTCGTTATTCTAACAATGTCTTTAAAAGAACAGAAGTTGTTCATTTTGATGTGGTTCGATTGATCTTTTTTCCTGTCATGTATTATGTTTCTGGTATATTTTTATGACTTTAAGATCATTTTGCCAATTATTAATATTATTAAGCAGTTCATTTTATATTTTTATTCACTACCTTTTCTTCTTTGAGCTACCTCCTTATGTCTTTCACCTAGTTTCCTATAATGTAGCTATTTCTTCTTCAATAATCAAAGCTCATTAAAGTATCCTAGGTACTAACATTTTAAAATTTCTTCTTCCAAGCTATGGCTTCCTTTTCATGTTTTGGAATTATATTTTGATACACAAAGGTGTTAAACTTTAACACAGTTAAATTTATTACTTTTCTCTATGGTTTGTGGGGGGGGGGGTTCCACAAGGGTGGGGGAAGGTAGTAATCTAATGTTTATGGACTACTTATCTATCTCAAGTAAAAAGTATATACTTTTTTTTAATTTCAAACTCTGATTTTCACATTTTAGTCTGGTTGGAATATAAATGTTTCATGCTGGAAAGTAGAAAAGCTATTCTTTGCCATGTGAATAGCCAGTTCACTTCCAGTTCCTCCATAGGGGAGCCTATTCTTTCCCACTCTATTTTACTTCTGTCATAGAGCATGTCTCGGCAATCTTTTCTGCTCCTGAATTTAATTTTCTATAAATATTCCCAAACTGCCATGGATTTATAATATCTGATGGTGATCCTTTAAAAACACAGTCTTTGATGGTCTTTATTAACAAGTCATCTTCAAAAGTCTCTGGGGGATGAAATTGCCTAGTGTTATGCTATTTCTCTTTGTCTATTTATTTTCAAATGTTTTATCTGACAAGACTTAAACATGTATAGATGAGCTACAAAGTTTTCTATGAGTTACATGAGTTTCCTTGATTTCACCAAGATTCTCCAAATGTCAACTCTCTCTTTCCATGCTTGTTCTATCTCTCCTTCTCTTTGTCTGTGCATATCTCTATGCATGTACACTTGTATACGTGTACACACACACACACACACACACACACACACACACGACACTGTTTTCTGAGATGCTTGAGACAAAATGCACATTTATCCCAAGATATTTTAATACTTCTTTCATAAAACATGGGCATTCTATTATATGACCACAGGTCAGTTTTCAAAATTGAGAAATTAACCTTGATACAGTGCATTTATTTACTCATTATTTATTTAAATTTTACCAACTCCTCCATTTGTGCATTTTATATTAAAGGGAAAAAAACAAAAACATTTTCTTGTTCTATCTGGTAGTCCATATAAGGATACCTGCTGGCATTGTCAGATAGGCACTGGACAGATAGCCATGAACTTGGTGGTTCAAATGCATCAAAAGTTTTGAGGGAGAGAGATGAGGCTGTCTGCTCCTGTAAAGACTGAGTCTCAAAGGCCTGTTATAGGGCCACAATGAGCCAGAATTCACTCGGGTAGTGAGTTTGATTTGGGTTTGTAGCCATTATACTTCTGGCTTGGCAACCTATCTATTTAGTTTCCATGATCTGTATTATCTTTTAATCTCTCTTTATGTACTTCTACAACTTCTTTCAGGAATATTCTACAATTATCAGTGAAAAGGTTTTATCATGTATGAGTATTTTGTTTAAATTATTCCTAATAATTTTATGGCTTTCTTGGCAATACGTCAAATGGATTTTAAAATTTTATAACTTATACATTGCTTGCTTTGAATGCATTAAAATTTATTTTTCTCTCTATTACCCTTATATTCTATGATGTTGCTAAATTCATTTTAATTTCTGGTTGTTGTTCTTTAGAATACTAAGGTTCTCCTACCAAAAAAAATTATGTTATCTGTAAAAAGAGAAGAGTTTTAGTAATGATTTTTGCTGTTTAGCTTGCCTCGTTGAAATTGCTAGCCAATTTAGCACAATCTAAATAAGGGGAGTGAGGGCTGGCTTCCTTAAATTTTTCCCAAACAGAAAAAGTAACTATTTAGTATTTGCTTTATGGATGTCCTCTATCTGATTGAGGAATTTCTCTTCTATTATTAATTTTCTAAGTGTTAACCATAAATTAACTTCACATTTTGACAATATTTTTCTGCTGCACTGACTGAAGTGAACAGAGAGATAGTGGTTTGGGGGTTTAGGTACCTTCGGGGTAGCTTCTCATCATTGCACCCTCCCATACAACACCTCAAAATCCTGCCCAAACCCGCGCCAGCCGCACAGGCATTTGTATATTTCAGCCCATTGATGCAGCACTGTGTACATTTGTCTCCCTAAGGGTCGTTCTCTTTTTCACCGGCCC
This sequence comes from Echinops telfairi, assembly GCF_000313985.2. Classification (NCBI taxonomy): domain Eukaryota; kingdom Metazoa; phylum Chordata; class Mammalia; order Afrosoricida; family Tenrecidae; genus Echinops; species Echinops telfairi. The sequence continues at coordinate 5,647,809 of NW_022108124.1, read as the reverse complement.
TCCGCTTTACCAAGTGCAAAGCCTTCTCCGGGGACTTGTGCTTCCTTATAACATGTCCAAAGTATGTGAGTCAAGGTTTCTAAGAACTTTGGCTGCACTTCTTCCAGCACAGATGTGTTCAGTGGTCTGGCGATCCATGGTACATCCAATATTATTTGCTGACACCACAATTCAAAGATACACATTCTTCTTCCGTTTTCTTTATTCATTGCTAGCCTTTGTTTGAATATGAGATGATTTAAAATACTATGGCTTGGGTCAGGTATACTTTAGTCCTCAGAGTAACAGCTTTTGCTCTTTCCATGCTTAGAGATGAGTTGATTGTGGATCTAATGAGATCGTTGACAACTTCAAATATTCTGTTTAGCATCCTGCTATTTGTTGGTCTAGTTGTGAGAATTTTGATTTTCTATCTTGTTGGGGTGTAGTTTATTCTAAAGGAATAAGTGCTTCGTGTCTTCTTTACTTTCAACAAGCCAGGTTACGCCATCTGCATGCCATAGGTTTATAGTGAATTCTTCTAATCCTGGCGCTGTCTTCTTTTACATATAATTTAGCTTCTTGGGTGATGCAGTAGTATACCGACTGACTATGTACATTGAAAGCAGGACTTTGAAACATTAAAGCCAGTTCAGTCATGGTGAAATCAGCAACATTGGACCAAATCTTAATTTTAAAATTTGGATGAAGTGAAACAGCAATAACAACAACAAAAACAAAAATGATAGAAGCTCTGTGCAATAGTCTGGGTAGACTAGAAAAACAAATTCATAAACATGCATATGTGTATAAGGCAGAGGTTTATATACAAGAGCAATTGAATATTGAGACAATGTCCCAGCCCAGTCCAGATCAAGTCCATAAGTCCAATATTAGCCCATATGCCCAATACCAATCTATAAAGCCCTCTTCAGACTCACGAAATACATGCAAGGAGGTCAAAGGCAGAAGAACACAGGCCAGTGGGTTGTTGGTCTTATGGATCCAGTGGCATTGTAAGCATCTCAGTGCTGGCAGGGGTCTCTACTTGGCTTTTCCGGCTCCAGAGGTCCAACTCCAGAGGTCTGGTTGCATCAGGGTAGGTCCATGTGGCTTCTCCAGTTCCCAGGGTGTTGCACCATGTGTCTTGTAAGTAGAGCATTTCTCAGGAAGTGAGCAGAGAGAGAGAATGTGTCTCCTGCCTCCAAAGAGGAAAAATACAGGAGTTCCAAGAATTCTCAGGAGAATGCCATGCCCACAGAGAGGCTTCATTGGTTACACCTTGATTGACAAGCTAGGCTCCACCCCTTCATTTATAATCCTTTCAATTGACACCAGAGTATGTATCTACCACACTCTGGAATGGCAGAATCAAAAGAGTTGTTGTGAGACCTTCAGGAGGCTTCAATGGGAGATTTTATTGTTTCCAGGATTATGGAAAATGATCCACAGTCAAAGCATTGCAGGGGGCCACCATCTTTGAGTTGGGCACCTTGATACTGACTCCATCTATTAAGAGATCTGGTTGCTATGCAATGAACATGATTCCCTTGTTTTCTAAGAAGGAGGTTAAATTTCTAGCAGAGGGTTGACTAGTAATTCCTCTCCCTTCCTGGTTATTGTTCCACATCATCACATTTTACAAATTTGAGTTGATTTCAGTTTATTTTCTTTCATTATGCCTGAGCCAAGAAGAACTCATTCAAAGTCCTGGGTTAAAGGTCAGAATCTTTTTTTTTTTTTTTTAAATCAATTTATTGGGGCTCATACAATTCATCACAATACATAGATCAATTGTGTAAAGCACATCTATACATTTGTTGCCCTCATCATTCCCAAAATTCGCTAGCCTCTAATTTTCCTTTTTTCCCCCCTCCCCTTCCCTTCCTCCTCCCCTCTCCCCCAGGCACCCCTAATAATTTATAAATTATTATTGTATCTTATATTACACTGTCCGGCGTCTCCCTTCACCCACCCCTCCGCTGCCCGTCCCCCAGAGAGGAGGCCACACGTAGCTCCCTGTGATCCATTCCCCCCTACTACATCCCCTTTCCCTCCTGGTATCGCCATTGTCACCCCTGGTCCCGAGAGGTTCCTCCGTCCTAGATTCCCTGCGTTCCCAATTCCCGTCCGCACCGCTGTGCATCAACTAGTCCAACCAGGTCTGCAAGGAAAAATTGGGGTCCTGGTAGTTGGGGGGAGGAAGCGTTCAAGAACCAGAGAGAAGTTATGGGCTTCATTATTGCTATACTGAACCCTAAGTGACTCGTCTCCCCACTACCCCTCTGCAAGGTATGTCCAGTTGTCTAGAGATGGGCATTGGGTCTCCATCACACGCCACCCTCATTGACGAGGATATGATTCCCCCTCCCCACCTTTGGTGTTTAAAGCCTGGTCCCTTTGGCCCTTCATGATCACACATGTTGGTGTGCTGCTTCCATGTGGGCTTTGTTGCTTCTGGGCTAGATGGCCGCTTGTTTACTTTCAAGCCTTTAAGTCCCCAGACGCTATAGGTCTCGATAGCCGGGCACCATCAGCCTTCTTCACCACATTTACTTATGCACACATTTGTCTTCAAAGGTCAGAATCCTGACAGGCAGCTTTCTCGGTTTTAAATTATGCAGTATCACTTTGTTCTGTTCAAATGACTGGCCTTTGATCTATTGTTCACATTCATTTTTTTTCTTGAGCATCATCATGTGTCCTGGAATTCTCATTCTTGTTATCCATGATTTGCTATGATCCTCATAGTCAAATGCTTTTGCATATCAATGAAATACACAGGTAAATATCTTCCTGATATTCTTTGCTTACAACAAAGATCCATTTGCTGTCAGCAATGAAATGCCTCATTCCACACCCTTCCCTGAATCCAGTTTTCTGTCATTCTTTTACACCCATATCTTGCTGACTTCTGCAGTTTGGTATTAATCAAAGATGAAATTAAGATGCAATATCTGGTGATTGGAATATGAACCTTGGAAACAATGAAGAAAGATTGGCAGCTGGTGATATATATAGCCTTGGCCGATAGAAGTGACATCTGATATCGCATGATAGAATTTTCAACTCAATAAATTATCTATTGAGAATATCTTTTTTTCATCTTCAGAAATGACGAGCACACGTGGCCTTTTTATCATTAGATTTTCAGTATCTGACAATGTTTAGATTCTGTTAATAAGGATTTCAGTAGCTAATTACTCAGAAATGAACAGCATATCCCTTCTTCAAAGTCTGCTCATACTCTGAAAGCTCTGCTAACACTTGTTCACTTTAGGTGGCCCTACCAGGGACAGAGCATCCAGCACCACAGCAACATGTGAGGCACCACAGTAAACAAATCGAGAAACAAGGTAACAAAAACCCCATGAAAAGAAGTAGAACACTATTGGAGATAGTGCCAGAAGATGAGCCCCTCAGGTTGGGGGCACTCAATAGATGAGCAAGGAAGAGCTTCCTTCTCAAAGTTGAGTCGACTATAATGACCTAGATGGAGTAAGGCCTGCACTTAATGCCTTCAGGACCTTCATTTACTGATGAAACATGGCTCAGAATGAGTAGGAATGGCTACAAACAACAATTAATAATGGGAAGGTCCAAATTTTGTACAAAGTATGAATCTAGGGAAAATAGAATTTGTAAAAACAATCATACTGTTTACTATGCTGGAAATGAGAAAAACAAGAGGAATGGCATTGCATTCTTAGTCAAAAAGACATTTCCAGTGGTGAGTTCAGTGCTGTCTGTGATAGCATTGTATCCAACCACATTCAAAGAAATCCAATCAATATGGCTATTATTCAAATGTATGCACCAAACCCAAAAGAAATTGAAGAATTTTACCAACATCTTCACTCTGAAACTGATCAACCATGCAATCAAGAAGCAGTGAAAATTATTGGAGATCAGAATGCAAAAGTTGGAAACAAAGAAGAAATAGTAGTTGGAAATATGGCCTTGGTGATTGAAAGGAACCTGGAGATGGAATTTTGCAAGATCAAGGACTTCTTGATCACAAATACATTTTTTTGTTCAACAACATAAAAGGATTCTGCAGTGGAACACAGATGAGTTAGTTAATTGTGCCAGCCTGGCCGATAATCACATGTGGTGCTGGTTGAAAGGCAGAGGGATAAATGGGTGGTGAAGCCTCGCCTTTCTAGTTCTCGGGTCTCTTGTTTTGTGATGGTTGCATCGGGTGCAGCTGCCTTAGCAGTTCCCTGCTTCAGCTTGCAAGATGGATTTCCTACAAGGCATCCCCAAGGAGAAGCCGCATGGATCTATCCCGATGCAGCCCTGGGTGCTGGAGCAGCCATGTGGAGACCCGTGCCAGTGCTGAGATGCTTACACGTTCACTGACTCAGCTTTCCTCCTGCAGTCGGCATTATTGCCTCTGTTTTGTGAGGTGAAGGACTTTGTGGACTGGTGTTGGGTATGGGTTAATGTTGGACTTGTGGGTTTGGACAGCATTGGGTTGGGATGTTTTCGTGATGCACATTTTCTTTGCATAAAACTCTCTCTTATACGTGAGTTGCTGTGGATTTGTTTCTCCAAAGTACCTAGACTAATACAACAGAGAAATCAAACTGACCAGACCTGGAGAAGCTCAATATCAGCAGTTCAAACCAGGCCAAGAAAAATGGTGAAGTGGAATAAAGCAAGTCTACAAAAGCCAAATTATGATCTTGAGTCTATCCCACTTGAATTTCCAGAAGAGCCGAAGAAGAGATATTCTTCACTGAACACTAATAAAAGAAAACCTGATGAACTTTGGTATGACATCAAGAACATGATATATGAAGAGGGTAAAAGGTCATTAAAAAGACAGGAAAGTGTAGCCTGTGGGATGCCTAGCCTATGGGCTGTGTCGCTGTAAGTTGAGGTCCCTTTAAGACCACATGATTGAAATTTATATCTCTGGAGCTGAGAACTGACAGTTGGTGACCTGGCTGACAGTTGGTGACCGGCTGGCTGTTTTGCTGCCTGTGCTGGGATAGCCTAGCTCTCTCTCTACAGAGGACTACCGGGCGGCCCTCAAGACTTGAAGGACTGCAAGTGTCTCACAACCCTCTCATGGGAGTGAGTTGCACTGAGCCATTTGTACTGTTTTATAATTTAACTGTTCATTTCTTGTATTATATATCTATCTGTTTATAATTTAACAGTTCATTACTTATGTTATATATCTATCTATCTGTTTATAATTAGTTCATTTCTTGTGTTATATATATCTATCTTTATAAATATATATATATATATAATTAAAAACAAAAACAAAAAAAAGACAGGAAAGAAGGAAAAGATCAGTGTGGATGTCAGAGGTCAGAAGTATAATGACATGTGCAAAGATGTAGAGTTAGAAAACCAAAAAAGGAAGAGTATATTGAAGCTGAAAGAACTTAGGAAAAATGTCAAGCCTCAAGTTACAATATTGAAAAGACTCTATAGGCAAAAATATTGAATGCTGAGTCACTGTACCAAAAAGAACTAGTCTACAGTCAGCCACATCTGAGGTGGTATATGAGAAAGAACCAATAGTACTGAACTGAAAGCATTAGCCAGAATCAAGGCTCCAGGAGTTGGTGGAATAATATTTGAGGCCACTAGAAGAACTTGTCTGTGTCAGGAAATTTTGAAGACATTTACTTGGCCTACTGAGTGTAAGGGATCTATATTTGTACCTATTCCCAAAAAAAGGTGACCCAAAAGAATGTTCAAATTATAGAACAATATCATTCATCTCAAATGCAAGTAAAATGTTGCTAAAGATCATCCAACAGTGGTTGCAGCAGTACATTGAGAGCGAGCTTCCAGAAATTCAAGTTGCATTGAGAACAGGACTGCAACAGGGGACATCATAGCTGATGTCAGTCAGATGGATCTTGGCTGAAAGCAGAGAATACCGGAAAGATATTTATTTGAACTTTATTGACTATGCCAAGGTATTTGTGTGGATCCTAACAAAAGAGCCTTCATAAAAATGAGAATTCGATAACACTACATTCTGCTCATGCAGAACCTGTACGTGATCACAAGGCAGTTGTGCAAACATGAGAGTATACTGAATGGTTTAAGATCAGGAAAGGGGGGGGCTACATAGCTGTATTCTCTTACCACACTTAATCATCTGTATGCTGAGCAAATCATCATGTATGCTGAGCAAATCATCAGAGAAGCTAGACTGGAGGAAGAAGAATGTGGCATCAGGACTGGAGGAAGGCTTGTTAAAAACATGCACTATGCAGATGACACAACCTTGCTTGCTGAAAGTGAGGAGGACTTGAAGCACTTACTGAAAATGATCAAGGACTGCACTCCGTGTAAAGGACATCCTCGTGGCCCGGGGTGGTAATTGGGGCTGGGGGTGGTGGGGGGACCGCAATAGAAAAAAAAAAAAAAGAATATCCTCACAACTGGACCAGTAGGTAACATCATGGTTAACAGACACAAGTTCAAAATGCTTGAAGGTTTTGTCTTGGTTTGATGCACAATCGATGCTTGTGGAAACTGCCCTCAGAGAACAAATGACACATTTCATTGGGTAAATCTACTGCACAGACTTTTTAAAAGTGTTGAAAGGCAAGGAGATCATTTTGAGTACTAAGGTTTGCCTGACACAAGCCATGATTATTTTCAATCGCCTCATATGCGTGCAAAAATTGGACCTAGAATAAGGAAGACTGAAGAAGAACCTATACATTTGAATTATAGTTAGTGCTGGCAAAGAATATTAAAAATGCCATGAACTGCCAAAAGAACAGACAAATCCTCCTTAGAAGAAATATGGCTAGAATGCTTCTTAGAGGCAAGAATGTGGAGGCTTGGTCTCACACACCTTGGACATCTTTCATGGGAGACCATGAAAGGACATCATGCTTGGTCAAGTAGAGGAGCAATGAAAGAGAGGAAGACCTTCAACAAGATGTATTGGCACCATAGGCTCCTCAATGACGGGCTCAAACCAAAAACAATTATGAGAAAGGCACACGACCTATTTCATTCTGTTGTACATAAGGGGGGTTTGCCAAGAGTAGGAACCACATCACTGGCACCTGACAACAACAATAACACACGTGTGGACACATGGATGGGAAAAAATAGAAATCAAATGGATTACATCTCCAGAAAGAGATCATGTAGAAACTCAATATCCTCAGATCAGGGCAGAGACCCCTGCAGAAAAGACCATCCAATGCTCTTATGCCAATTCAAGTTGAAGGTAAAGAGAATGAAACAAATCTGAGTCAAAATATGGTAGGTTACTAGCCACATGAATTTAGAGACCATCTTAAGAATAAATTTGATTTACTGAACACTAATGACTGAAGATCAGGAGAATTGAAAGAGGACATCATACATGAAGAAAGTATTATATCATGAAAAAAATAGAAAAGATCAAAAAGTATATGAGATGAGACTGAAGTGTGCTTTTGAATGTAGATGAGCTAAATATAGAAAAAAACATGCAAATATTCTCCTTTATTCTATTAATATAGTGAATTGTATTGATTGATTTTAAATACTAAAATAATACTGCATTAATATAATATATCTCATATCATGCATTAGAATTTTTAGATATTACTAGTTCTACTTTCCGATATTTTGTAAAAAACATTTTTATTAAATACTTTTTTGCAGGCTGCTACATCTCCCATCACAATCCATACATTCATCCATTGTGTCAAGCACATTCGTACATATGCTGCCATCAGCATTTTCAAAGCATTTTCTGTCTACTTGAGCCCTTGATATCAGCTCCTCGTTTCCCCCTTCCCTCCCCCACTCTCCCTCCCTCATGAACCCGTGATGCTATAGATTATTATTTTCATATCTTACATTGTCCTCTGTTGCCCTTGACCCACTTTTCTGTTGTTCGTCCCCGTGGGAGGGGTTTATATGTTGATCCTTGAGATCAATTTCTTTTGTATCTGTGTCTAGAAGACACATTAGTATAGTTTTATTTCTTATAATAGCATTCCCAGTTTTATTATTACTATAATGACGATCTTACTATATTTAGCTGTGATGTATTTTTCTTCTCCATTCTAGAAGAGTTTGGATATAATTGTATTTTTTAAAATAATGTTTAGAATCCACTAGTGAAGCAAATTTTAGAAGTTTTTCTTTGTGTGGATATTTTAAACAATATATTCTATTTACATGATGCAATATTCAGGTAATCTATTTGTCCCTGGAGACCATGGGTGGTGAAAAAGGTTAACCAGCTTGGCTGCAAGCCAAAAGTGTGTTGGTGAAGTTCCACCTTTCTGTTTGGGCTGAGTTTACTTTGTGCTTGTCATATTTTATTTTTAACTTTAAACCCTTGGTTTTAGATAATTTTTGGATTTGTTTTTGTTTGTTTAAATATGATCATTAGTACTTAAGGCTATGCATGTTTCTGCTAAGTGCAACTTTACCCAATTCCCATAACACTGATAGGTTACATTTTGTTATCATTCCGTTTGAAATCTTTGTGTGTGTGTGTGACTTGTTTCTTGGCTCCTGGGTCAACAAAGTGTGTTGTTCTATTTTGAAAAACATATTTGAGAGATTTCAAAATATTTCATGGAAATCCATGTAAATTTATGTATACTGTGAAGAGAGAAGAAAATATACTGAGCGTTGTTTTATGGCCCAGATCGACAGCTGAATGACTATTACATATGTGTTTCCTTGGGGGAGCAGAGGAAAAAGTACATCCTTCAGTGTACAGTGTTCTCTTCTACATCTATCAATTAGATCAAGGTAATTGGAAGTTTTGCCATAGCTGGTAAAATTTTATTGCACTTTGGCAAGTTACCTGTTTTCCCAGTTTGTGAGAGTGAGGTGTTACAATACTTATTATATTGTTCACTTGTTCACTTACCCTTGAGCATCATTTATGTTATAGAGCTTTATGCATTACATTTCTATACATTATAAATTACACAAGACAATACTGTAATTTTTGCTTTAAATAATCATATATAAGTAAGAGATTAAGAAAAGTTATTTTTTTATCCATATACTTACCATTTCTGAAGTTTATGATTCATTCCTATATATCTTAGTTTCCCTCTGATACAAGCAGCCCAATAAACTTCCTCAAGCATTGATTTTAGTGTAGGATCTATGACAACATATTGTCTTGTTTGTTCTGAAACAAAATGCTATAAGTGTTTCATCTCCATACTATAAGCATATTCTCCTCAATATAGAATTCTGGATTGGTCGATTTCTTTATAAAGGTATTATTCTACTATCATCTAGTTTCCATTATTTCTAATGAAATGTCCTTGGTCATCATGAAATTGTTCCACTATATTTTATATGCTGTCCTTATTTTCTGATTTATACCAGGGTTTTCTCTCAGGTTATAGTTTTTGGTAAGGACTTATGCAGGGTTTTTTTTTTTCCTTTAATTTTTTAAATCCTCTTTGAGTTTTGATAAGGTTCTTGAATATGTGACTTTATATCTTTTACCAAATTGGAGAATTGCTCACCATTTGTTTCTCACTATTTTGGCCTAATGTCTTTTCTTCTAGAGTTTCAATTTTTCATATACTAGAATTTTGAAATTGCTTCACAAGTCCCTGGAGTTCTGTTGATATTTATTTTTGTAGTGGGTATATACACATAAAAATATTCACCAATTCAACAACTTCCAAATTTACAATTTGGTGGCATTTATTTTATCTTGTGGCATGACTATCACTATCTTTTACTAAGATAATCTACTGTTGTTAATATAAACTCAAAAACATCCTAACAAAACCTCACTTCCCCCCTCTATCTCATCCCCAGAAACTCTTTTTCATTTCTTCACATTTGCTTATTTTGTAACCTTTTAACTTTTTCCTATATATTTGCTGATTTTGTATTATTTACTTTTATTTTAAATTTTCATTTATTATTATATCACCTGTTTCTATTTTAAGACATTTTATATTTCTTATTCTAGTTATAACTTATTTACCAAATTGAAAAGAGTTGCGCGAATTGCTTTAATGTCATCATTTTTCAATATCTAGGTCATTTCTAGCTTAAATATCTATGTTATTTCTGTTTTGTCTTTTGTTGCTTGTCATTCTTTGAGACGGTATGGTTTTTTTGTGTGCATGTTCAAGGAATTTTGAATTGGATCTTAAAAATTGTAAGCGATATGCTGTGCAGGCTCTGGATTCTACTGTATTATTTTAATGAATGACGCTGTTTTAGTTTCAGCAAACAAGTACCTTATTAGACTTATACTGCCTATGCCCATGCCTGGGTGGGCGATGGCTCAGGTCTCAGATTGGCTCCGTGATTTTCCAATGTAAGTTGATTCCTTGGCCCTTTATAAACCTCGTTGAGGAGTTAGATACCGGATAACTTAAACACAAGCTAGTCTTTGTATTCGGATCACTCTGATCTCGGGACTTCCTCTCAATCTATGGTGTCTCTTGTTGTCTGGTTCTTTTGCAAGGATCTCTGTCCAGAACGTCTGTGGGCTTTCTATCATAAGTTTGTTATTTCTGTCCTGCAAGATGCAAACTGGCCACTCTCAAGACAAAGCCCAAACAACAAGGAGCTTATACCATGCAAGTCACTAAGTTTCTACCTCCGTCAAAAGTCCACCTGCCAGTGTTTATTCTCCAGAGCCTCCAGTTGGTTCTTTGTGTGTGTGTTTCAGATTTCAAACCCTTTATTTGTAGGAAAATTAGTTTACTAGACATCTACTTTTCCAATCCAGAAGACCTAAGTGTCTTTAATTGCTAGATATACTTTCTTTAGAATAAAGATCTCAGAACCACTTAACTCTACCTCCTGAACTCCTGATTTATGTCACTAAATCATATACTTTACCCATATTTTAAGGGCAATTAATGTTGTTATTTTATTATATAATTAATATAAATATAATTTTTTTGTATATTTATACCTTTTGGGGTCTTAGACGCCTTCCTATACTTCTAAACTACTGAGATTTCCCAACAGCTTAAAAAATTCTTGAGTATATACATATAGTATTTGTACAAATTCTCTCACACATTGTCTGAAAATGATTTCTTTTTCCTCTTACTCTTAAAGAATACTTTTACCAAACTTAGAATTCAAGACCAGCTATTATTTCCTTTCAGCACTGAGAAGATAACTTGCATGTCTCCAAGCCTTTTTTTTCTATTAAAAATCCAGTTATTCTGTTGTTCCTTTGAAAATAATGTATTATTATGTTTCTGGCTGATATTAAGATTTCCTCACTGATTTAGGTTCTAAGTAGTTTTATTAGAATAGCTGTTTTATTGTAATGACATGATTTCCTTTTTAAATGTCCTACTTGGGGTTTATATAATTTCTACAATCCATGGTTTGATGCTATGTTAGGCTGGGTTGTCTAGAGCAACAGAACCGGTGACACTCATATATGGATAAGAAGGAGCTTTATATCAAGAAGTAACCTTATATCAAAAAGGCACCCCAGCCCACTCCATCTCAAGTCCATGGGTCTGATGCTAGCAGGAACCCTCTTCAGACTCATGTAGCCGCAGCCCGATGATGCAGAAAGGTGAAGGAGGAATCAGGAAACGCACAGAACAATGGGTGCAGAGTCATGTGACCCCGAGGTCATTGAAACATGTCAGGGCACCAATAGTTTTCAGGGTCAAGGGCCCTCATGAGGCCACTCTTAAAGGCAAACACAGAGTCTCAGCAAGCAGGAAGGCAAAGGAACAGAAAGAGGGAAGATGGGTCCCCATTCTCTCATAAAAAGACCATACCGCCCAGGAAGCATCATCAGGCTGTGACCAGATTGACAGATTCGACTCCACTCTTACACAAATACAAGTTGACATAAAATCTACTGCCAAAGATGTCTTTCCTTAAGTTCAGAAAATTCTAGACTATTATCCTTTCAAATATTTTCTTCTGGTTTATTTTCCCCTTTTTATTTTAAGATAATCTATGTTTGATCTCTTTTTTCTTATTCTTTTGCAATTTTTTTCTTCTTATATTATTCTGGTGGATTTATTTCTTACTGATCAATTCCAGTTCATTAATTCTTTCTTTGACTATGCTGCTTTTAATTGTATCGATTTAGTTCCTAATTTTGGTATTTATGATATTCAATTATAAAATGGGGTTCTTTTGAAATTTTCAGTTCTAATTTTTTATTCCAATCTAGAAATCCATGGGCTTAATAAAACTCACTTCCACTGATGACCCAGTTTCCGAAACTGTAACTGTTTGCAGGAGTGGAAAGGCCAGTCTTTTTCCTGTGGAATCAGTGGTTTTGAACTACCAACCATGCACCAGCTATCCAACTTGTAACCACTACACCAACAGAGCTCCTAGGACTTAATAACCATACCTAATTTAAATAAATATTCTTGGAAGAAGTACAACCAGAAAGCTCCTTAGAGCAGTGGCTCTCAACCTTCCTAATACTGTGACCCTTTTAATACAGTTCCTCGTGTTGTGGTGACCCCCAAACATAAAATTTTTTTCATTGCTACTTCATAACTATAATTTTGCTACAGTTATGAATCAGGTGGCCCCTGTGAAAGGGTTGTTCGACTCCTAAAGGGGTCATGACCCACAGGTAGAGAACTGCTCCCTTAGAGGAGAGGCAGGTGAAACTTTGTCGTAGATGGTGCTTTGGGAATATTGTTAGGATAGACCAGATGTGTCAAACTGGAGGCCCACAGGCTGCATGTGGCCCCAAGGTAATTTTTTGTGGCCTGCAATGTTCTGAAATAAAATGAAAATAGAAAAAATTGTTATGAAGAAAATAGCGCTTAGGGGCGATCCAGGCAATACCATACACACTTTCCCTCGTTAACCCTTTAACTACTGAAGACAAGTAGACACGTGGCCCAGTGCCTTTCCTGGGTGCCTGTGGACGTGTATAAACGCGCTGACTCAGTTCTGGCGACGTTTGGAAACAATCTGTCTGCCACTCTCAGTGTCACATCATCGGAACAGATCCCAATCTCCGGGTTGTGCTGTTATGAATCAGACCTAGCGGCAGCGCTAGTTAACATTTTTAGAGGGAAGCCATTACAATTATGCATCACGTTTGTCAGCTGTCCAACATTTTGTGTTTCTTGTTAGTTACTTTGTTATATTTTTCAGTCACAACATAAAAAGGTAAGTGAAAACTAGTATGAGGAAAGCACTGACAAATTATGGCTAAAAAAGAATAATTTTAGTGTTATAAATACATTAAATAAAATAAATGCTTAAATAAAAGCAATTATATCGTGTTTTAATTATCCTATCCGTATTCCTGAATACTCACTTCAAAACACAAATTTAACAAAATTTGTAAATGCGATGCGGCCCGTGTGAATCTTGCCCGTTGAGTTTGACACCCTTAGGATAGACCGATCCTTGAGAAAGGACTTCAAATTGATAAAGTAAAAGGACAACAAAAAAGACCTTCAACAAGGTGGCTCCACACATGGCTGTAACAAGAGTCATTGTGAGGATGGCACAGGACCAGCAAGGCTCTGTTCTATGAATCTGATCCTATTCAATGACACCTCCCAACAACAATTTGCATGACGTGTTTGTTAACTTCAGTGTCTGCAGTCCCCGCGGCTCCATTTCTATTGTTGACTTTATTAATAATATTATTCATCTCATTTTTATTACTTAATGAGTAATATTTTCATTTTAATATTATAGTTCCAAAATCATTTGCAGAAATAGTTTGAAAGCCAGAATGAGACAATCGTTTTCCCAGAAGCATGTTGGTCTTTTCCTTACCTTGCCTGGAGTTTTTCAAAACTTATAAATGCAAAATAGATCTACAGCCCTGCAAAAGACTTTTTTCTAGTTTTCTCTTTTATTCAGCACTTCCAGGGTCCACCTAATCATAAGGAATGTTTATCAGAACTTAGATCGGAAGGTCCAGAATTCCAAGAGGCTTGTCCTTAGCCTGATTAGGCTGTCATATGGGCATATGTACTCTGCCTTTCTGCTGCCCCTTTGTTGCGGTTGTTTAACTTTTCATTTGATCTCAGGGGGAGACATGGAGAGATCTACCCCGCTTGTCATTATTAGAAACAGGAATCTAAAGTTACATAATTTAAAATGTTTTATAAGACACCAAGACATTTAGTTATAGGATTAGGATTTACTTTATCGATTCAAGGATGTTATGGAACCAATAAATATTACCTATTATATACAAGTAATCAAATGTCTGTACTTTGACATAATTTTTTTATTAATTTGCTATATATATTCTAGTTATTATTCCCATAAGAGAGGTTAGTTTTCAAAAGCATTGTTTTTAAACACGAAAATGTACTTTTGATATACATACAGTATGACTTTCCCATTGTATCTCACTTTCACAATTAAAGTCCTTGGACACAAATCATTACCAGATATGCTAGTAGTTGGCTTCCTCTCCCTCTTCCTTTCTTTTGTATTTACTTAGCAAAGTCAGAAAAAATGTTTTGTATTTTTATATCTTTGTTATTAATTTCCATTTTTATCATTATTCTGTTTATCTTATTTCTTTCGTGTTTAGTTGGACTATTTTCTTTGCTTGGTTCATATATTTTTATAGTTTTTCAATTTATAAAAATGTTTTTAAGGACAAAAATTTGTCAAGAAGTATTTTTCTGGCCATATTGTTATGTTAATTACTAGATAATCCATAATTATTAGTTTGTTTGATTCATTCCTTAATCCAAGTGTGACTGATGGTAAACATTTTTCAATTTTTGAGACGCAACTAAACTATACGAGTTAAAATATTTGAGGAACAGTGTCCTTCAGGTGTAATCCTCATGAAATGTAAGGATATTCCATGAAAATGAGATCTTAAATTATTTTCTGACAAACAAGTGCCATTTTGGTTAGAGAGCCAAATATTTTGTTCAACCTTGCACCCTCAAGGATTAATTTTAAACTATTTTCTTCAGTATTAAATTGTAACATATTGTTCCTAATAAATAAAAAGCATTCATTAAATTATCTCCACTAAAATGGTCTCCAGTGGTCCCTGCCTTCTGTTTTTCTACTCCTCATACAATCATCTACACTTAAATGTACTCTGGATTCATTGATTTGCTTCCAATGAACAGAAGAAGAGATGTCACTTGTGAGATTAGGCTCCCCCCAAAAGATGTGGCTTCTATCTTTGGGGTTCACACTTGCTCTGTTGCTGGGCTCATCCTTTGGGAAGACAGCAGCTATGTCTCGAAGGAGCTTGAAAGTGGATCTGAAACCCAGCAAGAGTCACATTTGTGAAATCAGTGGTGAATTCTTCGACAGTTGAAGCTTCAAACAGCTGCAGGCTTGGCCAACACTTTGACTACAACTCTCTAACGGACACTGAGCCAGAGAACTCAACTGAACTCCTCTCAGATATCTATCACTAGAATAATAAATGTTTGTTGCTTCAAGACACTACGCTTGGGATTAATCTGTTTGGCAGAAATAGTTAACTAGCATAACTTTCCCTTTAGTTTTAATCAATTTCAAATAATACAGGAAAATCTCAAGTTGTAAAGTGATGTATGTCGGGGCAGGGGGAGAGTGTGGTCAAATCAAGTATGATTAAAATAAAATTATGATCATGTCTCAATTGCCAATATGTAGGGAAATAAAACTTATTTCCCCAGGGGAGGTAATTACAAGTTTGGCTACTGATCCTAGTGATCAGGAAGAGAGGAACCCAAACTTAGAACTAACCTAATGCTACCCAGTCAATTTCGACCCATGAAAATCCAATTGGACGGAACAGAATTGCTCTCTGTGGTTTCTGCTGATGTAAAGCCTCATCTTTGTCCCCCAGAAGAGATTGTGTGCTTGAACCACCAACGTTTTGATTAGCAGCCCAATATTTAACCCTTTGTGCCATCAGGGAACCTTAGCTTGGTACTAGAGGAGATAAATTAAGTGTATAGTCTAAAACCTTCCAAGCAGCTGCTCAACATGTAGATTAGACTGCGGTCATGGTATGATCTTCACAGTCCGCAACCTCACACAATCATCCTTAGTTTAATTATAGACTGTGCTGAGTGGTCTCTTGTCTGCAGCTGAGCATCAGGTGCAGGGCAGTCCCCCATATTCCAATATGTTGGGTTTTTTTTTAACCCCATGTCCCCTCTGCCCCGCTCTAATATGTTTTGTTCTTAAATGCTCTTAGCCCAAAGAATTATGGTTGTAATTGAAGGCAAATGCTAAGATTTTTTGTGTGGTGAAGTTTAAACTATGTAGAAATGTTATGCTCTATCAAATCCTTTAGGGAGAATCCTCAAGAGAATTACATTTACTGCTGTGTATCTTATCCCGCTCATAATATAAAAGATGGGACTGCCCCTTCTGGAGTGTTTTCAGATCTCTGACATCTAGTTTGGAAAGCGATGATCGTGCAGCTTCAGGAAGGCCTTGCCTTTGTCACAGAAAACATCCATGGACAGAGCCGTGCCTGTGACGTTCATACTCATACACTCTCCCAGGGCCACAGTTCTCATGAAAATGTGGATTGCGTCTGGTCACGCGACCTGTACAGAGTGGGTTATCTTGTTTCAAAAGTAGCTTTGCCAACCATCAGTCATCACTAGGGGAAACATCTCTCCTTCTCCCTGACCTTCTTGTCTAATAATTCAATAAGCATACTTTCTCGGTCATATTTTTGTTGTGTTTTCTCTGCTTGTTCTTCTTTCCTCCAGTTTTCCATTTTACTATAACTGCTCCAATTTCCAGTGTCCTTTGAAAAATTGACATAAAGCATCTTCCCTCTTTCTTCATTCTTTTCACTTGGCCGATCTCGAAACCTGAAGCCTGGCACAAACACCCACAAAGAAAAGAAACCATGATTCCCACTCAGAGGGACAAAGTTCAACTGCCCCATAGGGTTTCCAAAGCTGGCATATCTTTCTCCCACACAGCAGCTGGTGGTATTGAACCACTGGCCCTTCTGTTAGCATCCAAGTACTTAACTACTGAGCCACAAGGGCTCCAAAGTTGACACAAAAATTTACATTGCCATTGCATAAAGGCTACCTACACATATCTTCAAATGTGTGATTATAAATATCAGAATCATTTTTGGAAACATTGTTTAGGTAAGTTGCTCTCATAAGCAGTACAGATAATGGATAATATCTTAGTTTTTGGAAACATTATTTAGCCTTCTGATTTGGCTAATTAACTATGTGGCATTGGATAAAGTTTTATAGTTTCTCTGAACATGATTTTCCTTATTTATTAAACAGTATTTATATAGGAAATTGCTTTGAGCTTTAAAAAATAATAATGACTGTTAAGTATTTTGAAGTATCTTTGATATATGATGAATGTTTTCCTTCCCCCCAAACATTGGCTTGCTAACTATGCTGTCATAATATAGACCTTCCATATAATATCAAAATAGCTATTTTCTCCATTATTAAATAAATGAGAAGGGCATTTAGCCTGCAGAGCAGCCATATTTAGGAAATTATATGACCTTTGTAATGGAGTTTACTTCCAATATCTTTAGTGTTTGTTGAACTCCTTTACTAAATAATAATATGAAAATCACTTCTTATTGTGCTTATCAAATAACAATATGTCGAGAAGGAATTCCTAAATGGAGCAAAGAGTAAGTAGTAAAGCTACTAATTAAATGGTTGTTGATTCAAATCCACAAAGCATCTTGGAAGAAAGACTCGGTGGATGCTCTACTTCTGAACGATCACACCCATTGAAAAGCATACTATGGTCAAGCGAAATTTCTTAATATGACTTTTTCTCCAGGTCTCCGTACTCCCACTAAATGTTTGGGTGGGACCGTGCAAATAGGTGTGTGGAATACTAACAGAAAGGATTAGGCAGATTTGGCTGCTACTCGCTTGTGTATTAGACAGTCGTCTCAAGATAGAGAGGGTTCTCAGGGCCACCAAGGAGAAAGAACCGCCAGTGGAGCATGTTTGAGATCCCTACCTAAAGTGGCGAAGGCCAAGATCAGAGGCACTGGAGACCACAGCACAACACCTGAGACCAAAGGGACTCATGCTGAAGCAGAGCAGAAGGGCTGCACACCTGGTACTTGAGACCATGAGGCAGTAAAGTGGAGTGGCACACAGGTCCTTGCCCCACAGAGGTATAAATCAAGGGACCATGTGGTTGAGGGGTGGTGGACCAGAAGGGCTTGGCAGCTGACTGAGGAGAGGTATTGCTGGGGATCAATGACTGTATCCTCTGTGTTTTCTGATCCTGACTCCCAGTAATCTGTTAACATCTGTAATAAATTCCTATAATCACGAGTGTTGTCTGTGAATTTTGTGTGGCCACTGCAGTGAATGAAGTATGAAGCCCAGCGGGAGGAATGATTGTTTCTAGAATAAAGAAAGACAGAGGTGAAGGCATGCCTGATTTCTGCCTTGTGGCGATTGGCCTTTGCCTGGCTCTGAGCTTGGGCAGTGAGACGGGTCCCACGCTGTTTTCCTCACCTACAAAATATGGTTCTACCTTGGGATCACCATCAATCGGAATTGACTAGATAGTAACTTTGGAAATGTGTTATCCTGGAATTATAGACACAGGATTGCCAAATTATAGAATCTGAAAACTGCACGCAATCTTGGATAGTATTTGATGCACCCTTACTTTCGAAGACGAGGAAGAGAGGTAAACTTATGAGAATGCCGTTCTCCCAGATTCCACTCTTAGCACTATTTTCCCTTCATCAATATGTGGGATAAAATCATCTCCAGAGAATCTTGGAGTCAAGGAGGTCTTTGCAACTATTTTTGCAACACAAAATATTTGAAGAATTTGAAAAAGGAATTTCCCTTACAGAAAAATCTTTGCAGATTAATTGCTTTTTTGCTGAACCCAAGCATCTTTTCCAGAACTATGTATACACCTGCTTTTGACCCTGTTTAGCATTGTGTGTAGGACAGTAAATAGCCCTTGGAGGTAAAAATGGATTTTCTATTTAAATTCATTCAAGCACATTCAATCAAAGTGCATTAAAGGTAATAAGTGCACTTACTGAGCAAAATCCCCAAAGTGTATAGCTTTCTCTAGGCCAGTATGTTAAGTCTTTTGGCAAAATGTTTTTGTTTTCTTCCTTTTTTTTCCATTTTAAAAGCACTATAAAGAGAAAAATAAATCTTCTTCATTTCAGATTCAACTAAAATGTTCTGAATACCAACCAGGTCTTAAGGATATTTGGAGGGCACTTTCACATACATCATCTTAATTACTCTCATAACTTTGAAGGGTCAGTGAAATCTATGTTTAACTAACAATAAAACAAAGGTATACACAATTAGATTACCTATCTGCATTCACACAGATATAAATGATAGCCCAGATTCCAACCTACGTGTCAATTCTAATGCATTGCACTGTAATTCCCTCTGAAGTCTCCTGGGTTTGAGTTGTTTCATTGTTTATGTGTCTTAGCCTAAAAAGGCAATATTCAGTAATATTCAATAAAATGAATGTAAATAAAATATAAACCTATTATCTGGCATAATGCTTTAAATCAGCGGTTCTAAACCTGCGGGTTGCGACCCCTTTGGGGGTTGAATGACCCTTTCACAGGGGTCGCCCGA
>NW_022108124.1:5617182-5628198 GCF_000313985.2 Echinops telfairi | reverse complement strand
CCACCCCTATATTTCCATTCCTAAAAGGAATATAGGATATATTCCCTATATCCCCTTATACCAGTTACTATCATCTTGCATCCACTCCTCCTGTGCTGCACAACTGGGAGACTCAATAGAAAAAAAACAAAAGTACACTAAGGTGTTAAGGATAAAAACATAATAGTATACAGAAAAAATACAAATAATGAGTAGGAAAGAAAAGACTCCCAACAACATTCAAAAAGCCAGGGAATAAATTTCTGTCATGTAACCAGTAAGAGATACTTGCACTCAGAACAAATTCAGGTTGCATCTATAGCAGCGGTTCTCAACCTGTGGGTTGCGACCCCTTTGGGGGTTGAATGACCCTTTCACAGGGGTCGCCCGATTCATAATAGTAGCAAAAAGACAGTGATGAAGTAGCAACGAAAATAATTTTCTGGTTGGGGGGTCACCACACAGGAGGAACTGTATTATGTCGCATCATTAGGAAGGTTGAGAACCACTGCTTTAAATAAATTCACTTAATGATATTTACTCAAAACTATAACTACATAAGGTTCTAATCATATTGTCTGCTTATTTTTACTTTCTTTTTAATACATTAAAAGTGCTACTGTGTCTTTCCATGCTTTATGCTATTTTCATAATTTATAATATTTCATTATTATGACAATATCTGATTCTGTACTCTATTAATAATAAACAATAAGCAATTTTATACATATAGTATTTTCCTTGTGTTAGAGAATTTCATTGGCCTATTTTGGATTATAAAGATGGATTTTTAAAGTATTTTTTATTACGGTATATTGACATTTTGTGTTCCAAAGTGATAATATCAATTTAAGTATTTAATATTTATTCTTGGTTTCTCTTTACCTCTTCACCTGATACCCTTCCATCCACATGTCCCGCGTTCCCCCACTTAGCACATGTGTACAGATACCATCCTCAAAAAGGAGCAAAAACCCCCACCCAACTGTGGGTTTATCCTTTATATTTCAGTTTTTATATTCTTTTACTTTAATTTTATCTATATTTCTTTTGACACTCATTTCTTCTTTCCATTAGGACCCTTCCACCTGTGATAATTGTACCTCCCAGGCAGACACAGGAAAACTACACCCATGCAAACCAGGGTTGGGGTGGGTTTTTGGGGGGGGGGGGTTGGTCTTTTTAAGTTAGATGTTTTCTCCCAGAACTTTGAGAGCACAGATCTGCCCATGTTTATTCTGCCATCGCAACAGAACTCATATACTACACACTCAAGCCAAGCCATTTATTTTTTCTTCCTTCTACTCTCTACACATATCTTCTTTGGTTCTCTTCCCTTCTCAATTTTTCAGTCACTCTCTATTTAGTCTTTCTTTCTCTTTTCTGCTTTATTTCTATTTCTCCTTCTAAATATATATATATATATATATATATATATATATATATACACACACACACACACACATATACATATACATCCTGTTCTTCTAATTTACTTGCTTTTTCTTTTCTCCTGCTCCACTCACTATTTCTTTCTGCTTTCTCTCTCCCATTCATGAGGAAAGATATTTACACATAACCTAATAAATCTTATTACTCCTTTTAAAGTAATATTTCCTGTTACTTTTATAATCCCTGAGTCTATCCTGATAGCCCTTGTTATTAGTACTATTACTTTTATTTAATTCTCTCCATTCCCGGCAGCCTTCCCGCTTACCCATCTCTCTTCATTTTCTTCATTGACCCACTGCATGTTTTCTCGATCTTGCTACACCTCTCCCCTATAACTGAACAGATCCATCTCCCTCGACACAACCCAGCAGCCCACATTCCACTAACAGCTGCCACACACTGCCACACAAACAGCAGGTAACCACAGTACTCCCCCTAAAACAAGGAAAACAGACTCATAAACCTGAAAAGCGCTCAAACCGAATTTAATAATCTGAAAAAGGCCTTGCAACTATCTTTCATAGAGGACAGAATAATGATGTTTCAGTCTTTTCAAGAGACATGGGGACACTCATGAAAACAACAGAATACATTTTAAAACTAGAAATCTCATAACAAAGCAAACCCCAGCAGATCAACAATCAGATATCAAAATTATCCCTGAGGAATAGAACGGATGAAAAGGAAAACTGTTGAGCTCAAAGACAATTATTCTGACTATAATCGACAAGAGAAACAAAACAGAAAAACAAAAGAAAAAGCAAATGACTCTGAAGAAAGTTGGAGACTAATGTGAGCCACTCTCGAGGGAAACAACCAGGATCTCAATCAGCATCCCAGGGTAAGAACCCATAAAAATTCTACAGAGAAGATGTGATGAGAATTCATGGACAAAAATTTCCACAGCCTCACAAAGGAGAAAGTAACTATTTGAGAAGCTGAAGTAGCCCCAAATAGGATATAACCTAGAAAAAAAAGATTGAAACATAGTGTAGTCAAAACTCTCCAATTTCAAGGAAAAAGGAAAACATTTTGAAGGCAGCAAGAGAAAAAAAAGAATAGTCACTTACCAAGGAAAACCAGTACGAATAAACTCAGACTTGTCACAGAAACTATGCATGCAAAAAAGCAAAGGAGAATGTATACATCAAGTTTTGAAAGAAAAAAACTACCAACTATGCTTGAAGAATCATTCAATATAAAAAAGGTATTTTCAGACAAGGAAAAACTTTTAAAACTCTTGTAAAAACAAGCCCAGCATTACAAAATTACAAATATATTAACCAAACCACATTGAATCCAGTATAATGAAAACAACACATAATAATCCAATAAAACACACACACCACACACAAACACAAAGTCACTATCACTTATGCTGACTCAACGTGACCAATAGGAAAGGGTAGAACTGCCCCTGTGGGTTTTTGAGACTATATGGTTTCTTGAGAAAAGAAACTTTATCTTTCTCCTGTGTGTGGTGGTGTTGATCTTGCAGTTAGTAGCCCAGCACCTAACCACTATGCCACAGGGATCCTACACAAACACACACACACACACAATCACAGAAAAATGATAGCAATAAACTTACAAATGTCAACAATGACACTGAATGTCAATGGATTAAATGCACCAATTAAAATGCAGAGTAGCAACTGGATTAGAAAATAAGAGATACATTTTAAATTCAAAGACAAAAATAGCCTAAATATAAAAGGCTGGAGAAAAATCGATTAAACCAATGGAAATCATGAGAAGACAGGAATGGCAATATTAATGATTCACAAAATAGATTTCAAGGTAAATAATGAGAAACAATAACGAATAGTCATGGAATTATGATTAAAGGATAATAGACCAGTAAGACATAACCATAACACACATATATGCCCTTAATAAAGATCATCAAATATATCAACTAAAGCCACAGAGGTGAAGAGAGAAACAGCTCAAGAGTAATAGGAAACTTCAATATATTACTCTCAAAGATAAATAAACAGACCATCAGGAAAGAAACTCAGCAAAGAAACAGAAGAACTGAAAAGCACAATCCACCAACTCTACCTCCTAGATATGTACAGAGCACTCCACCCAACAACAGCACAATCCACATTCACATGACATACCCTGAAATAGATCACATGTCCGACGACAAAGCAAGATTTAATAAATCCAAAACCATGAGGCCCTACAATCTATTTATTCAGACCACAATGTGATCATATGGGAAATTAAAAAACTGGAAAGAACAGAAACATAAAGACAAAAGCTTGGAGTCTAAACACCATCATTATTTAAAAACAAATAAGTAATCAATCAAATAAGTGATGAAATTAAGAAACTTTTTAAAACAATCCATAACAATAACAATATTCAAAAGCCTTTGGAATACAGCAAAAGCAGCTATTAAAGGACAATTTATAAATATCAATGCAGCCATTAAAAAAAGAGAAATTCTAACTGACACCTTAATACAATACCTCTAGCATCTTAGAACAAGTGCAACAACATAAACTGCCCTTTAACAGAAGATAAATCATAAAGATCAGAGCAGAAATAAATGAACTGGGGGAGGGGGCATAAAAAATTAACAAAACAAGAAGTTTGGTTTTTTTAAAGATTAAGAACAGTGAAAACACTCAAGCAAGCTTAACAAAGAAAGAGAAGATGCAAACATCTAAAATTAGAGATGAAAAGGACAGCATTACAATAGATATAAATGAAATAAAAAGAATAACAGACTACTACGAAAGATTGTACTCTTATAAATTTGGTAATCTAGAAGAAATGGACCAAAACCTAGAAATACACCATCTACCTAAATTAATGCAGAAAGATGTAGAAAACCTGAAAAGAAGCATACAAAAGTAGAATTAGGAGAGAAAATCAATAAAAATCCCAGGACCCGATGGTTTCAGAGGAAAATTCCACCAAGTATTCCAGGAAGAGATTATTCTAGAATAGAGACAGCATACTCCCAAACTCACTTTATAAAATGAACATGACTGTCATACTGAAGCTAGGCAAAGACCATGGGAATGATTTATAATGCTCCCCGATAATATGACAGATGTCTCTAAAGTGAAACTGGGAAATCTATAAATCATAGATATATGATTGGATTTTGAGTTCACACTTAATCGGGATAGCCCTAATGTAAGAACAATTAGTTCTTTTTATTTTTAATCATTTTATTGGGGGCTCCTACTACTCTTACCACAATTCATC
This sequence comes from Echinops telfairi, assembly GCF_000313985.2. Classification (NCBI taxonomy): domain Eukaryota; kingdom Metazoa; phylum Chordata; class Mammalia; order Afrosoricida; family Tenrecidae; genus Echinops; species Echinops telfairi. The sequence goes on along the minus strand of NW_022108124.1, from coordinate 5,623,539 downwards.
CATCCATCCATCCATTGTGTCAAGCACATTTGTACATTTGTTGCCATCATCATTCTCAAAACATTTCTTTCTACTTGAGCCCTTGATATCAGCTCTCATTTTTGCCTCCCTCCCCCATCCTCTCTCCCTCATGAACCCTTGATAAATTATTGTTGTTTTTTAATGTCGTACACTGACTGATGTCTCCCTTCACCCACTTTTTATGTGGCCCTGCTCAATGCTTGCCTCATGAAGAGAGCCCTGAAGCTATCAGTGATATAGCAAAGTGTGTGGTAAAGAAATTAGGTGATTCCTGGCTACTCAAAAGAAAAGTGTTTGCGGGTCTTAGAGTATTGTCTTTAAAAAATCAGCTATCTTGCTTAACAGGATATTGTTGATTTCATTTCTTGAGAAATGCTGTGTAAATCTATATAGTATGCTTCTTTTTAAAACACTGAGGAAAAACTAAAGTTGAAATGGATTTGGAGTCATTAGTGACAGAGCGTATCTTAAACAATCAATAACAACAAAACAAGCAGCCCTCTAAGTAAGATGTCAGCTAAATCCACATTGAAGAGGCACACTACTCTTTGTGACCCGAGATTTATAAATAATAAAATCCAAATAAGACATTCAATCAGCTACAGCTTGATGACGCCTCCTGGGACTGTGGCTTTTACTATGAGAAAGAGAGTGAGGTACTTTCTTTCTGTGTCCCTTCACCATCTCTGCTAACTGACACTCTGTATCTGCTTCCTGATGCAGCATCATGTGGGCCGTTAGACTTGGGAGCCAATCTTGGCTCCATTTGACTCAGCATTCACCAGACTGATCTTCCTGTATACCTCTGCACCTTCTGTTATCATCAGCTCCATGAGTTTGGAGAGATCTTCAACTAGCATTGGACCTTCAACTTGAGTTGGAATGGGCTGGGTTGCCGTCTTTATATAAAATTCTTTCTTTTATAAATATGGGTGTTACTGGTTTTATTTCTCTAGAGAACCCCGCCTAACTGAACACTTTTTAATAAGGTTGCTCCATTGAATTGTGTCATTTGTGAATCATATGCCAATAAAACTTCTTTTAAAAATGCAAAGATATCACAAAGACAGACAACATCAGACCAATATACCTTATGAAAAAAGGCACAAAAATTCTCAACAAAATCCTGATGAATAGAATCAAACAATATATAAAAATAATAATACACCATGATAAAGTAAGATTCATACCAGGACCCAAGAATGATTCAACATTAGTAAAACAAGTAAAGTAACCCACCACATCAACAAAACAAAAAGTAAGAGCCATGTGATCATATCAATTGATACAGAAAAGGCAGTTGACATTATCCAACAGTCATTTCTAATAAAAATACTCAACAAAATAGAAGTGACATTTCTCAGTGTAATAAAGGCCATCAATGAAAAACGAAAGGCCAACATCTCCCACAACCCACTTAAAGAGAAATCAAATAAACAAAAGTTATCAGAAAGCAACAAATGCTGGAGAGGATGTGAAGTGATTGGAATTCTCAGGCACTGTTTGTGGGACTGGACACATGTAAACATTGTGGAAAGTAATATGATACTACTGAACGCAACTGGGAAAGGCAATTCCATACAATCCAGCAATAACTCTGCTGTGTACACACCCTAAAGAAGTAAGAGACAGAACCCGAACAGGCATATGCATTCTCAAGTTCATGGCAGCATTGTTCACAATAGAAAAAAGTTGGAAACAATCCAAAACTCCACCAGTAGAAGATGACTTAAGAAACTTTGGTACTTACATACAATGGGATACTAGGCAGTCTTGAACAACATTGATGACATTACGAAGCACCTCATGGCATAACTGGACCTAGAGAACAATAAATGAAGGTAGTCGATCACAAAAGGATAAATGTTGCATGAAGCCATTACTGTAAGGACAAAAACCAGGAAAAGGACAGGCATCAGATGGCAGCCATCTAATCACTAAACTCAGTCTCCCAAACAATGTGACACGGAGTCAGGTTGATGCTTATGATCCATTATCTTGCACTTATTTGTACAGCTTAAAAACCACTTCTTCGGAGGTAGCCCCACCTTAGCTGGGCTCAGATTTTTATTTACTGGGGAGAGAGACAGGACAAAATAGTTCTTGACATACAAAACTGTTCCATGGTTACTTCAAAGTAATATACACTCCTATAAGTTCTATCAGTGAATTTCAGTAGGGACTCAGGAAGAGGGGTCTGGGGGTGGGGATACATATTTCTCTGAAAAGATTTCTGTTGTGGATAGACCAAGGAGAACCAGCCTTCCCTTGGGAAAAATACTTATCATTACATATCATGTTATTATAAATTTACTGACATATAGTTCACATATCATACCATCCAGTAGTTCAGTCATATGAAAAAGAGTTGTGCAATCATCACTACAATCAATTTTAGAATGTTTTCTTCTAGATATCTGCATCTTTCATTGTCTTCCATGCCATGCAGTGGGGTGAGGGCCAATTTCTTTTTTCTTGTACTCGTTGTTATCTCTCCATTGTCCCCCAACCTCCATTGCCATGACCCTAGGGAATTATTGATCCAGATTTCATTTCTATAGATTTACCTATGCTGAATTTCCTGTGCATAAAAATATACTAACTACAATGACAACTACTAACAATAATGACAAAATAAATCAGAGAAATACATCAATCCAAAGGACAGCAGAAAATATTTAAACTGGGACAAATTTAAAATGGGTCAAAAGGGAAATCAAATGATAAGGTGTTAAATTTTAACACAAATGCATAAGCAATAATCCACTTTACAACACACTCTTGTCTGGTAACAAGGTTTTCCACATCCCTGGACAATGCTCGGAGGGGATCTATCAGAGGCTTAAAAAAACCACGTGGGGACTCCACAAATGGCTTTTGTGTATCCACTCTTATCCATCACCTTCTGCAAACTAGGTGTTCAGAAGTTAAGCTCTAATACCATTGTCTTGTTCTGATTTGGATTTATTATTTATAATCCTTGGAACAGACAGGCTGGTGCACTAAATTGGCACCTCAAAAGGACAGTCTACAGCACTGTTTTTCTATTGCCTGTGACCTGGGTTACTAAGGGCTAGATAGAAATGAGATCAAAAATGTGCGATTTGAAATGCAGTATCAGACTTAGTCTCCCCTTGGGGTCTATACGAGGAGTGTTAAGATTTTTCCCAATTGCAGATTGCCTCTCCCATTTTACCCACTAACAGATATGTAAGCATGCCTTTTGACTAAGTTTCTTTTCAGCCCTCAGTGACCCTCTTAGATGTAAAATTTTATTTTTTCTAGGTATACAGCATTCCTCATAGACCACCTCAGAATTACGTGGTTTAGAAACCTTACTAAGGGAACTGGACTTCACATTGTCTTACATATTTTGGACACGTCATCAGGAGAGACCTGTCCCTGGAGAAGTATACCAGTTTTGGTAAAGGATAAAGGCAGTGAAGAAGAGGATGGCACTTAAGAGATGGACTGACACCTTGGCTGCAACAACGGGGTCAACCACAGGAACAATTCTGAGGCTAGCTCAGGACTAGGCAGTGTTTCCTTCCGTTGTGCATAAGGTAACCTTGGGTTATAAGTGACTCGATGGTTCCTAACAACAATGACAAAGTGGACCAGTGATATATATCAACTATAGATATAAGAATGAGTTTTGAGTTTGCACTTACTCATCAATTTTAATCTAAGGAAAACTAGCTCTTACAATATGGCCTGGCTCAAACCGTTCCCTAAGAAGCAATCACTGAAGGTAGGGATGCTACACCAAAGTGTTATGATGGTGCTTCAGAATAGAATCTGAGATCTGAAGGGCTTCTGTTAAAACAAGCAGCCATTTAAGTAACGTGTCAACGAAGACCACACAGAAGGGTCACCCTAACTCCTTTACAATATCACATGATGTAATATGATATCATATGATAGCCTCTTTATAATCACGTTATCTGGTGATGATAAATAACAAGAGATGTAAATGGCCTTCCCTCAGAGTGCACTGGAAAGTGGACAGCTGCAGATCAATTTAAGTTAAAATTAACCTATTAAATATGTTAAATAACATTTAACATAACAAATTTAACATTTGTTTTTCCTTTTGGCACATGGTTAATTTGTTATAGTTTCTATTATCTTCCCTTTTCTCTTGGATGGAGGTTTATTTCTGTGTTTTATTTTGTTGTCATTGCTGGAGTTGTTTTTTTCCCTCCAAGTTTTATTGGCACATTATTTACATATTACACCATTGAATAGTTCAGTTTTTCAATCATATCAAGGGGAATTGTACCATCACCAGCACATCTGTCTTGGAGTACCACCACCACCACCACCCACTCCCATGGTTAAATTGCCTTTAAAATGATTTATGCACTTAAGATCATTTCTAGGACACCCTCCCCACTCCACCTTCATAATTACTCCTAGAATCCCCTTTTCCTCCCTATTGCCCTTCCTCCACCCCTGCATATCCTACAGTACTTTGTGTCAGTTATAATCCTTATACTTCCCCTCCACCTATGCTTCACAGCTGGAAACCCACAGGAAACAATGAAAAACAAATTGCACTAAGGTGCTAAGGATAAGATCATATTAGTTCAAAGACAAAAATACAAATAATGCATCAGTGGGAGAAGGCCCTCATCAACATTCAAGAAACCCGGGAAGAAGTATCTGTCATGGTCGGAGCAACTAAGAGATGCTTGTACCCAGTACAAATTCAGGTTGTGTCTAGGAAGATCGACTGACCAAGTATCAAATTTGGTACAGCATTGTGTTAGATAGGGTTCTCTAGAAAAACAAAACCAGGACACTAATAATTTTTATATATATTTATATAAACAACATAAGAAATAAACAGTTAATTAATCTATAAAGCAGTGCAAATGGATCAATGCAACTCACTTCCATGAGACAGCTAGTACACTGGCTGTCCTTCAAGTCTTGAGGGCCACCAGGTAGTCCTCTGTAGAGCATTTCAGGCTATCTGGCCACAGGCAGAAAACAGCAAACAAGTCACCAACAGTCAGCCAGATGACAGGGTCCGACAGTCCCCAGCTCAAGAGAGGTACCTTCCAGTAGCATGGCAAAACAGGTCTTGAAGGAACGTCAAGTTCCAGCAACACAGTCCACAGGTAAGGCATCTTACAGTAGTGTAGCTTGCAAATGGCGGCACAGAACAAGCAAGGCAGCCGCACACTGGTGCGATGATCAAAGAGCAAGAGAGAAAGATGTGAGGCTTGTCGAGCCATTTATTTCTTCGCCCTTCAACTAATCTCACATGAGTTCATTGGCCAGGCACAACAAACCTACCTATCACAAGCATAATCAAACACAATGGTTTCTACCTGCTAGGAGGGGTGTTCAGGACGCTGACCTTCGGCTAGAGTGAATCTGCCAGCAACTCATCTGACTGTACTATTTGCAGGTGGGTTTGGGGCTCCCACTGTCCTCATAGCCATCTACAAGTTGGGTGTTCATAACTTTAGCTCTGATACTTTTCTTCTCACCATATTTGAATTTTTGTGTTATCTTTGGGGCACACGAGCTGAAGAAAGTAAATATGTAATGTTCCAAATAATACGTATTATACATAACAACATGAAACATATCTGATATAGAATCAAGTGAAATAATGGAACAAAACAGCATTTTTATCACAATCATATTTTGAAAAATATATATCATATTCATATCTGTGTAGAAAAAGTAAAATATCATTAAGGAAAAGGAAACAAATGAATAATTTCTCTAAAGTATGAGAATTCACGGTACCTATCATTATTTGAATGTTTATAAGCTTGTATTTATTTATTGGAGAATAAAAGTAAAATTGAGAGAATAGAAGGACAAATATATCTTCAGAGTCAATAAAGGCTTTATTATTTTTTTTAATCATTTTATTGGGGGCTCATACAACTCTTATCACAATCCATACATACTTCCATTGTGTCAAGCACATTTATACATTTGTTGATATCACCATTCTCAAAACATTTGCATTCTGCTTGAGCCCTTGGTACCGGCTCCTCATTTTTCCCCTTCCCCCCTTCCCCCTCCCTCATGAACCCTTGATAATTTATAAATTATTATGATTATGTCATATCTTAGACTGTCCGACGTCTCCCTTCACCCATGTTTCTGCTGTCCGTTCCCGAGAGAGTGGTTATATGTAGATCCTTGTAATTGGTTCCTTCTTTCCACCTCACCCTCCCTAGGTCATATACTATTTTCCACCTTGAGTAAACGATGACTAATCGAGCACCGAAGACAGAGTACACGCTGACTAATCGAGCACCGAGGACAGAGTACACGCTGATTAATCGAGCACTGAGGACAGAGTAC
>NW_022108124.1:5567324-5617082 GCF_000313985.2 Echinops telfairi | reverse complement strand
GACAGAGTACACCCTGACTAATAGAGCACCAAAGACAGAGTACACGCTGACTAATCGAGCACCGAAGACAGAGTACACGCTGACTAATCGAGCACTGAGGACAGAGTACACGCTGACTAATCGAGCACCAAAGACAGAGTACATGCTGACTAATCGAGCACCGAAGACAGAGTAGAGTCACCTCTGGTTTTCCAAGAGGGTAAATCTTTATGGGAGCAGAAAGTCCCATCTGATTCCTCCAAAACTGCAGATCAGTGGGGGATTTCAACCCACGATGACACAAGGCTCTTTTATGATTCAGTGAAACCCTATACTGTAGAGGGTTCCTGGGGCTAAAGTTTCAAGGGAGCAGATAGTCTTGTCTTTCTCTTGAGGAATGGCTTACTCATTAACATTCAAAGTATTCTGAGAACCCAAAGAACTTATTTTCTTTTAACGTTGGTTAGAATGATTTATATTTGTTGGGCTGCAGATTAAAAGAAAAATATATTAAAATTTTAATTTATAAATTAAAGTAAAATAATATAGCTCTATATTTGAGGGGATTTGATACAATACTAATTGAAATGTTTCAACAACTGATAATAACAATGGAAGCACTCACTAGTCTATAACAAGAAATTTGGAAGACAGTGGGCTGGCCAGATGACTGGAAGAGATCCATACTTACATCCAGACTAAATAAAGGTGACCCAACAGATTATGGAAATTAACAAACAGTAATATTAATATAGCAAGCAAATGAAGTATTGATGAAGTTAATTCACAACTTGATATAACAGCACACCAACAGAAAGGTGCTAGACATTCCAGAGGGATTCAGAACATGACATAGATGAGGAATTCAGTGCTAACATTAGATGGCTCTTGGTCGAAGTGGAGAGTCGAAAGATTAAAGTTGTCAAAGATTTATTTTACTTGGATCTACAATGAGCACTCACTGAAGCAGCAGTTAAAGTAAGTGACATATTGTATTGGGCAAATCTGTACAAATCTCTTTGAAATGTAAAGGAGCAAAGGTATTACTTTGAGGACTAACCTGTGTTTGGTGCAAATCATGATATTTTCAGTTGCCTCATATGCACGGAAAGTTGGACAATGAATAAGGAAGACTCCCCAAGAATTAATGTTTTTGAATTACGGTGTTGGCAAAGGATGGTAAAACTTTGTCTCGAGTACATTGGACATATTACCATGAGAGACCAATTCTTTGAGAATGATATCATCCTTGGTGAAGTATAGAATCAATCATAAAGAGGAGATCCTCAATGTGATGGACTGACAGTGGCTACAAAAATATACACAAAGATAACCGCTGTGAGGATGGCACAAGATTGGGCAGTGTTTTGTTGTATATAGGGTTGTTATGACTCTCTCATAGATATCAAAGAACATCAACATTACTTCTACAAGCATATGCATAAATATAACACAAAAGAAAAATGACAGATTATGCAATATTTAAGATTCACCTTCTGTGGAAGTTCCATAATGGTTTGTCAACTTGAAGATATATGAAAGTGTAGGGCTGGTATTCAACCTGCCAATCAGGTGACACCCTGATGGTGCCTGCTGTGGGTGTAATCTTTCTCATAAGGAGGGCTCTGGGAATCTCCTCCTCTCTCTGCCTTTACCTTCCTGCTTGAGAGCCACTGTGGGACCTGCCAGCATCCTGTGATGCTTCCATTTCCATAAGCCTGCACCTATTGGCCTGTGATATTCCTGCATTCTGCATCACTGCATGTGGCTGCATGAGTCTGTTGGACATATGGACTTGAGTTGGACTGGGCTGGGATGTTTTCCTGATATACAATTACTTTTCAATATAAAGTTCTTTCTTATACATATATGAGTGTCCCTGGGTTTACTTCTCTAGTCCACCCAGCCTAGCACCTATTGGACCTGGGGTGTTAGAGAAACAAATCATGAAGATGGAAAGTGGAAGCTTGTCTGACTTCAGCCTATGGTAGTATTTCTTCTTTGGCTAGCCAGAGGTCACACTGTTTACTTGACTGCTTTTGGAAAGGGCAGGGAAGTGAAAGTTCTGATTCCTAGAAGTTGTTTTTGGTCATTCCTGTCTGAAATGGTGAAAATGAATATGACAAATGTAAATTTTGAGCTCACAGTGTGAAATCACCTCTTGAACTTCTCTGAAGCCATGCTGCTTAGTCAAAATGGCTGACAGAAACCCAGGCCCTGGCCTCTTGCAGCCAGAGGCCTAAGACAACATTTCATATGAATGGGAGAGTTTAAATAAGAAAAGATTGAATTTGATTGCTTTAAGAATGTGATTAATATATGGCTGAACTAGAATTACACTGATTTCCTCTACCTAATGTTATTGTTATAATGTGTGATCAAAATGATTGTTGAGAAGTATGAAGAGAGAGTTTGTAATTCCACTACCTTCAAACATTAAATTGGTTCTGTTAAATGGGTATAGTCTATACCTGCGAAGAATGGGTAGAAAAGGTAAGTCTGACCCAGTGCATTGAGGCCTCAGGACATTTGCATTTGAAAAGACTTACTGAGAGAGAGGTTGGCAGACTGAAGAAAATGAAGCCATTTGGGCTTTTTGCATTTTGAACTAGCAATTTGCACTTGAAGCTGGAAAAGTTTAGAGCCATGAAGGCACTCTCCTCTCTAGGACTGAAGGTTCAAGGGAGCCCGTGGGCAGCCAGAAATGCTTGCTAGTTGACCACCTGCATCCACTTGTTGAGTGGAAGAGAGATCCATCGAGAGATGGATTAAGTCTGGCCACATGTGGTAGTTACCTAATGTTGTCAATTTGAGATTTAAGAGTGAAGGGGTGGTGTTTAGCCTGCCATTCGGGTTGCAGCTTGATGAGTCATAGCTCGCTGGATGTGGGGACACTCAGACACTCCGTGCAATCCATTACTGATGATGAGCCTGATGGAGGTACACTTATGGAGCCAGAGCCCAGAGCTGGAGGAGCCCATGGAGACCCATCCCAGCACTGAGATGCTTCTACTGCCACTGGATCCACAAGACTTTCCCACCACTGCCCTGTGATCTTGCATTTGGCATCATTGCATGTGTTTCGTGAGTCTGAAGAGGAATTTATAGATTGGTATTGGAGATATGGGCTAATATAGGACTTATGGATTTGATCTGGACTGGGCTGAGATGTTTTTTAAATAGTCAATTTCTCTTGTATATAAAGCTCTTTCTTATACACATATGAGTGCGCTTGGATTTTTTTGCTCCACTCTACCCAGACTAACACATCACAGAAACCCATGGACCTGGTTCACAGGGACTAAAGAAGAGATGATAGTGGATTGGCTTATCTGAAATTTAACAGCATTGTGCAGAACCTGAGCCTATGGCATGATTTAGCTCAATTAAGCTAGGGTTGTTGATAATTTGTGTTGGGGCCCATGGTCGAAAGGTGAGGTGGCCAATGGGTGCCCTGCTGAGGCTAAGTGAGGTACCCCACAGGAGATGACCAGCACCAGATCAGATGAAGAGAAGATTCTGAGCCTGTGAATTGATGCATATTTCTTCTGACTTTATGGACAGCCTTTCCTGGTTTCAGTTTGCTGGTGGATGCAGACTTACAAGGCTCTAACTGGAATGAAATTTCTTCATATCAAAGAAAATGCTTGTCTCCTCAGAGCACTGGGTTGATAGAAAGGGCAGTATAGAAATTGAATACTGCAAATTGGAGGGAAAAAGGCATGACATGGCTGGCTTACACGCTTTCATGGCTGGGGAATTTGTTAAAAGGATTATGTTGTGTCACATAACTGTAATTATTAGGCATAGATTATTTTTGTTTGTTTACTTATAGACTATTATATTTAAAAGAGGCTGGCAAATTTTGAGTGGTATACATTTTAGTTTTATCCTGTTAGGCACAAATATGATTTTACTGTTCTCTTTGTTTTAAAAATTATGTATGGATAAAGAGCTGTGTAAAGGTGTCAAGTTGACAAGGGTGGTCTATGGTATTTATATAATTTTATGTCAACGTGAAGATATATCAAAATGTAGGAGTGAAATTTGCCTGTCAGTCAGGTCATAGCATGTGGTGACTCCTTTTGGGCATGGTCTTCTCATAAGGAGGACCCTGGGAACCCTCACTTCTCTCTCTACCTTCACCTTCCTGCTTGCAAACCACTCTGGGACCTGCCAGAGCCCTGCGATGCTTCCATTTCCCTTGGGTCCACAAGACTTTGCACCTACTGGCCTGTGATCTTCCTGCATTCTGCATCATTGCATGTGGCTTCAGGAGTCTGAAGAGGGACTTTAGGACTAGTATTAGAAATATGGACTTGAGTTGGACTGGGCTGGGGTGCTTTCCTAATACACAATTACTTCTCCCTAGAAAGCTCTTTCTTACATATATGAGTGTTACTGGATTTGTTTCTCTAGTCCACCTGGCCTAGCACAGCATCTGAATCAAATGTTCGTATATTTGCATCAAAAGTTTGTATTGCAAAAAAAAAAAAAGTTGGTATTGCACAACATAATTTATGATAACAATTGAAGATGTTAATGATCTTTATTGGAACTATATGGAATATTAAAGAAATCTAGTAGCATAGTGGATTGTGAACTGGGCTAACAGCAAGGTCTGAAATTCAAGCTCACCAGTGGCTTCACAGGACAAAAAGGAGGCGTTCTGCTCCTATAAAGATCTGTAGCCTCAGAAACCGTTGGCAACAGTTCTACTATTCTACTCTGTAGGGTTGCTATGAGTCAGAATTGACTTGCTGGCAGTGAATTTTATCTTAGATATCAAATAAAAGAAACTCCATATCAATTCAAGAAAAAGACCACAGATCAAATAAGGATCTGCATATTTCATTTTACTCTGATCCTTGCAAGTTATGTAGTCAGCCCCATCTCTACATATTGAGAAGCTGCCATGATTTGGGTGGCAGATACACTGTTTCAAAAAATTCTGATTTTAACTTGAAAGCTCTAATTTTACCATTGACCACAAATACTGTCAGTTGTTTTCTTTGAAGTGACAGGTTCACTCCATTCCTTTCCAAGAAATTACCTGTCAACTACCCAAATCTGAAGAGTAACAATTTCTTTTGTGTAAAAATAGCATTTTTTGAAAAAAGGGGGGCTAGATCAGCTTGGTAGGTAGCAAAAGTGTTTTATACATACTTCCCACTTTGTCACACAGACTATTAAAAAGATTTATAGTTAATAGTTCAGATGTGATAAAATCAGTAATTTTTATTGTTTTATCTTAGACATTTGTAAGGGAAATTGACGCACACACCCCACTGAATGGCAATGAAGACCACAATGTCTTTCAATACAATTGATTATCTAAATCTTAATTCTTGGTAAGACACCCACAGCTTGCTTCATCTTCTGTGAAAACATGAACACAGTGAAATTAAATATATATATATATGTATGTATTTCTTTAAATCTTCTTCCTGGTTTCATACACAAACCAAGAGAGAGTCTGTAGCTACATCTCTAGGTAACATCAGGCGACTACAACAAAAACAGCTAGTAATCTGTGAGTCGACAAGAATGTGGGGAAATGCATATATAAATGATGGAAGAATAAATGTGCATAATAGAAATGTGTTAGTACTGACATAATCTAAATGATTTTGGAAAATGGTTGTATATAAGTCTGTATTAAATCAAACTCATTTCCAGGGTGGGGGGAAGGTGAGGGAGAAACGGGGAACAGATTACAAGGATCTACGTATAACCTCCTCCCTGGGAGACTGGACAGCAGAGAAGTGGGTGAAGAGAGACGTTGGATGGTGTAAGACATGACAAAATAATAATAATTTATAAATTTATCAGAACTGATACCAAGTGCTCAAGTAGAAAGCAAATGTTTTGACAATGATGATGGCAACATATGTAGAAATGTGCTTTACACAATGGATAGATGCATGGATTGTGATGAGTTGTACGAGCCCCCAGTAAAATGATTTTTTTAAAATGAGTTGATAGCAAGGGCTCAAGTAGAAAGCAAATGTATTGAGAATGATGATGCCAACAAATGTACAAATATGCTTGACACAATGGATATATGTGTGGATTGTGATAAGAGATGTACAAGCCGCTAATAAAATAATTTTTTTTTTAATTGAGGATTGACTCAGAAAAGACCAAGATTTTTATATTATTTATTTTAAAATCATTTTATTGGGGGCGAGTACAAGTCTTATCACAATCCATACATACATTCATTGTGTCAAGCACATTGATACACATGTTGCCATCATCATTTTCAAAACATTTTCTTTCTACTTGAGCCCTTGGTATCAACTCTTCATTTTACCCCCTCTCCCTCCCTTTTGATAATTTATGAATTATTGTTATTTTTTCATGTCTTACACTGACCAATGTCTCCCTTCGCCCACCCAGGGAGGGGTTATATGTAGATCATTGTGATGGGTTCTGCCTTTCTTCCCACACCTTTCCATCCAGGTATAGCTACTCTCATTATTGGTCCTTAAGGGTTTATCTGTCCTGGATTCCCTGTGTTTCCAGCTCTTATCTGTACCAATGTACATCCTCTGGTCTAGCCAGATTTGTAAGGTAGAATTTGGATCATGATAGTTGGGGGGGGGAGCTTAGCATTAAAGAACTAGAAGAAAGTTGTATATTTCATTAGTGCTATACTACACCTTGACTGGCTCATCTCCTCCCCATGACTCTTCTGTAAGGGGATGTCCAGTTGCTTACACATGGGCTTTGGGTCCCCACTCTGCACGCCCCCTCATTCACAGTGATATTATTTTTTGTTCTTTGTGATCACACAGGCTGGTGTGCTTCTTCCATGTGGTGTTTTTAGCTTCTCAGCTAAATGGTCACTTGTGTATATTCAAGCCTTTAAGACCCAAGATGCTATATCTTTTGAAAGCTGGGCACCATCAGTTTTCTTCACCACATTTGATTATATACCTGCTTTGTCTTAAGCGATCATGTCGGGAAGGTGAGCATCATGGAATGCCAGGTTAATAGAACAAAGGGTTCATACATAGAGGAAGTACTCGATTAAAGGCCTAATGTCCATCTGCTACCTTATATTAAACCGATAAATATATGCACATAGATATATTTCCCTGTCATCATATCTAAATATATTTAAATATGTACATGCCTGTATTTAGACCTCTATAAATGTCCTTTGCCTCCTAGTTCTTTCCTCTATTTCCTTTTACTTTCCTCTTAAGACCAAGATTTTTAAACAGAGATGTGTAGTTATTAAATATGAGTATGTTACATCCTAATTGTGCTGTAAGAGATGAGTAGTGAAGGATTCTGCTGAAGAATGGGATGCCTCGGTGTCAAACATATATAAATTCAATGAAATCAGGATTGATTCATTTTCTCTTCACAATAAATTTACCTATAGCAACAAGCTTTCGTTGCTTCAAAAGCCATCAAGCATATTATAAAACATAGAGTTTTTTATTACAGTGGAAACTGAAATAAAACTGAAAACTGGAACTCAATGAGACTGCTTTATTTTTCTAAGTCTCACATGTTTTTTTTTTACCTCTGACCAGATGACGCCTTAGTATTTATTCTATCACTCACTTTAGTAGAAAATATTTGAGCTTTTCTTCTCTGATACATTTTCAGCTTACACACTTTCTGCTTTCACAGATTTTACTGCATTATCCTTGGCAATAACTTTGTAAGAGTTTGAAGGATTTTTATTATTGTTAGATTCCAGGGATTCAGTTCTGACTCATGACAATCATATGTACAAAGGAAGTAATCGCTTCTTGGTCCTGTTTCATTCTCGTGATTGTTGTTATGTGTGAGTGCCTTGTTGTAGCCGTGGTGCCAGCTGTCTTTTGAAGGTCTTCTTCTTTTCCGACTGACCCTCTACATTATGAAGCATGTTTATGAAGTCATAATTATCAATGGTGGTATTTGCAAGGAGCTATCTCTAATATTAGTAGCAAAAGACTGTTCTAAATTCAAGATATTCTTGAGACACCTTCCCCTCTGTAAAATACAACATGAAAATAGTCATCCAGGGACCTGCCACAACCATGATCAAGAAAACAGAAAATTGTAGCACTACTAATGTTATTTAGTTGGCCTCTATCCACTATTGTCTAATTTAGAATGTAATTAGCTGGCAGCCAAGAATTAGCCAAGTAATCAGTCATTATTAGAACAAAATAACTTTTATAATTGCTTATATTTGTGTTTGAGGACTAGCTGGAGAATTATCATAAAGGACAGAAACATTAGAGACATTTTGGATCAGAAGTGTGGAAAGAAATTATTTGCCTTTAAATACATATAAAGGGTGGGAAGACTCATGAAAATTAGGCCAGGAAAAACTATGAAAAAATATAGTGAATCCAATTCAAGATGTCAACAGGATGATGCTCTCCCTAAGGGCTGATCTTCCTTTATCTCCTCCAGTTTCTGACATTCTTTGGTTTAGATATCTCTCCAGATGTCGTCTTCCCCCACTGTGTATAGACCTATACCCATTCTTCCTTTTCATAAGGCACATTCAGAAGGAAACAGGAGTAGGGCTAACTGATAATATCTTCAAAGAAAGTTTTTCTACATAAGTTCACTTTCACAGATACTGGGCTTAGAACTCAATATAGCTTTTGAGGAAAACAATTCCATCTAGAAGAACTCTCAATAAATGGATGGATGGATAAATGGGTCAATGAATGCAAGAAGGTTGATACAATCTCAGATATTATTAGAAAGCACTTAGTAAAAATTTAAAAGGAATCATTATTGTGAATAATAATACTAATGTACATTTTAAAGAATTTCTTTGAAAATAATATCCCCAAAATAAATAAAGCATAATTTAAAATACTGAGGTATGAGGCAAGAAGAGGAAAACCACTAAATAGATCAAAGAAAATAATTGATTTAAATATAAGAGAAAGTAATAACTCGGTACTGTATGAAATAAAAGAAACCACATCAGTAGTGAACCCAGACTCATTTCTTGTTGATTTAAATTTATTTAAACTAGCTGAGAGTGAGAGCTTCTGATTCAGTAACACAGATCAAGCAAGATTTGCACATCATGAGACAGGTGCTGATAGCCCAAGATGATGGCTGAATATGACAGAAATGTGAAAAAGAAAAAAGATCACATTTTTTACATCTCCAAATGCTGAAATGGCTGGCAGTTCCCTTCTCAGCATGAAGAGGTTTAGATTGTCTGAGCATTTATTTCACATGTGGAAACATTACCCTATTTTCTCAGTCTGCATTACACCAGGGAAAATCTCTCACGTAGAGCCAATTTTTTTTATACTCTCAAGGCAATGAGCCTTAATTATTCCCTGTAGATGAACTCTTCTAGAACAAATATCATGCAATGTGAGCCAAAAGCTGGAAGGAGTTAATGGGAAGCTGGCCTAAAACCAAAGTAAGAGAAAAGCCTTTGGCTCCACGTCCCTAGACTTTATCCAACTCATTACTTAGATCTTACAAAACATGAGAGAGGCATGAGAGCTATGCAGCACATGAGGGGGAAATATAACATAGGGTTGTTTTGAAATATCAGAGAATAAAACTACATATACACTAGTTATAAGCACACAAAGCACATACATGTGGAAAAAAAAGACTTGGAGGGAATATAGAAAACTGCTAACGGAATGGATTAGTTTGATTTTTGATATGTTTCCTTTTCCTGACTTAGACTGTTTTTGTGACAGGGTTATATTAACTATTAATTTTTAATACATAAACATAGCTTAGATCTTAGATCACTCAGACCAGTTGTGATTCTTGAAAAAATAGCAGTGTGTAACTTGAATTTTCCCCAAAGCCTCACATTTAAAGATAGACAATTAAGTCAGTCAGGCAGTAAGATAGTACAGGATTTAAGGAGAGGTCGATAAAATGTATGAGAACATTTTTCCTATCACTAGGGGAGTATCCTTCACCAATGCACTCCCTAACACATCTGGAGTCTGAATCTATTGTTCATACTGTCTTTAAAAAAATCAATACAGCTCTTTCCCTCCGCCTGGGACCAGGCGGCGTGGCTGGGTTCTCAAACTCAGCCAGTCATGGTCAAGTTTAAGGCCTGGGACCATAGCGGCAAGAAGAAGGAAGAGCTAGCTGCTCACACAGCTCGAGGACCTGCAGGTGCAGTTGTCGTAGCTGCACGTTGCCAAAGTGACCGGCCGCGCGGCATCCAAGCTCTCCAAAATCCGAGTTGTCCGCAAATCCGTTGCTCGCGTTGTCACCGTCATCAACCAGACTCCGAAGGAGAACCTCAGGAAGTTCTACAAGGATAAGCAGGTCAAGACCCTGGGTCTGTGGCCCCAGAAGCCGCCGGCTCCACAGCAAGCAGGAGGAGAGCCTGAGGAAGCAGCAGCAGAGGCAGTGGCTGTGACCACTGCGCGAGGACAAGGTCAAGGCCTGAGCCGCGCGGCAATAAAACAAACTGGCTGGGAAAAAAATCCATAGAGTTGTGATGGTTCTTTTGTTTGGGTTTTCTCTCTGAACCTAGCCATGCTAGATAAACTGATGACATCATCATTTCTACCCATACAGAGGCATTAGGGAGAAGAAGACCCATAAAATAATAGAAAACAATATAATAAATTAGTGAACTGTATAATTCTATTAGAGAGTAAATCATATAAAAGCTTCTTTCCAAAGAAAAACTATAAGCTCCTATAGATAAGAACACAGGTGCGATTCGGGGCTTAAAGCCCATCACCCCCAGATGCATATCAACGTTCATCTAAGTTGCTTTACCTAATGGCATTCATGCTTGCTGATTTTGAAGCATATTAAACATTACCAGTTTCCTTATATAAAATAACTGGAAAAAAATAGCAAAAATTGTAATAGGAGGAAATATGATTATTGAGAACATCACACTGGACTTAGTACATAGGTTTTTGAAAGTCATTTAGATAATAACCTATTTATAATAGGAGATCTAAATGTAATAGGACTCAAACGATTACTACAGTTACTTAATGTGAAAAGGATTTGGAGAAAGGTAAGATTCCATTTGAAACTTAATGGAAGATTAAATATAAAACTAAGAGGAAGATAAACTGACACATGAATTGTAAAGCCTCCTTTCAAATGGGAAAGAGAAGAAAACAAAAGATGGAAGCGAAAAACTTAGGTGAAAGTACAGTTGTCTTTGCTATTAATTCCAAGCATTTGGAAGCAGAGGGATGATGCTTACACAATTTTGGATGATGATGATGAGAGTGAGTGATTTTTTGTTTGTTGAATTTTGAAAATCATTTTATTGTGCTTTAGGTGAAAGTTTATACAGCACATTAATTCATACACACTAATTGTTCAGTGGCATTAGTTTCAAAGAGATTAAGCATAAAAATAATTGTTTGGCTATTCAAGCTAAACTTTCAGTTTGGAGGACTTTCTGGAAAGATTCTTGTAGGATGTTTGAACTGAGCGACTGGCAGTTGCTGGAGAGTTTGCTAAAATATTCCACTTTGGAAGGAATTGGTTTATTATAATTTAAAACATAAACAGAGGATGGAAGCCTTTATAAAATAAACAAAGATTAAGGACAGAGGATCAAGAAGTCATGCTTGGAAACTTGCCATGGTTGGGAGACTAAAAGAAAGAGAGACACCAATGTTGAAAAGATAGAACACGAAGAATTGGAATAAAGCTAGATCAGTGGAGGGGAAAAGGGAGGAGTTGTCGGTGAAGAGGCTCAGATTGTCAGGAAAATCAGATGCCACTGAGATGTCAAGAAAAAGAGGGCTGAGGAGGATTTTTCAAATCTGATTACAGGGCCTTGCAATGGCATTTGGAAAGACGGGCTCTAAATCAGCGGTAGATGCAGAATGTGGTCAGAAACTAGGTTTGGGCATCCAAGAGATCAGTCCAGTGAAGGCAATAGCTAAAAGTGCAGAAGAGTTAGTAAAAGGTTTTTGATGATCCCTTTCCACTCCTCCTTTGGACACAGAGATGAGGTTTTTGAATGTAAACACTGAAAGAAGTAAACAGCAAAGGAAGATTGATGGTCCGGAAGAGAGGAAGGTAAGTATGACCGTAATTTTTTTAGAAAGGGAAGGCCATGGAGGTCGATACCAAGAACCTCATCAGAATGGTGAGGCTCAGAGAAGTAGCATAGAGATACAGAGACCAAGGTAGGTAAGAGGACTTGGAAAAAGGATTTTTACATATATATATGAGGAGCCCTGCTGGCATAGCGGTTATGCATATGGGCTACTAACCATAAAATCAGCAGTTCAAAACCACCAACCACTTTAAGGGAGAAACACTAGGCATTTTAGTTCCATAAAGAATTACAAGTCTTGATTGTACAAAACTCTTCTTAATATAATTGAACTATTGAATTATATGATGTACATATTATATGCAAATAAAGTTGTTTAAAAAAATAAACAGTCTGTTTCATAGCATGAAGAGAGAAAAATGCCAAAACCAGCCATGTTGGCTGGTGGGTTTTTCGTTCTCCTGGGCACCCTCAATAAAATCTCTGCATGAATTCCCCCTTACCCATCCAAAAGGAGTTCCACTCTTATAAATCCAGAGGAGTGGTTCTACCCTGGCCTACAGAGTTGCTATGAGTCAGAATCAACCCGAAAGTAATGAGTTTGTTTATATATATATATCTCAGTATGTGTGTGGGGGCGGGGGGTACCCCCAAAGAAACAAAATTGTGCTGGGCAGAGAGGAGCTTTCATTAGTATGCATTTTCCCTGCGAGGAAAGCACCCAGCAACTTGCTCTGAGTTAGTGCACCCAGTGGCATCACCTGGGAAGGTTCTCCCTGGTCACTGAATTTTTCTGTTAAAGCAGTTTCGCTTAAACCTCATTTTTTGGTGATGGCCGGTTTAAGAGAATAGTGTGCGGCTTTGGGATTTTGTTACCTGCTTGGGAAAAGTACTGCAAAAACTGTTGTGATGTTGAGCACAGCTTACAAGGGCAATACTATGGGAAAAACTCAAGTGTATGAGTGATTTTCTTGTTTCCTAAAAGGTAAAATTTCAATTGATGACAAAGCTCATTTTGGACATCCCACCAACTTCTTGAACAGATGAAAATGCTGACTCACAGTGTATTTGAAGTTCATTCCAGCAGGTCACACTGTTAATCATGCTTTCTATTTAGAAGTTCTGAAAAGATTGTGTGACAGTGTGCAACAAAAAGGGCCTGATTTTTGGCAAATAGGGGACTGGTTTTGCCACCATGACAATGCACCTGCTCATGCAGCCATATCAGTGCACCAGTTTTTGGCAAAAAGCAGCACACATCTCTAGCCCCACGCACCTGGCTCACCTGATCTTGCTCCATAGGACTTCTTTTTGTTTCCCCAAATGAAGAGAAACATGAAAGGACAGCAATTTGATGAAGTACAAGAGGTGAAGGAAAAACAGGTCAGCCATCCAAACAGATGAATTTGAGAAATGTTTCCAAGAATTGAATCACAGATTTGACAAGTGTACTAAGTGTAATGAAGAGCACTTTGAAGGTGATACGGTTGTAAAAAAAATTTAAATACATAGCGTTAAAATTTTTTTCCAATTTTTTTGAAACCCCCTCGTGTGTGTATGTGTTTGTGTGTGTGTGTATACTACACTGACTGTTCAGGAAAAAATCTACATCTTGTTTCAGTTAATGGTAAAAAGAAGGTGGATTGGGAGGTGATTATTACAAAGGCACAGGTTTTTGACAGACCTAGTATACTCAGTGTAAGGTACAAAATTTGGTGTAACTGGTACAGATGTGCATCAAAAAGTGACAACCATTAAGAGGATTCCAGGGAAACAGTGGGAATCACTTTTGTTGCCACCTGAATAATAGTTTCTCTGAGACCTAAGTCACCTCAAATGACCCCAAACAGAATCTCCTAGTGCCTCATCCGGTGCCGCCCCCCCCCCCCCCCCCCCCCACCGAGTCCACTTAATGTGAATGCTGACCAGAATGAAGTACAATGGAATCTTGGCACAGCTGGTTAGATGTGAGGGCATTTCCCATTATACAAACTTCCCCCTGCCAGTGTGTCCCCGTCCACTATAAATTGAAAAGCTAGTTAAACACTTGAATAACAAGTAGGAAAAGGCAATCAATGTAATTCTGAGTTGTTGTTTTTTAAGTGTAAACAACTAAAATGACCATATTAGAGTTGTTTGAAAATGTGTTCTTCCTTAAACCTTTTAAAATATTCAATAAATTATTGATAATAATTCTTTTTTCAGGCCAAAACAGCGCTTCTGATTCTAAAATACTAAAGGTAAACTATTTACTTATTGTTATTATTTTGTGAATACCTCCAGTATAACTGGAAGTTGCAGGGTTTCTCTATAATCCCGGGCTTTTGCAGACTGTGAACACAGGTTTTCAACCACATTTTCCCGCATACTTACTGAGGTGCCAGCAGCTCTAGTGGGGTAGTTGGTTCTGCATTGCACTGCTAACTGCAAATTCAGCAGTTCAAGGCCAGCCGCTCTGATAGAGGAAGATGAGGCTTTGTACTGCCTAGAGTTACAGTCTCGGAAACTTACAACGCTGCTGCCTTTGGAATCTATGCAATCGCTGTGAATTTGAGTTTGATTACTCAGGTGCCAGGAACTATTCTATGCATCAGTGAGAGTAGTGAGGGAAAAAGGAAACAATTCCTAATTTCACAAATAAACTTATAAGCCACAAGTGAGGAAAAAAAGTATCAGTACTCTTTAAGAGTCACACACACACACACACACACACACACACACACACATATCTTAACATGGACTGGATAATGGCGAAGTTTCCCTAGGGTTAAAAAAAGTGACATTTAAATGAAAATCAAAGCAATGATAATTATCTAATAAATGGAGGACATTGGTGGGAAACTCAAATCAAGAAGAAATGACCCTGAGGCAACAGGGGCCCTATCAGACCTACTTCCTCTTTAAAACAAAAATCTGCTAGTAGGGTGACCCCAATTTATGGTGATTCCATGTAGGTCAGAGTATCAATATGGTTCATGGGTCTTCATTGGCTGGATTTTCAAAGGCCTTTCTTTGGAGGAAACTGCGTGCACTTGAACTTCTAACCTTTTGGTTAGAGTCGAGAGGGTTTAGATTTCCTTTTAAGGGAAGTGTCAGATCATTTACTCCCTGAAAGCCTTATAGAGAATTCTTTCCTTAATGACTTTAACCACTTTGTTTCCTTGAGGTCTTCACTCCTGATAAAGCAAAGAGACATCCTTCAAGAAGATGAGAAGCCCAGGAAAACTCTCCAACAGGACAAAAAAACCAGGGAGGTAGCTATCCCAGGTGGTTCAAACACAGAGGAAGTTAGATTATCAGTAGAAATGCCTGACTGAAGCAAAGTGGCCAATGTCCTTACTACTCACCAACAGGTTAGGAGTTTTAAGGTTCCCAGGGGTTCCTTAGAAGGCCAGGTAATCTACTTAGAAAAACTGGTCATTGACAATCCCTATGGAGAACAGGCCTACAATAACGCATGGGCCATCGCAGCCCATGCCATGAGTTGAAATCAACTATGCCTGGGTAGTCAGTAAAGGGATATGTCAAATCACTGATCTTAAACATCTATCTATCTATCTATCTATCTATCTATCTATCTATCTATCTATCTATCATCTATCTATCTATCTATCTATCTATCTATCTATCATCTATCATCTATCTATCTCCATCATCATCTAATTCTGTGTGTGTGTGTGTATATATCATCATCTAATTCTGTGTGTGTGTGTGTGTATATATCATCATCTAATTCTGTGTGTGTGTGTGTGTATATATCATCATCTAATTCTGTGTGTGTGTGTGTGTGTATCATCATCTAATTCTGTGTGTGTGTGTGTGTGTGTGTCATCATCTAATTCTAAGTGTGTGTGTGTATAATTCTAAAATAAGGAATATGAGGCAGTAGAAGGCATAACTTTTTTCAGGTTTTTGAGAGCAGACTTGGAGCACGACAAGAGATAAAGAACAAAAGATGTATCCTTGGTTTTCTCACGCCAGACAACTTCTGGCACAGGGAATCCACCCTCTTATCCTCTCCTGCAGACAGGGCTGGAGAATGACATTTTGACAGTGTATTGGATTTATCTCACTTTCGTACCATAGCGTCTCTCCGCATGTGGTTTCACATTGATTTATGCTCATTTAGCCAATGGGGAACTGCTGCATAAAGAAATCTAAGGTTGATTGAAAAACAAAAATACCTAAGTTCCCAAACAAATCATTCTCTCTGACATATAAAATTTAAGATGAACTCTTTTTTTCCCCCACATTCTTTAAAAGACTTGCAATAGTTATCTCTTAAGCAGCTTGACAAAACGGGATTCTGTTTATAGATCAAATCAAGGAGCTCAGCAGTAGAAATGCCAGTAATCACTATCCTCCCATCTCCGGTTCTGCTTGGATGGGTTTTTTTGTTGGTTTTTTTTTCAAGTAAGTCAAGGTAGCCTCCAATATCTCATCAAAAGAAATCAATCAAATGCGGTAGCCAAAATGGTATTCCAGAATCTATTTTTGCATTTTTATTAAAGTTTACATAAAGCTGTTCAGAAGCCAGACTTATTACTTTCTGAATTCTAAATTATACAAATGCTATTGTGTGTAAGATTGTGCTGGCACCTAGATGGACAGCCGAAAAGAGCTACATTCCCCATGACACCTGCCTCTGTGAATTCTTAAACGAATGTAAATAAGGATTTATGTCATTCTCTCTAACGCCCACCCCAAACCCCTACTGAGTGACTAACCCATAGATCTGAATGCTGTAACAATCAGTTCAAGTAGCAGACCAGAGTAATACAATCTGCTCACATTTCCCCGAGTTTTCTCTTTCTCATGGTTTTTGGAGGCCATTATTTGGTGGTGAGAGGTTTTCCTTCATTAATTTTGCATGTTTTCTTTGAATGTTTTTTAAAGTAGAGATTCTCTACTGTGAGGCTGTTAAATGAGGTTTGGGCAGGCACCGGGCAACGCTTACTTCATTCCCTGTGACCATCCAACACCTGTCGTTCTGCTAAATGAGAGGTCATTTGCAGGCAGATTTCCCTTCCAGCCTTCTGGAATCCTGCACGCACACACACACTCACACACACACTCCAAACTTCAAAATGATGATTGTCAAAGGAGTCCCAATGGGTTTGGAGACCTGGTTTGTCCCCAAGCTCCTTTCTCCTTCCCAGTGTCCTAGGACACCTTTCTAAGGTAAGGCAGTGTTTGGCTGAGGGGTGGTGGCCTAACATTCCCACGGCAGACTGACACCATTTTTTAAGCATGAGGATGAATATTATCCTCTTAGCCAGAACATCCGTGGCGAGCATCTTAGGTATTACAAAGTATGTACCGGAACTTGAATGACGAATAAGTTAAGGTGATCTGCAAATAAGAATTATTCACTATTGTTTGGAATTTTTTGTGATAAATTATGGCCTCAGCCTTTGTGGTATTGCTTTATAAGCATAGTTTTACTCTGGTAATTTCAATACTCTCCCTGAATTCTAACCCGGTCACAGTAATGGGTATTCAACCTACCTGTCAGCACCTCTCTGCCTTCCCCTCGCCCCCCAAAGGGCTGCTTCTCTGTGTGCCTCATCTTCCATATGCCTCATGCCAATATTTAAAATTCATTGTCTTTTTTAACAAAATATGCATAAAATGCAGAAAATCCGTACTTCTGAAATGATTGAAATTTTCTAGCATTAAATGGCAATCATTCTATTGACTCAAAAGCGTTAACTATTTCCTCATGAGACTATTGCTCTCAACCTGGTATCTCCTAGGCATATGCAGGTATTAATGGGGGGAAAATTAAGTTACTTTAAATATTTCAAAAATTAAAATAGTGATCATGCAGTTGCCAGCAATGAAATTATATAGCCTAACTTAAATGTCAAGTTTCTTTGCTTTGGGCGGAGTTACATCTTACTTTCAGCATTATTAAGGTGGTCCCAGCATTTTGATGATGGCTCCCCTTCATGGATACATTGTAGTACGTAATACATCTTGTGAAATGTCATGTATTATAACAGGAAATGCATGCCATGCCTGCATTGAATAGTCATAACAATTAACATAATTTTTCACCCCATCTGCCCAACAAAATAAGCTACACTGCATTGCCTGGCCAGGGAAATAACACTAACCTTGAACAGAGGTGTATTTGTGGAGATAAAACGTTTTGGAATCTTTTTATAAGACTCATCAACTGCTTGATGAAGAGCAGAAAATAGGATTGCTTCCTTCAAATGAATGATTGTGCCGTGACTCCGGCTTCCTACCAGCCTATTCATCAGCTACAGGATGCTCATCAGCGTCATGCCATTCAACACAAACACAAACCTTGGCTAGCTGACAGTAACTTTGTTCTACCCCTCTCTGAATCATTAAGGCTCCAGAGGACAAAGGTCTGGGGTTGTTTGCTTTTTGTGAGTGTTGTTGTATTTTCGGTGCCAGCTAATTAGTTTTGACTCATAGTGACCCTATTTACAACAGAAGGACACATTGCCCATCCATTCAATCACTGCTGTCTATGCTGTGTGATTTCTTGATCGCAGCTTCCACGATCATTGATTGTGGGTCCGAGCAAAGTAAATAAACCCCTTGAAAACTACAATCTCTTTTCTGTTTATGAAGGGGGGCCGGAGAACTCTCAATGAGCTGGATTGACACAGTGGCCGCGACGATAGATTTGGACATTTAAACTGTGTGCGGATGGCATAGGATCCAGCAGTACTTTGTTCGCGTGTACGCCAGCCATCCACTCATCGGATCACTTGATTCAGAGCCATCTCAGCAGCACTTACCAACCAAAACTCCTTCACCAATGCACAAAAAATTGACTTCAAGGACTGTAAATCAGGTTAGGAAATAGGCCTCCAGCTCAGGTCCCAAGAAATGGAGGTCAAGTGGAGGTAAAGTCAAATGCAGGATCAAGAGCAAGAACGTGAACTCTGCTGACGTTGCTCAGCGAAGCTGCAGAAAGTGAAATGCCCGAATGTGCAAGGAGCTCTTCCTTACTTAGCTACACGAAAAAGCACAGCCAGGATTCAAGTCACAGGAACACAATCCAAGTCCTGGACAACTGGTTTTGGGGGGAGTAATTGGGGTCTGATTGGTGTTCATCACTGGGTGGCTCAGCATTTTTCTGAGTACTTGATGCCTATTATCTTGTGAGCTTGCTCATTCAGGGAGAGGAAGGTCACAAAAAATGGCATCTTGCCCAGCCCCAGTCCTTTGTCTGGAGATGTGGAATTTGCCTTCTGTAATCAAAAGGTGAGGCAGAGAACACGCTAATCTCTTAGGCAGGCCAGGGCTAGTCTCAGTTAATTAAGCTGGGAGCTGGCGGTTTGCCCCTTAAGGGGTCAGCAGAAAACAGGAAGTTAGATCTGTGTTACCAGGGAGCAATGAGGATGGCTGATCTTCAGACCACATTCGCAAAGAAACTTAAGGTGGTAATTCGAGGCACCATTTCTAGTAAGGTGAAGATTCAAGATATATCCCACTTTAATTCTGCGTATTAATATAACATATAATTCACTGCACAATGTGACTATAATCATAGGTGTGGAAACTGGGATTTACAATTGATCACAAAATGGAGGATTATGAGTAAAAGGAGCATATTAAGTAATTAATTATACTCACTAAGCAAAAATCTACTAAATTGCAGTCAATTTTTACTCCTCTTTATTGCAGCCTGCTCTTATTGGCAAGTGCATTTCTTTAAAAGAAAGAAAATGAATTATACTAAATAAATACAACCTGTTTAAAGTTCTACAAAGTATAAAGGAGAATCATGAGAGATTGAGAATAACAAAAGGAGTCTTTGGTAATAAAAAGAGTGGGGACTTAAGTGATACTTTTTATCTTTAATTTTTGTTCTTTAAAAGGTAAAAAAAGTAGAGAAGGGAACTTCAATACACTGCAGGTGAACCCTCTGGTTTACCTTTTTCACTTCTTTGTTAAAATCAACGTTGCCTCTAATCTCTCCCCTAATCTCAATCCTCATGTTCCCTGCTGAGTCAACTATTATCAAAAAGTTAATTGTTCTCTATTTTCACATCTATTCATTAATGATTTTATTAAACATGTACTCATATGTATCCACAGACAGAATATGATATTATTTTGTGTGAATTGTAATATTTAAACAAATGGTATAATATACTTTGTATAATTTGGCATCTTTTTTCCACTCAATATTATGTTTTAAGTCATTTAAAGCAAACTTCTAACTACTGAACAGTTCTCTACTATAGGAATCTTAGAGCTGTGATGTGCCATCAAGTTGGTTGCAACTATAGTGAACAAGCAACAAAACGAAACACTGCCCAGGCCTACAGCATCCTCACAATTGTTCTTTTGTTTGCATCCATTGCTGTAGGCACGGTGTCAATCCATCTTGTGGAGGGTTCTCCTGTTTCCACTGGCCCTCTGCTTCATCAAGCATGAGGATGTCTTTTTCCAAGGTTGGGTCTCTCCTAAGAACATGTCCAAAGTATGTGAGACAAAGTGTCACCATCCTTGCTTCTAAGGAGCATCCTGGCTGTACTTCTTCTGAGACTGATTTGTTTGTTCTTTTGGCAATTCATAGCACGTTCCATATTCCTTGCCTGCACTCTATAATTTAAGTACATAGCTCTTTCTTCGTTCTCCCACCCCTTGTCTTTTCTTCAGTTTGTTGTACTTTGTTGTCTTGTGCGCTGCTGTGATGCTGGGAGTCTTGTCATTGGTGTTGCACAGAGTCACCCAAAGTGAATAGCTTTCAGCAGAGCTTTTAGACTAAGAACAGACTGTGAAGAGGAAGAGACTGGCCACTTCCGAGAAGCTCGCTGCTGAGAACATTATGGATATCGACAGGACATTGTCAGATACTGAAATTATATGAACATAGTACAACGTATTTACCTTAAGCTTCATATCAACAGATATTAAATGTATTTCTAATTGTGTTTTAGATGACAAACAATGCTACACTAAAGATACTTAGTATATCTTCTGGTACACATGTCTAGCAGACAGGATTTTTAGGTAAAGACTGAGCAAATTAGAGGGACTAACATGGGGCTGGGTTAAGGACTATCCTCTTTAGAACATGAGCAGACCGGATTCAATTAATCATTGTAGAGAAAAACAGAGCATCGCTTTGGGATATTAACATAATATTTTGTTAATGAGAGGCGAATGGTATGTTTTCAATAGAGTCTTTACAAAATCTATTTCAGCAGAGCTAAGAAAAAGGTTAGGAGTCTTGGTGGTGTGATGCTGAAGTGCTTGGTTACTAACCTAAAAGTTAACTGTTGAACCCACCCAGCGCGCCAGAGGAGAAGACCTAATGATCTACTTCCATGGACATTACAGCTCAGAAAGTCTTATGGGGAAGTTCTTCAACTCTTTCACATTAACTTGATATGAATCAACTCGAGGGCACCCAGCAACAACAGCTAAGAAAAGACTGTGGTGAAATTCTGGTTGCAGAATAGCACTGGTTTCCAGGCAAGTGAAATGATTGCAAATACACATGGTTTCTTATAACATACTGTTCTCTTACTTTGATCCTATCTTCTGGATCATTGCCAGACTGAGTCTGTCTTTCCAGCAAAAGGTCTCCAGCATGAACCCTCCACTCTTAGCCAAACCTCTACATGCATCTACTGTGCACAAAATTATGTCTTGCCTCTTCCATGCCTTTGTTTCTGCTCTGCTCATCCTGGGAAGGGCTTGCTATGACTCAAGGTATTCTTTCCCTCCTCTAGTTTCCTATCATTCTTAGCCTGAGCAAGCCATTTCGACTTATGCTCTGACATCCTCATTGTAACTGACTTGTGTTGGATATAATCAGTCTAGGCCATTAAGATGTCAGCTAAGCAATTTTCATACTCTGTCACCCCCAAGATCCAAGGCTTATGCTCTATGTATTATACAGAACAGTCTAGATGCAATATGTTTAGGGTTTTCTTTCTTGGAAGCTGAATATTCGTTCAGTTTTAGTGAATCATGACAACCTTAGAGGCACCTGGTGATGTAAATGATAAACAATCAACTGCTAATGAAAGGTTGATGGTTTGAAGCTACACAGAAGCTCTGAGGGAGAAAGACACAGAGATTACTTTCTATAAAGACCACAGCCAAGCAAACCCTACTGAACCATTCAACTCTCTCATAGGGTCCCTATGGGTCAAAATAGCATTCAACAACAAAACTACCCATGTTAATGGGGCTATTGCAGTAAAAGTATATCTATCTATCTATCTATCTATCTATCTATCTATCTATCTATCTATCTATCGAGAGAGAGACTGCTTAATATGTGCCAGAGTATTTTCGTATTTTCTAAGTACTTAGTGTGTATTGTTTCAGTTAATCTTTACAAATGCCTGGAAAAATGGGAAAACACAAAGAGAATAAAGGGTTTTACTTAGGAAGGGTTTTACATTGTGGGAAGCCAAGTGAGGCTTCAAACCCAAGATTGTCTCATTCAGAGCATATTCACACTAAATTGTCTTCCATGTCAAGAACTGGAGGGACACAGGGAGCCCTCAGGTTACAAATGAAACCCCTTCCTAGTGTATCTTCAAGTCAGATTTTTTTATGTAAATTAGAACATTTGTTTCTTATTTAACCCTCCTCTAGTGCCTTAAAGGTTTTTCCGTGTTTTAAAAGCTACACATACAGAAAGTGAAGGTGATTGTGATGAGAAACATGTTTCCAGCAGAGGTTGGGTCAAACCTTTTATTCTGAGGACACATGTACATAACAACAAGGGCAAATATGAGTTGTCAGCTAGTCAGATATTGGTAGCCCAGGGACTCACAGTATACACCTTTTGTCTGTAGAAAATGAAGAAAAGCCACCTTATCCATAGAAGAACAAACAGCCGAATGGCAGGTGTAAAGAGTATCAAATCTGGACCCACTCCAATCTGAGTTCAAATCCCACCTTTATTATATACTATCAATATGGCAGGTTCCTCTATTACTTGGAAAACTATTCTTTTGTTTTTGTTTTAAATAGAGACTTCTCCTGAGCTCTGGTCTGTTGACACACAAATGACAATTCTTTATCACTTTTCTTGGTCTGTGTTGTCATAATATTTGATGCGCGCCTCAGTTTTCACAGTTTCTCTATTGTATTATGTTTTTATGCATTCATCTGTTTAATATGCATCAATCAAATGTCAACTATGTGTTGTGCCTAGTGCAGATTCCTGAACACATGGTGAAATCTCACAATGTCCTAGTTTTCATTGAACTTAGATTTTTCAATAGAGACAATTAATCAATCAATCCACCAATAAAAAGAAAATAAACACATGTTTATGTGAGAGTTGATCAGTTCGATTCAAATATTTAAACTAGATTTTTAGGGAGCAACTTGGTAATTAGAATGGGACATCGGGAAAGAATGTTCTGATGATGCAAAGTTTAAGCTTGCGAATTGAATGACAAGCAGAATTCAGTCCAGCACCTATTGAGAGATAGGGGCCTCCAGGCAGGAAACAAACAAACAAAAATGAGTACAAAGAATGCAGTTTCTACCTACTACACGATGAATCTACCCTATCCCATTGGGGGGGTGTTTCTTATGATGACTTCTATGTGACATAGTAATGAGCTATTGTAGAATAATTCTAAGCAATGAGTGATACTTCCCTACGGCTTCCATAGCTGAATGGCTTATAATAGCAGTCATGCACCATTTCAGTCTGGAGGCTAGAAGTCCAAATCAAGATATTTTCATCCTGAGTCCTTCTGGAGGCTGAATGAGAAACCGATCTATTCCTATCTTCCAGCTTCAGGTTTGCAGCTTTAGCATCATGTGACTTCCTTCTCCTCTCTGTCTCTCAGTACCCTCTCCTCTGCTCCAGTAAAAGCCAGAGATTATGTAAGGCAAAAATCTGTCTAAAAAGAAAAGCTCCCTTTTTGTGCACCCTGTCAAAGGCAGAAAACATGAAAATCTGGAAGAAGAAGGCAGTCCCATTGACTTCCAACTCTCACAGGTTCCACTTGACCATGAAGTGTACCAGTCATAGATTATGATGCATTCTACTGTAATATGACCTCATACTAACTGAACCAATACTATAACAAAACACCATTGCCAAGCAAGGTCTCACTCATAGGTTCCGTGATGTGAAGGTATCAATATATCTTTTGTGGGGACACAATTCAATCCAGAAAATGAACTAATTAAAGCCCTTCAATGGTGTTTCAAACTCTGAAGGGTAAACTCCATGCAGATAAGAATCATGGATGGTTATGTGTCACAGTGTCTCTACTCCAGTTAAGATGCTAGAAACACTGGTATGAACTGGTAGAATTAAAATATGGAATGCAAAAAGGAATCCATACTGTAATCCGTTCAATGGCTTACTCTGTGCTTTCTTACTTACAAACTACTTTCCTAACTATTGCTTGATTTGGGCCATTCAGCCCATGCCTTTTCCTTCCATAAGGAAGGGGGGGGGGCACAAAATGAAATGAGAAGCCCTGCTGTGTTAGTCTGGGTACTTTAGAGAAACAAATCCGCAGAAAGTTTTATATTAAGGGTAAGTGCACATCAAGAAAACATCCCAACCCAGTGCTGCCCAAGCCCACAAGTCTGACATTAACCCATATTTCTGACACCAATCCACAAAGTCCTCCTCCATCTCACAAAACACACACTAAGATGCTGACTGCAGGAGGAAAGCTGAATCAATGAATGTGTAAACATCTCAGCGCTGGCAGGGGTCTCCCTATGGCTGCTCCAGCACCCAGGGCTGCATGGGGGTAGGTCCATGTGGCTTCTCCTCAGGGATGTCTTGCAGGAAGTGAGCCTTGTCAACAGAAGCAGGGAACTGACTGAGGCAGCTGCACCCTGGTCCGACCACCACAAAGCAAGAGACCCGAGAACTAGAAAGATGAGGCTCACCAAGCCATTTAGCCCTATGCCCTTCAATTAACCCCACATGTGTTTATCAGCCAGGTTGGCACAATAAATGTTAACTAACTCACCTGCTTTGGTCTCTTCAGCTGCCAGCTCATTCAGCCTCACGTGACTCAACTTCACTCCTCAATGGCACTTTGAATGCTTTGTGCCCAAAAGATAAATGCCCAATTAACAGACACCTTTTTTCTCACTTTATTATACTTCTGGATTTCCTTTGATTCTCTTCATCTATTTTTCCCGTAAACTCTGGTCCCAAGTCTTCTGGTTTTCCTTCTATTTCTCTAATCACTTCTTAATCTTCCTAATGAGTGTCGGCTCCTCATTCTCCTTCCTAAGTGGTTCATCGCACCTCTTTTATTTTTTGCTTTATACAAAATCTCAAAGGAAACCAACCCAGATTTAGAGCAATACTAATACTTACATGATTATGTCTCCCACATCTTATTATTATTCCAGATGTCTCCAAAACTATATGACCAAGAGAGTCAAGGTCACTGTTCAGGGTTATGATACAAGAACGGTATTAAGCACTTTACAAATGTTTTGTTTAATCCACAAAATCTTTTGATACAGTTACATAATTATTTGCATTTTACAGAGAAGGAAACATGGGCTCAGAAAAGTTATATGGATTTACTATAGCAGCAAATCTGGTATATGAATCTAGGAAGGATGATTCAAGAGTTCAGGGTTTTAAATATGGTGTTATATTGGCACATAGTCAAGGGTTAAGTTAATTATTTTCAAGTATCTTCATTGCAAATTATGTTTGATATAAATCATCAAGATCCAAATTGAATTTCATGTATGAAAGAAAATCCTCATTTAAAAAAAGTACTTTCCACTTACAAATCCTTATTTCTTGCTGTTCCATTGGCTCTAAAATTGCTTATATACACATCTAATTATTAGTATTTCTTAGAGTAAGAAGTTTCAGGATAAGCCAAATTAATTAAAGCACAGAATGTGTCTGTCTTGATCAATCACTTAAAGCTAGAATTTCCAGTTTCACTTTGTTTTACTTTGTTCCGTATCACCCTACTTGGTTGTTTGTACCAGGAAATGAAGCATAACTAGTTTATTCATGGCTGAATTTCTTGGCTCTATCTAAGGAAGTAGATGAGAAAGTCAACTGGGGAAAGCACATTTAACCACGCTATTCGAGAGGATGGGAGAAAGAAATCTGAAGGTGAAAGGCCAAGGCCAAAAAGGCTGAATTAGATAATAGAGGAGACCATGAAGGCCTGATGGCATCATTCACGTAGAAAGCAAAGGGTCATTAAAGAGACAGGAAGGAAAGGATCAAAGTGGGTGTCAGAAGAGACTCTGAACCTTGCTCTCAATCATTCAGTTCCTAAGGCAAATGAAAGAAAGGATGAAGTCAAAGAGGTGAAACAGAAATTTCAAAAGATGGCTTGAGAAGACAAAGTAAAAATATTATGATGAAATGTGCAAAGACCCAGAGTTTGAAACAGTCTGGGTACTTCAGAGAAACAAATCCACAGAAACTCATGTATAAGAGAGAGAGAGTTGTATATAAAGGTTAAGTGAGCATCAAGAAAACATCCCAACCCAGTGCTGCCCAAGCCCACAAGTCCAACATTAACCCATATATCTGACACCAACCCACAGTCTTCCTCCATCCCACAAAGCACACACAATGATGTGCCGACTGCAGGAGAAAAGCCAAATCAGTGAGCATGTAAGCATCTCAGCTCTGGCAGGGTCTCCACATGGCTACTCCAACACCCAGGGCTGCATGGGGGTAGGTCCATGTGGCTTCTCCTTGGGGATGTCTTGCAAGAAGTGAGCCTTGCCAGCTGAAGCAGGGACCTGGTTAAGGCAGCTACACCCTGGTCTGAGCATCAGAAAGCAAGAGACCCGAGAACTCAAAAGGCGAGGCTCACTGAGCCATTTATCACTCAGTCCTTAAATTAACCCCACATGTATTCATTAGCCAGGTTGACACAACAAACTTTAACTAATTCAGAAACCAAAAATGTATTTTTAAAAATGCATTCATAATATCTTCAACTGAAAGAATTCAAGGGGAAAATCAAACCTTGGTTGCAATATTAAAAGATTCCAAGGGCAAAATATTGAATGACGCAGGAAGCATCAAAAGAAGATGGAAGGAATGCACAGTCACTGTGCCAAAAAGAACTAGTTGATATTCCACCATTTCAGGAAGCAGCATTTGAGCAAGAACCAATGATACTGAAGGAATAAGTTCAAGCTTTACAGAAAGCATTGGCCAAAGACAAGGATTGGGGAATTGATGGAATACCAATCGAAATGTTTTAATGAGTTCATGAAGCAATAGCTGCATTAGAAGTACTCATTCCTCTATGCCAAGGAATTTGGCAGACAGCTACTTGGCCAACTGCCTAGAACTGATGCATATTTGTACCCATTCGAGAGAAAGTTGACCCAACAAAGTGCTTGAATTGAGGAATAGCATTAACATCACAGGCTAGTAAAATTTTGCTGAAAGTCATCCAGCAACAGTTGTAGCAGTATATCAACAAGGAGCTGCCAGGACTTCAGGACTGGTTCAAAAGAGGATGTGGAACAAAGACTATTACTGCTGATGTCACATGGATCTTGGCTGGAAGAAGAGACTATCAGAAAGTTGTTTACTTGTGCTTTATTAACTATGCCAAGACATTGCGTCATGTAGATCAAAACAAATATGGATAACCATGATAATAGTGATAGCTCCAGAGCACTTCATTGTGCTCATGTGGAACTGGAACCTAGAGGAGGAAGCGATTGCATGAACAGAACAAGGAAGTACTGCAAGGTTTAATATCAGGAAAGGTGTGCATTAGGGTTGTATTCTTTCCCTATACTTATTCAATCTATATGCTGAGAAAATCATCAGAGAAGCTGGATGATATGAAGAAGAATGTGGCATCAGGATTGGAGGAAGGCTTATTAACAACCTGAGCGATACAGATGACACCACCTTGCTTGCTGAAAGTAAAGAGGACTTGTAACACTTGCTGATGAAGATCAAAAACTGTAGCCTTCACTATGAATGACAACTCAATGTAAAGAAAACCAAAATCCTCAACATTGGACCAATAGATAGCATCATGATCAATGGAGAAAAGATTAAAGTTTTCCAGGGTTCCATCTTGCTTGGCTCCTCCATCGATGCTCAGGGGAACAGCAGTCAAGAAATCAAATGATACTTTTCATTGAATAAATCTGCTGCACAGCATCCTTTTAAAGTGTTGAAAAGCAAGGATGCTACTTTGAGGACTAAGATGTCCCTTACTAAAGTCATGGTATTTTCAATTGCCTCATACGGAGGTGAAAGATGGACATTGAATAATTAAGACTGAAGAAGAATCGATGCATTTGAATTATAGTGCTTGCAAAAGAAATAGAAAGTGCCATGGTCTGCAAAAAACAAACAAATCCGTCTTGGAAGGGGTTCAACTAGAATGATCCTTAGAGGCAAGGATGGGGAATTTCTGTTCACATACTTTGGACATGCCAGGAGAGAACAATCCTTGGGAGAAGGACACATGCTTGGTATAGTTAAGGGGCAGCAGAAAAGATGAAGACCTTTGACAAGATGGATTGACATAGAAGTTGCAACAATAGACGGAAGTATCACCATTAAGAGGAGGGTGCAGGATTTTGTTCTGCTGTACAAAGGGTCACTATTGGTCGGAATCACCAAGATGGCACATAACAACCTCGTCCCTGGGCAGTGTGCATGATTAAGATGCTCAGGTGCCAGCTGAAGAGTTGAAAGTGTAAGTCTAGCCAGCAGCACCTGAAGAAAAGCCTGGTGGTCTCCTAAAGCAGAAACAGGCAGGAAGGATAGTGTTATTCTGAGACACATTCATGGACAGCCATTTTTGTTTGTTTGGTTTATTTGTTGGTTGTGTTTTGTTTTGTAAATGAGTAAAGTACTTTATGGAAAGTAATGAAGCGTTTAGAGAAGATATGTTGCCGTTTTCACATTCTGTTTAATGAGTCATGGAGGCCTGATAACGCAAAGTCAAGTGCACTTGCATTTTTACTGTTATGATGTTTTATACATACTAAAAACAAACGCGCGTCCTTGAGTCGATGCTGATCATAGTGACCTTCTAGGATGGACTAGAACTTCCCTGTGGGCCTCTGAGACTGTAACCCTTTATGAGAGTAAACAATCTCACATGTTCCACAGTGAGCTACTAGTGGTTTTGAACTGCAGATCTTGTGATTTGCAGCCCAAAGTGTAAAGCACTTTACCACTAATGCTCCCATTTAATTGCTATGAAAAATACTGTTAGTTTAAAAAGCTGTCATTTTCCTATTCTTATTTTGTGTGAAAGGGTCATTTTTGAGGGGTTATTGAGCCAATTTTTGGTTCCATAGTTAGTATGATACAAACAGTTCTCACTGTAAATCTGTCTCCTTTATGATGCACTGATTTTCCCCCAGGACATATTTCTATTCTAAGAAGATTCTACTATATGTTTTTATCAACCTAGTGTAATGTAATGATAACAATGTACAAATCCTAGTTGCTACATCTTTGAGTTACTACCTATATTTCTACAATATTTACACTCTATACTGTGTGGCTTCAGAACATCTTTAGACATGAACTTCATTATTATGATTTGGCCTTTCAGAGAGTACATATAAAATAAGAAATAAAAGGAGGAAAGTGGTAACTGCTGGCTTACGGGAAACGTGTCTAGCCCTATCACCTTTCTCTTTTTGCACTGTCCTTTCGCTTTTGTTACAAATTTTCCCCACACAGGCACGGATGCTGGCGGCATTATAGCTCCCCTCTTTTGGCTGACCCTCATTTATCTGAACTACAGGATGGCCCTCTGGAAACATCAGTTTATACACAGAGTTTCGCGAAATTACGCTCACTGAATAGAGGTCGCTTGGTAGAACTGGTAATGATGCTCTCAGTGACATGCTGGATATCCATTCCCATAGATCTCCTTGGCCCCTGACTTCTCTCCCTGATGGACCAATGGCTTTGCCCATCTTCTTAGGAATGTGGGAGGCTACTTCACAGTCCTCTTTTGCCCTTCTCTAGTCCCTGGTCCTTGCCTTCAACCTTGAAAAACAACAACCTCTCTTGCATCCCTTGGTTGTATCCAAGTTCCATCTCTTCATTAGTATAATGCAACATTTTTTTCATAGGTTCTCAGCAATGGTAATAAACTAAAATTTATTTTAGCTAACATGGTGAAAATAATGTTAAGTCTCTCTCAAATCTCAAAAATGCAAACATTAATCTAATAAAGATATATTTCAGAGAAAAAGTAAGTTAAGCCAAATGGATGTTTATTTTAAAAATCACTTAATGCGTATGTAGAATTACTGTTCCCCTGCACATGCTCTAATAAATGCAACCTATAATTAATATTAGCAACATCACTTTGAGTTCAAGTTTCTTCCCAAATGCTGGGGTGAAAATATTTATAAAGTACTCCTCCTTTTAGAATAGTTTAATCAACTTTACATATGAAAAAAACACCATCTTAAGCAGATCAGATATTTCATTGATAAGAAAAGGATGAGTCGAACAGCATGGCTACAAAAGCATAGAAACTTTTATTAAATAAAATTAGAAAATGTAAAGCTATCATTTTCCTGTCATGTCCTCCATCAAGATCTATACATTTCTCAAGTCAGTGTTTCCATCACTCTAATCCTTGCCCAAAGAATTCTCTGTTTTTTATTTCATACCACATCAGAAGGAAATTGTTGGTGTCCCTGAAGGACTCTGCGCTAGTCTGGGTAGACCAGAGAAACAAATCCAGAGACATTCATATGTGTATAAGACAGAGCTTTATATGCAAGAGCAATTGAATGTTGAGAAAACATCCCAGCCCAGTTAAGATCAAGTCTGTAAGTCCGATATTAACCCATATGGCCAATACCAATCTATAAATTCCTCTTCAGACTCACGAAACTCACAAAAGCCAAATGCAGGAAGATCACAGGCCAGTGGATGGAAAGTCCTGTGGATCCAGTGGCGGTAGAAGCATCTCAGCACTGGGGTGGGCCTCCATGTGGCTCCTCCAGCTCCAGGTCTACATCAGCATAACTCCATCAGGCTCATCATCAGTAATGTCTCACAGGGAGTGAGCCTGTGTCTTGCCCCCAGTGAGCTATTTATCTCCTTAGAGCCTCCAAAAGAGGTCATCAAGCTTTGACCTGATTGACAGGCTAAACCCCACCCCTTCACTCTTAACAGTCTCAAATTGACAACAGATTATGTAACTACCACAGACTCATATCACGTTCTTTAGAAATGTCCTTTGAGTCTGGGCAACAAGTGTGAAATCTGAAGAGGTAAAGACCAGATTTGTAGGGTGAATAATACAAACTTCTCCAATTGGACAGCCTCTGCTACCCAAAAGAATGAGCCGGGGCTTCGTCACAATGGAAAAATGGAATTCTAAAGACATAGCCACCATAATCTTCTGAGTTGAGTTATTTGCATTGAACTGGCCCAGGTTATTCCCTCAGAAATCACTTTTCATGGTCCCTTTCTTTTAAAGGCCCTGTCAGGCCTGGGGAGCTTAGCAATTATGAATTGGACTGGTAGTTGTAAGGTTTATGGTTAAAGCCATGAACCACTCCTTGGAACAAAGAAGGGGCCCTAAATTCCTATAAAGACTTACTATCTTGGCAACTCCTCACAGGAGTGGTGGACCCTGTTCTATAGAGTCACTGTGATAAGCCAGTTGGACTTGGTAAAGCAGCCCAGTGACACTCATATATGTATAATTATATATCAAGAAAGCATCCCAACTGAAGCCCCTAAATTTGATACTGGTCCATACGTCCCTCTTCAGACTCTACAATCACATGCAACAATGCAGAATGCAAGAATATCACAGGCCAGTGGGGGCAAAGTTATGTAGATCCAAGGTCTGCAGGAGTCTGGCTGCTCTCCTGTTAGCCAGCAGTATCTACTACAGTAAAACTGCCCCCCCACCTTTTTAATGCCTTTGAAAATGTTCCATATTACTACTTTGTCCAGGATATTCTATTTTAATCT
The DNA here is from genome assembly GCF_000313985.2 of Echinops telfairi. NCBI lineage: Eukaryota > Metazoa > Chordata > Mammalia > Afrosoricida > Tenrecidae > Echinops > Echinops telfairi. The sequence continues at coordinate 5,585,148 of NW_022108124.1, read as the reverse complement.
TGATAAGAGCAGTTGGTCATAATAGCTGGGCACCATGTAGTGCTTCTGGTCTCCAGCTACTCTTTTCCCTGAAAGTAAGACATCCCCTGAAAATAAGACCTACTTACAGTTTTGCCTCTCGCTGAAATATAAGGCATCCCCCTGAAAATAACACCTCCCCCAAAATAAGGCCACCCAAGCTACTTGGACTCTGGACCATAGCGGCGGGTGCCGCTGCGCTGCTCACTGTTGGCCGCAGCGCAACCTGAGCAGACAGGAAGTACAAGGGCTCTTTTGATAAAGCAATAAATGTGTACCATATTCTTCTTCATGGAAAAATAAGACATCCCCTGAAAATAAGACCTAGTGCATCTTTGGGAGCAAAAATCAATATAAGACACTGTCTTATTTTCGGGGAAACAGGGTAGTAGTCCATAATTTGAATGATCCATTTGCCCTTTGGACTAATTGTCTCTTTTAATCTCAAGTTTTCCTCACTTTTCTTTGTTTGAGAGAAGGAGACATCAACAGTTGCATTTTTCATGGCTGCTAGAAAGTTTTTAAGAATCTATCACTACTCGTAAAAGCAGTATGTAGGAAATTGTCTTTGGAGACCACAATATTCAATGGCTGAATTGGGGGAAGTAGAACAGCAGGTATTTCTTCTGACCTGCCTCTGGTTGAACTTGACCATCCAATCTTTTGATTAGTAACTGAAAACATTAACCATTTGTACTATACAGGGCTCCCAAGGGTTGACACCTCCCCTCTTTCTATTTCTTCTCCAGAACCTGATTTCTTAACAAGATTGGGATTTCCAAAAACTGTGAAACAGTGGAAATGAGAGATTAGAAAACAATCAAGTTTCATCTTAGTTTCAGATTTACAAGAACCAAGCTTTTTACTTCCTTTTTCCTTCTGACATATGCCTGGCTTGAGCATGGTAGAAGGGAAATCGCTTTGAATTCTGGTCCAACATCTGTTTTGGAATTCTGACTCTGGCACTTATCTGTGTAAAAACCTGATTAAGATGTTTAGCATCTTCATCTGGGAAAAATTAATAATCAAGGTATCTTTAAATCTTATCGATCAATGGGAGGATTTAACCAGATATTATACGTTGAAGTTTTCTTCCTTTTGGAAAGGGTTAGAAAATAGTATTTGTCTTCATCTTCTACGGAACTAATGAAAACAATATAGAAATCTTTCTCCTGGCTCTTTTGGGTTGGATTCTATTTCATTCCCTACAATTCTTTATGTGGTTGACATAACTGTTGTCAAGGTGGTGTGTGGAGGTGAGACATAGACTCCTTGGTGGGGATTCCTTAGAATTAACTCTACATTTAGGGACTACTGTTACGGGCTCATTATAACATAAAAATGTTTCATAATAATGTGGATTATAATCTGTAAACTAACTGCTTCTTTGAACATAAATTATATGGTATCATCAAATGTTGTGTGATGTGGATCCATGTGTGCATGCATGCATGTTCAAGGGGCAATCATCCCTTTTCTCCTACCAAATGCTATGCATCTGAAGATTTGAAGGTTTACAATCAGCCAGAGATACCTCAAAAGAAAGGCTGAGTGGTCTACTTCTGAAAAGGCAGTGGCTGAAAAACTAGACATTAAAAAATAAGTCCTTGGGAACTCTTCAAAACATTATTCAACTCTGACACACAAAGAGGAATCATGAGTTGAAAAGAATTCTGTGACAACTGGTTGACCGCATACTTCTTAGTGGTCTCTCTCAGATCATTTAACATCTGGAACACATGCACAATATAGTGGCCAAAGGATTCGTTTAGATAGCTTAGCTGACCCAGTAATTTCTGTCACTTCCTCTCACTTCAATCAAGATATAATCTAAGTAGAACAGTTTGCTATACAAACAAACACAAGTTTCAATCCAACTCCTTCGGCTCATCCATCTCCCAATTTTTTACAATCAGATTACCATTCAACCTTCTTCCGTATTGACATATTGAGACTATGACTTGTTTTGGGGGTGTTTGTTTATTTTGAGCTAGTTCTTAAGAGACTTTGAGTGAACATTTAACTACTAGCCAAAAGATTGGTAGTTTGAACATAGAAGAGCTTTAAGAAATAGGCCTGTTGATCAGTTTCTGAAAGGGCACAGCCTGGGAATCTCTGTGGAGCAAGTTCTTCTTTGCATACACAAGACTCCCCAGGAGGCCAAATCAGTTGAAAGGCAACTAAACAACAATAACAACAACTAACAACAATTTTTTTTCACTTCTTATTGACAGGGTCCTAGCTAGCCTTGCAATAGTTCACCGCGTGCTACCCAAGTAGATACTAGAGAACAGAGGTAGAGATCTATTTCTTAGTTTGGGAGCAAAAAAAACCTTTTTAAAGGATGTACAAAAAATAGACCAAGATGTTGACACGAGGGGATGGGAAGAGAGCAGTAGAGAACTGGATAGGTCATGAGGTATTAATAGAAAGCTTCTCAAATAAAGCATATGTGTATGAGATTAGATACCAAAAAAAATATTCATTAGGAAAAATGAATTCTCTGGGGAAGGGAGGGGACTAAAAATGTGGCCTCGTTACAGTGACAATTTAAGGCTGAAGTAAAATCACAAGTGGAAAGAGCTAGCAGGCCTTCCTATACTACAAGGCCTAAATTAGCTTTCAGTTTTGGAGAAAATGCAGTAACAGATGCCAAGTTCAACAGAAACGCCTCTGGCAATGACAGAAACTCTAACAAAAGCAACCTGCAGCTGAGAAACAAACTGCCAGGCCATTAAACAAAGAGGAGCACTTCTCTGACCCCAGCACAGAACAACAGACTGCTGTCTGTGCCCTGGGATATTGCAGGAACTTTCCACATGAAATTGTCACTTCTTGAAATACACAGTGCTGCCACGCAGCAAAGCCCTGCTTTGAGACCTAGAACTATAGAGAAAACTAGAATAAAATAAAATCGCCCGACTCTGGACCATGAAGTACCTCAGCACATTTTCAGTCTAAAATTTATATCACCGACGTATATATACTTTTCCCCACAAACTTCATGGCATCAAGAGAATATGTGCAGAAGAATTGAATATTGGTAAGAAATTAAACCTATTAAAGATAGTGGTTTGAAAGTTCATGGGAAAAGGGTAAACATCAGCTCACTAATGAACTGATGTCACCCAATATTTAATAAGCACTTACTAGGTGCATGGCAAGGTCTATAGTAGGTGCGGAGTATGTGTGTTTGTCCGGGTAGACTAGAGAAACAAATTCACAGACACTCATATGTGTATAAGAAAGAGGTTTATATACAAAAGCAATTGAATATTTCGGGGAAACAGATGAATCCCTGAGGGCAGAACTGGGTCATCTTCGAATTGAGATACTGCTTGGGCACTGGAGATACATTGGGCTTTTAGATCGAAATGTTTTGTTACCACTAGTTGGTCATGGATGTTATGGCTTGAGTACCTATGCTCCAGGATGCACTGTTTACATGAATGTTGCCTTTTTATTTCAGTGTTCACTAAGACAGTAGCTATTTTTGTCCTGGGCATTACAAGGCAACATTATGTAGGCTATCGAATTGCTTTCCAAATCCATTGAAGAGGCAGTTGTTAGAGGATTAACTGGATCAACAGAGCCTACAGAATCTGAAGTTGAATCAGAATTAGCTTTCTCGCTGCATAACCTTTATCCTCTATAGAATCATCAAAAAAATTTTTTAAAAAACCCTTTAATACTTGTGCTCTCCTTCTTAAAAGAGGTGGGCTAGCTTTTTATCAATAGGCTGTATATATATATTGTGTATGGCATTTTACTTTTTCCTAGAATTTGAACAAAGAAGAAGACAGAAACCCATGAACACGGGTCATGGGGTTTGAAGCATGCAATAGGGCTGGTCTCTATTGGCTATTCATGTCCTTCATTGCTGTTAATTCCCATCGGGGCCCTTTGGACTCAGGGATCCTAAGCACAGCAGAATGACCCACTGCCCTGGATCACACTCTTTCCACAATTGTCAAGTTTGAGGTTCTTGTTGCAAAGACTGTGTTAATCCATCTCCTTGATGATTTTCCTCTTTTTTGCAGACCCTCTACTTTACCAAGCATGATTTAGAACTACAATATTTGGGACAGGATAGTATTCATATAGGAAAATACATATCTGAAACAGATGCACCTATAAGAATTTAGAATTAGATAAATGCGCCCCCACCCCCAATAAATGGTGCTGAGGAAATTGAGTATTTAGGGAAGGGGGCAGGAAAATGTGAAGCTTACTTTTTGCCATTATAAATTTAACCAAGATTAAATAATCATATATAAAGAGAGTGACCGATACAGAGAGGAGAAAAAATAGATGTTTCTGTGGGATACTGGTGGAAAAAGTCTTTCTAGGCATAACACCAAAAGCAGAAACAACAGTGTAAAAGATGAGTAAAAGCAAGTCTTATTCATCTTAGGGTTCTCCAGCGATAGATCGAGATGGAGAAGGAAAAGGCAAATACTTTGCACTAACAGAGAGTGAGAGCAAAGCAGTAAGACAACACCGTGTCAACGGTAGAAAACTTGGGCAAACTGAAAAAACAAAGCTGTCCCAGACAGCTCAACTCTCATAGGTTTCACTATACAAATCTAGCTCACAAGGTCATCACTCACCGCCATCCAGTCGATTCTGACTCATCGTGGCTCTATGGAACAGCGCAGCACTGCCTCCTGTGCGTTTCTAAGACTGTTTACAGGAGTAAAAAAGCCCAGTCTTTCTCCCGAGGAGCACCTGGTGGTTTCAAACTGCTGGCCTTTCTTCACAGCCCAATGAGGAACCACTAGGCCAGTAGGGCTCCCTCACAAGGTCAAGGGACCTAGCTGGTCCAGAATCTACTGATTGGGAACTCCAGCAATCCTATGAAATGGGTAGACCAGGTGGTGCTCTGGAAATCCTGGTAGTATGTCCATTTACAGTCTTGAGACAGAATCTTTCTCCCTCTGGAAATCGCTGTGATTGCTAATAAGGTCTTCAACTGATTGGATGAGACCCACTCACAATAAGACAGTAATGGGCTTTATTTAGAGTCAACTGATTTCAAAGTAGGTGCCCTTGTGGTGTAGTGGGTTATGCATTGCAGTGTAAACCATATCTTCAGCAGTTCAAAGTTACCAGCCAATCTACTGAGAGAAAAATGAGGCTTCCTACTCCAATAAACAGTTAACAGTCTCAGAAATCCACCTGGGCAGCTCTACTCTGTCCCACAGGTGCAATGGGTGTAGTTAGAATTGACTTTAGGAAGTGAGCTTGAGCTTGATTTAAACGTCACCTGCAAATGTGTCCATTGGAACACCTAGATTACTGTTTGACTAAACAAATAGGCACCATTGTCTAGTCAAATTGACACATAAAATTAGACATAACCAAAGAACCAAGCCCACTGCTATCATGTTGATTCCAACTCATAGCAACCCTATGTAGGGCTTTGGAGATGACAAATCTTTACAGGAGTAAACAGCCTCATCTGTCTCCCACCAACTGGCTGGTGGGTTTTAACCTCTAACCTTTCAATTAGTAGCCCAATACCCAAGGCTTTAGTGCCACAATGGCTGCTTATAAAATTAATCATAACATGCAATTGCCTAAAAATTAGGAAATCCTGTGTGGCAAGAAAGGAAATAATCAAAATTAAATGGGGCAAATATTTGCAGCATATAAGATGTGTGTGTGTGTGTGTGTGTGTGTATAATAAAGATGAGAACAAAACTACTATTCCCCAAATGATACCAGAACAGGAAGAGTTAACAACAGATGGAAGCATAGACAACACACAATTGAAAGTTCTAAGTTCATTAATAATTAAATTAAAATTTCTAAAGATTAGAAAACACGATACTTACCTCTTAACATGGAGGGAAAATTATAATATGTAGTGTCAAAGAGGAGAAGAAGTAGAAATCCTCTGTTGGTGGGAATGTGAAAGTTTTAAAACACTTATCACGCAATCAATTAAGTACAATGTTTTAAAGCCTTTCTGGCAGGAAGATTTGCAAAACATATTAAAACCTTTATTTTGTGTAAATCCTTTGACTCAAAATTTCACTTCTAGAAATTTATCCTAAGAGGGTTAAAAAAGGTCAAATGCATCTAAAAGCATAAAATGAAATGCTTAGTGTCCATGAAGGATATGGTCTAGGTATGTGCTATTTTTATGATATTAATAAGGTTTTCAGTGTTTTGGCTATTTTAAAGGGTCCTATAATAAATAGCCTTTGGCATGTGTTGGTACATTGAATGACAGTTTCTTCTTTATCGGTAAGATTAGTAATAACATGGATTGACCTTCTCTGTACATAGCAGTCTCCTTTGCCTCATGTGAAGCCCAGTTCTTCTCCCTTGATCAGCTGCTAATGATCTAATCTATCTTTCCTTTTATCCATCCATCTTTCCCTCCATTTGCCATCATCCTACCTACCTATTTAAATCAGCAGAGGCTGGAATTATGGTAAAAAATAAGTTAACTGATACACACTCTGAGCTACAGATATCAGATGAAGAGTCAAATTAGCATTTGAACCAACAAACCAGCTTAATCCTATGTGCAAGTGAGGAGTGGGCACCTCTCCCACTATGTCCATTGTCATTTGATTAGTTTAAAAGGCATGTAGAGAAAACATCCCCATTTTTTCTGTAAAAATAACCAGAAGCTAGTCCTTCTGATGAATTGTTATAGCTTCTTTTTCTCTTTTTTTCGTGATAGCCCACTCTTCAAAATTTTCAAGTATAGGTAAACTGTCCCTCACTACTTAGCCTTGGTTGTAATTAATAGCCAAGGATTCTTTTCAGCTACTACTGGTGGAGGCCCCTAGTAGAGTTGTAGAAAGTTTCATTGGAATAAAAGAGGTGAAGGAAAGCCTACTATTTCCTATCCAACAAACAAACTTATGCCTGCAATTGAGGTTCATGGCTGCTTCTCTTGCTTCACCTCAACTGAATGTACCTGTACAATGGTATTGTACACCTGTATACTTGCAGCATCTTTCCCTATTCTCATTTAATCTTCTCTTTCTTCATTGTTGTCAAACCTAACCAATTCCTTAGTCACTGTGAAATGTTGCCTGGTTGTGTTCTGTCTTCCAGTCCTGTATTACTTGCTGGCCAGATGCTCCTATTGTATCCCATCACTTTGACTAATCTTGGGGAAAGATGGGATCAAAAGTAAGAAGTCTCTCAGATATACTGTAGGAATCTCTGACTGGCACAAACAATTATGTGTTCAGCTACCGACTGCAAGGTTGGTAGTTCAAATCCACCCAGAGGTAGCTCAATCGGTTTTTTTAAAGATCTCAGCCATTGTAACCTATAGAGTGCAGTTTCAGGGTAGTCTGAACCACATGAGATCACCTCAACAACTGATGGCAGCTTTCTGGTTTAATATAGAGCATGTCTTTTAATATATGCCATGCTGTTGATAAATGGCTTCGCCACAAGAGAGTCAAAGGTATGGATAAAATGGCACTTTTCTCTGCTGTTTTCTTTCAAAAAGGGCCAGGCCAGAAGGTACCAGTTAGTCACAAATACATCTGAAATCTAAAGCCCTAGCAGCTGCTCTCCTTCCCACAACCTCATGCACTTGAAATTTCCTCTAGATTTTCCCTTTCTCGGAAATCTTTGTTCTAATTGTTCCTCTCAGACAGCATTCCTGTCGCGTTTATCGGATAATTTCTGTTCCAGGAGCAGAGCATACCACGTGCACAGAGCAGTGTTTGGGGAATTAATTCGTGTGCAGAAGGAAGGAGGAACGTTTCCCAGAGTCTCTCAAGTTTCCTGAGGACTGAATTTCATAAAGATGAATTATCAAAGCCGTACCTCCAGAAAGGACTTCCGTAGTAACTAGAACCACTTCCCTTTCTGGGAAGCTCAAAGATCCAGGTGCCTACACTCCTTCAGAGAGTATCAGAGTTAATAAAAGATATAAATTGTGTGTAAGTCAAGAGCATAGGACCATCTAACAGGGACAAATTAAAAACACATGCGTGGCACAGACGCAAAAAAGAATGAACCGCTCCGCAGAAAAATACACGTTCCCGTTTTAAACAACGTCGGTGCAATGCTGGTGAAAGCCGATAACCGGTTGGCCGGAGAACCTCTGCACCAGGTGTACCACTCTGGGCCTGCGCCTTGGCCGTTCGCCACTGCAATTAGTTGTCTGGCAACCTTGCAAGATCTTAATAAAAAGAACTCATCAGATTCCATCCCATCAGAGAGGCCATCAAAATGAGTGATCACAAATGTTTTGAAAGGGTCACCAGCCAAGTCAGCATTTCAGATATGTGTTTTATTTTTATTTTTAATTGCCTGATGTCTTTTATCTCCAAAGAAAACACGAGAGGAATATTGCTACAACGCATGCAATCCTGCTCCATCCTCCAAAATCTATTAATATCACATTTTGAAGTTTGTGCCATTGTCAGGAGTCCAATAAATTCCACAGCATGCCTTCCCCCCCTTTTCTTTCTTTAGAACAGGACCCTGTCTCTCATCGTGCTGCACACCTTCCCATGCGTTCTGACCCAGCTCCTCACAGATGTATTTCTTACCTGCAATTACATCAGCTTCGTGACCCAAGTGACCCTAGAAAAAAAGATAATTATATTATTTATACAAATAATTACACCCAAGGGACTTTGTCGAGAACCTCACAGTTCACAGGGCACAATTACACTTCGTTGTTGTTTTCATCTTAAATGACTGATTGGCTTGGGCACATGAGAGTGTGTTTTTAAAAAGCAGGAAACTGAAGCTTAGAGTCGGTAAGTGAAATTGAACACCCGGTACAGAAGGGTCGTGGGGAGAAGATGAGCCCGTCAGGGTGCAGTATAGCACCTGTGAAACATACAACTTTCCTCTTTAATGCTTCCTCCCCCCACTATCATGACCCCAATTCTACCTTACAAATCTGACTAGACCAGAGCATGTACACTGGTGTAGATAAGAGCTTGGAACACATGGAATCCAGGACAGATAAACCCCTCAGGACCAATGATGAGAGTAATGATTCCAGGAGGGTTAGGGGAAAGTCGGGGGAGAAGGGGGAATTGATCACAATGATCTACATATAATCTCCTCCCATGGGTACAGAGAACAGAAAAGTGGATAAAGGTAGAAAGCGGTCAGTGTAAAACACGAGAAAAATAATAATTTATAAGTTATCAAGGGTTCATAAGGGAAGGAAAGTGGGGGAGGGGGAAATGAGCTTATACCAAGGGCTCAAGTAAAATGAAAATGTTTTGAAAATGGTGATGGCAACATATGAACAAAATGCTTGACACAATGGATGGATGGATGGATGGAGATAAGAGCTGTAAGATCCTCCAATAAAATGATTTTTAAAAAACAAATAAATAGTAAAATAATTCTTGAAAAGCTTCCTGCCCCAACCCTCACCTTACGCATGAAAGAGACGCTTTCCAATCTACCCCTCTGAGTATTGATAAATAATCTGTCTACATTGGCAGAGTAATATAAAGAACCAGTTTTCTATTATAGAAAACTAGTCAGTGGAAGACCTATGGATCACAACACAGCTGGCTAATCCACTAGCCATCGTGGGACGGTGCAGGGCTGGACAGTGGTTGGTCCCATTACATGTGAGGTCGCCAGGAGTCAGGGGCCAACGTACCGGCAGCTATCAAAACAGAACCGATACTGCTTTAAAAATAAAGAAATGCATTGGGAAAGAAAAGGTTCATGGTTTCACTGAAATACTGTTTTAATAAAAACAATAAACTGTCATTGACAAACAGCTTTGTTTACGTTTAATGTGTCGTGAGAGAAAACGGCCAGAAGAGAGTTACAGGGCTGGCTGCCCTGGAAGTTCCCCAGTGGGTTTTCCAAGGAAAATAAAGTGCCCCCTTTTACGTCGTCCTTTTAAGCCATGATATGATTAACTTTTAGAAAACACACAGAGGAAAAATAGTTGAGAGAAGGGCCTGGACGAGATCCATTAGCCAATATCCTGGCATGTTGGTAGCCCGAGTATGATAGCATATGTCCCTGTGAACCTGGCTTTGGTTCCTGAACCAGGGTCCGGCCCGGCTTCTGCAGCCATCTGCTTCCCATGGTTGTCAGCCTTGAAAATAGCCCCAGATGACTGGCCCCTCCAGAACACATTTTTTTTTCCTACCGTCTTTGGTAGAAAAAGCAGTCCAACTCGAATCATTCTCTATTTTAACTCAAGCATATATTTGACAACCTCCCTAAGTTTGGTCCTTTAGTATACCCACTAGACGTTAGGCTCCCAGATAAGTGAGGTCGCTGACGTTGGGAAGTTTCAGAGCAGATATGACAAAGGGCTATCTGGTCACATTTCCTTGGCTCCCTGTCCGCTGAAAGGAGGACGGGAGGAACCTATACTAGAAAGAAACAAAACAAAGAACTCATCAGGTCAGGGATATTGAAGAGCTCTTGTGCTGCTATTCTGAGTTCATATCTTTAATGCCCTTTTGAATCATAGAGCTATTTCGGGTTATAGAACCGAGATGCCCTGGTGGCGCTGCGGGTTAAACATCGGGCTGTCAACTGCAAAGTGGCTGGTTCAGACCCACCACTAGGTTTGTTGATTTGTTAGTGTTTGGGTTATATAACTTCCCTACATCCCACGTACTGTTTTCATGACTCTCTGTAGAGTCTGTCCCTGCAGGTTCTCTGCAGTCGATGACTGAAGCGTGTCATCCAAAATGTGTGCTTGGACAAATCCTAAAAGCAGAGCATCTGAAAACAGTAATATTCCGCCCCACATGGGACCCACATAGGATCATCTGTGTTCCCATGAAGCAAGCCTATTTGAAGAAAGATGGCCGAGACATTGTTCTCACAAAGAGACATTTAAATAATAAATAAATAAATAAACTGGTCTCAAATAAAACAAAATGAAAAAGATCATAGGGGGAGATACGGAGAGAACATTATTTACTAATGTCATTGCATTTAGACACATTGGAGACACAGTTGCTTGTGTCTGAACGGGATGGGGGCACTGCAGTGAGCCTCCTGTGACTGCTTTCATTGCCTTCATTCAATTTTATATTGTTTTGAAGGTCCAGGCAGTGGGTATGTAATTGGACATTTGGTGAATGCAGAGGAGTGAAATTGTGTCCAAAGTTATTAGCTTATCTTAGTTTGAAGAGCAAGGAGAACATTTTATTCCATCTAACTTTTTATAGCTATCAATTAATTCTCAGCTTCCAGGATGACAACAGATGCCTTTATTCATTCTCATGGAAACATTGACATCTAGTGGGACACAGCGTTACTGCAGGGCAGGGAAGCAGGCCTCAAATCTTTGCGCTGGTCAGTGAAGTGTGCTGGCTTCCTTAATTAATTCGACCCACTGAGCTTCCTAGCCAGTCTCTGCTTATTAATAGGGGCACACACAAAACCAAAATATTTCTAAAACTGTGTGAAATAAAATTAGCTTACCAAACCAATAGCTTTCAGCCACCTTGTGAATAACATTCCTTAAGGATTACTTCAGTTTAAGATTTAATAGCTATTCTTGTGACCCAAATTCCAAAATGAAATCACTGAATTTACCTAAAGACAGAAACTAAGTCTAAATGGTTGGAGACCTAGGTTCCTATGTATTTATTTATTTTTATTTTATGTATTCATTCATGCAGGGGATCTTTGATCAAAGGCATGAGGATTTGCCGAAGCAATTTTACATATGAAAAGACACATTGCATTTTATATATAATTTCAATTATTATTAAGATCTAGAACCTATTATTAGTAGTATTACTACATGGAGTAGTAATACTAACTGCAAGATCTTCTATAGCCCCTACTACTTGCCAGGCACTATTCAAGGTGTTATTCATATATTGACCTCATTAATTCTTTCAACTTGTTTCTTAACCCAGTTCACTTAGTGTGGACAGAGACACCGTGAAACGTGCCCAAAGCCACAGAGCACTATACCCCGTGGTTGAGTCAGTTCCAATCATAGTGACCCTGTCTATGGACAGAGTAGAACTGATCCGTAGGGTTTCCTAGGCTGTACGTCTTTATAGAAGTAGACCACTGGGCTTCTTCCTCCAGTGGAGCTGCTGGTGGGTTCAAACCACCAACCTTTTGGTTAACATCTGAACCCCTATCCCAATCCCCCACCAGAACTTTGACACTGCACTGTAAGATAGAGAGGATCCCCGGTGGTGCAGTGATCAAGAGTTGGGCTGTGCTCCCAAGCGTCAACATTTTGAAACCAGCAGCTCAATCCTCAGGATTAAGACAGGCCTTCCACTCCAGTAAAGAGTTGTAGTCTCCGAAACCTGCAGGGGTAGCTTTACCCTGTCCTATAGGGTCACTATGGGTTTTCGCAGGCTTAAGGGCAGTGAGAGCGTAAGATTAGAGTGTTAGGATTCTAATTCAGGGAGGCTAACTCTTTAGCCATGCTCTTGGAGGCATTTCTTGGGCTTCTCACAGAAGGATGAAATGCTGAGATGAGTAGATGGCAGAAAGAAGCCTTGGACATTGGTTTCATCGTGGCTCATCTTTCTATAGAAATCGCTGCTGATTAGTTATTTTTTATGCTTCCATTGCCCAGAATTACAACACGGAAGATAAATTACTGGGAAAGCAGAAGGCAGATGAGAAAAGGATGTTTTATTTTGTAGCCCTTAAAAGAGAGTTATAATGCAAATCTAACTTACCAGCTTCAACATTAGGGTTCTGTAGCCTTGAACTAATAATATTGAGAGCACAAAAGACCAGTGCATGAATGACAAAAACTCTGAACTTGACTGAAGAAGAAAGTCAGCCCTGCAGGGTGGGAGATCCAACAGCTTTTCCTCTTTCTATTGAAGAGTCTTCATCCTTCTGCCTTTATGCCTTATACTTCAAATACCCCCTGCAAAGACCAACCACATGAAATGGAACGCCTGTGGTCACACTGGAGTCCCTGGGCAGTGAGTACAAATAGGTAGCACATTTGGCTGCCAACCACAAGGTTTGAGGTTTGAGCCCAACTAGTGCTGCCTTGGAAGAAAAGCTCGACTATTTTAGAAAAAGTCAGCCATCAAAACACTATGGAGCATGGTTCTCTGAAGCACACGGGGTCACCTTAAGTCAGAATCTGCTCTATGTGGTACTCACACTAGGAGAGAAAAGTTACCATGTCTCTTCCCTCAAACTGAAATCCCCTTGGAGTATGATGCTATGAAGGGAAGGCAAGTAGTGATTGCCACGGTCGAAGATGTCCCATGAACCCAGTGACGAACAGGCCTGATGGTGTCCTGCATCAAGGTCGCTGGGCAGTGAGACGATGCAGTTACCAGACAGCATGGCATCTTCTCAGTCGTGCTCTTCCGTCCAACCGCGAAGCACTTCATAGTACCATAGCAAACCCTCTTAGGGATTTCTAGGTGACAAGAGAGGGGGTGGGAGGAAGTTCCCACTTCTCTGAAAAGATCTGTTTATTTCCAATGCGCCTTTCACAAATGCTGAGATTGTGACCTTGACATATGTCTTTCTTTTGAAATAGATTTTGTAAAGACTTTAAAAGTATTCTCCTCTATGCTAGAGCGTTTTCCCCCTCCTCTCCTCTTGGCCTAAAACCAAATCCAAGCGAGAAATCATCATTATTGTCACACAAATGTAGCTGGGTTTGTTAACACAGAACTTCTGATGTGGGTGAAGGGACACAGACGTGAACGTCCACGGATGGTAACGTTTCCTCCGGAGCATTCTGATGAATCTAAAAGAAAGGCTCACATGGTTTCCAATTAAGAAAATGCCTGCCGAGCAATGGGTAATGCCATATGTTCTGAACCTCCTAACTGGAAATAAATGGCCAAAAGCTTTTGGCCAAAAATGAACAGATAAGAAAAGGAGTACTTTTGCTTGTGGCCCGGTATTCAGAACTAAAACGTCATCAGTGCATTTCTATGACCACCACTATTATCTTAAGTGCACTTGAATGTCCTGATTCTATAATGAATCCAGGAATATGCACCCCCTCTTTGCTCTGCCTTGGAAAATACCATTTTCTTCAAGAAGATAAGTCTGTGATTCCTAGCCCAGGTTTAAGTGGTTTTTAATCTCTTTGATGAAGGCCTGTGCTACGGACTTCACCCCTGGGCTACCCATTTCTCTTCACCAGCTCTTGAGGGATCAAATCAAACGGCTTTTCAAAATCAGAATAAACTTTATCTACGGCCTCACCATTTTCTTATTCTTTTCAGGACCATTTGAAAGATCTGCTCAATAAATGTTAAAGGCATATTAAAGGTCAGAGAAAGGGCATACTTTCTTTTAAAGGAGCTACATTTTCTTTTCTAATCCCGTCAAACTGAACTTTTCAAACTATAGGAGCATCTGCCACCTTGTTAGAAAGAGACTTTTGGTTTTATTTTTTTTCTTCTCAGAGTACCAAAGTCGTAACAAGGTCATCAGCGCGCTCTCCTCACCGGGGTATCTACGGATACCTCACTTTTGGCCATAGAGTTGATTCCAGCAATGGGGACCCTGTGCGCTCGAGAAAAGAAAGATCTCCTTCGAGTTCTCAATGGTTGCTTTTTTGGAAGTACTGTATATTGAAGGCCTTTTCCCACGGTGTTTCTGGGTGGATTTGAATTTCCAGCTTCTTTGCTTGCAGCCAAGTGTGTTAACTGTGTGCCCAACCCAGGGTCCAGGAATTGATATCCCAAAACAAACCCACTGCTGTCTAATCAATTCTGAGTCATTGCACCGTCAAAGGTGAAGCCAACCTTCCTCTAAGGAAGCAGACTGCATGGTTTTTCTCCCACAGAGTCGGTCAATTGGAACACCGACTTTTCAGTTCGCAGTCCAAAGCTTAACTGACACTTCCACTAGGGTTTCTTTTACTTGTAGGGCACCCCCAACAAAGAGGTGAGGTTCGAAACCTTTTTTTCTGCTAAAGACCCTTGAAACTCCTTTACCACTGAGGTTAAGGGATGCGTTTCTGATTTCAAGACCCTGCTTGATGAGTCTCATGTTGCTACTGCTTTAAGTGGATTGAAGTCAAAGGTAAAAACAAAACCCACACACATACACACGCATTAAAAAAGGCAGTAGGAGAAGTGATAAGTAAATATGTGTCTCATCTTGGAGTTTATAAGGCCTCTGTAAAGGATACATTTAAAAAAGAATGTTGAAGTATGATATTTTAACTATGGAAATAATTTTTAAAATAGGTACTATATATGACAGGCACATGCTTAACAGTCTTTGTATAGATTCGTTTCACTTACAGTAAGAAAAATGTAATTGTCCAAGGCAACTGTTTGAACCCAATGCAGTCATCTCCAAGTAAAGAGGACTGGAAGTGTTTGCAGATGAGGATCAAAGTCTATAGCCATCAGTAGGGGGTTACACTTCAACTTAAGGAAAGCAAAAATTCTCACAGCTGGACCAATAAGCAACATGATGATAAATGGATAAAAGCTTGACGTTGTCAAATATATCATTTTACATAGGTCTGCAATCTATGTCATTGGAAACAGAATCAAGAAATCAAAACACACATTACATCGAACAAATCTGCTGCCAAAGAGCTCTTTAAAGTGTTAAAGAGTGATGATGTCAATTTGGGGATTAAGGTGAGCTTGTTCGAAACCATGGAGTTTTATGATTGATCATAAGCAGGCAAATGATGGAAAATGAATAAGGATGACCAAAGAAGAACTGATACCTTTGAATTATGATGTGGGGGAATAATATGAAATATACCATGGGCTGCCAGAATAATGAGTAATAGTATCTAGGAATACATACATACAGAATGCTCCTTATAAGTGAAGATGGTGAAATTGCCTCTCACGCAGTTTGGACTTGTTGTCAAAGAAACTATCCTTGGCACAGAAACTACCCCTGGCCATCATGTTTGGCAAAGAAGAAGTGGAAGAAAAACAGAAAGACTCTCAAGGAGATGGACTGACACAGTGGCTTCAAAGACATGGACTGAGGACCAAGTATTGCTTCCTTCTGTTTCACACAGGGCTGCTGTGAGAGCTGGGCTTTTGTGCCAACAAGGCACCTTAAGAAGATATGGGTGGAGCTTAGCCTGACATTCAGGTCACAGTTTAATGACCTCTTTGGAGGTGTGACCAAGATAAATGGCTCTTTGGACGCCTGCTCTCTCTCTCTCTCTCTCTCTCTCTCTCTCTCTCTCTCTCTCTCTCTCTCGCTTTCTCTCTCTGCCTTCACCGTCCTGTTGACAAGCCACGCTAAGACCTGTATGAGCCCTGTGACTCAGCGACCGCCGTTGGAGCCACGCAACTCTGTCTCCACTGGCCTGTGAGCATCCTGCTTTCGTCATCATTGCATGTGGCTGCCTGAGTCTGAAGAGGATTTAGAGACTAGTGTCGGATTTATGGACTTGACCTGGACTAAGCTGAAATGTTTGCTTGATATATAATTACTTTCTCATATAGAAGCTCTATCTTACACCTGTAAGAGTGTCACTGGATTTATTCCTCAAGTCAACCTGGCCAAACAGCTGCTTTGAGTTGAAACTGAGTAGAGGGTATCTACTGATAAGAATGTGACTAACTATAGGCAAAGTACATAGAGTAGCGATGTACTAAAGAAAAAATATATACAAATAGTCAATAAACATTTTTAAAAGATCTTTAATTTACCTGTAGTGTAAAATGGTCTGTAGGGACTAAAAGAACAATAAAACATTTTTATCTGTAAAATTGGAAAAGATAATTAAATACACAATAAGTGTTGCTAACGTTCCAATTAAACAGATACTTGAATAGACTTATCACTTCCAGGAAGTGAGCCTTTCCAGCTGAAGCAGGGAACTGACTAAGGCAGTTGCACCTTGGGCTGACCATCAGAAAGCAAGAGACCCGAGAACTTGAAAGGCGAGGCTCACTGAGCCATTTATCTTTCCACCGTTCAATTTACCCCACATGTGTTTATCGGCCAAGTTGGCACAATAAACTAACTACCTCAGAAGCAGATCGCTACATCTGTCTACATAGTAAGATTGGAGTGCCAACCTTTTGCTCAGCAGCCAAACACGTAACCACAGACCCACCAGGGAACCTTCTCTTGCATCATTCTACCCAGAAAACCCACCTCCAGAGAGTGGATCCTGACTCCTAGAGACCCTATGAAGAGTTTCTGAAGTGCAAATCTTTAAAAGAGCAGTTAATCTCATCTTTCTCCCAAAGAATGTGTGGTAGATTTGAAGCACCGACTTTGTGGTAAGCAAGCCACCATTTATCTGACAGGGCTCCTGTTATGCTATTTAAAATAAATCAACTCACTACCATCCAGTGGATTTTAACTCAGGAGCCGTATAGCATTGAGTAAAACAATCTTCTGAGTTTCAGGACTTTACAGGAATGGACAGCCTGGTCTTTTCCTCTGGAGCAACTGGTGGATTTGAACCACTGACCTTGAGGTTAGCGGCTCAATACTTAATCCACTGCACTACCAGTGTACCTTCTGTTATGCTATTTAGTTGTTCAAATAGTTTCTCACAGAAAATTTAGCAGGTGAAATGATGCATAATATGTAAATGGGGAAAAGATCATATAAAAATTCACATATAGCATAACATCAATTTGAACATTCTAGGCAAATCTTCCATATAATAGTTATTGTTTCTGTTATTTTGTTGTTGTTGTTGTCCACTTGATTCTTACTCACAGGGGCTCCATGTGTGCCCTGTTCTATAGGGTCTACAAGACGGCCATATTTTAGTAGCCAATCACCAGGCCTGTCTCTCAAGGTGAAAATAGAGGTGGGGATAGGGTTAGGGATGCAAACCACTTGGCTAAGAGTCAAGCACTAAGCCATTTGTACCATCAAGGGTCTCTAAAAAAAAAAA
>NW_022108124.1:5397142-5567224 GCF_000313985.2 Echinops telfairi | reverse complement strand
ATATATATATAAATTATTAAAAGGTTTTTGAGGAACAGCTAAAACTTTTATGGGTGAAATTATGAACGTTAGAAAATTTTCTTCAGGAAGTATTATCTTTATAATCAGAAAGAGTAAATAAATTTATTTCTGTGATTGATATCAGGACATACTTCAATGGCTTTGACAGTTTAACTATTACTATTTAAATGTCACATTAGCATTGCTTGGAAGTAAATTTTCTTCATAAAAACAAACAACGTGACAGACAAAAAGAACCACATTGTAGCAGATAAGTTTCAGGAGTCTCAAAGCACTGAAACTAAAGCCCTCATAAAATCCATTGAGGAGCGTCTAAATATTAATGTTCCTGCTTTGTTTTGAGACAGCTGTTTAGATAAAATGCAATTGTGCGTACAAACATCACCAAAGTCCAATTAAGAATCTGGCCTCAGTTAAAACAGCAGATAGAGTAAAAATATAGATATAAGGATTATATAGTTCATTTTCCACCTGGGAGTTGCCAACACAAATCAGTCTTTCTGCCTTAGCAAGGAATAGTTATGACATCATATGTTCAGATTCCGCCCCAAACAGGAGTCAAGATTGAAATCTATGCTTGAAATTCTACTTCAGAACAAATAACCATTTTTGTGTGTCCATGATTTACTAGCTAACAGCATTTGCTGAGTAATTTTTAAGCTTCTTTTCCTGGTTTTCAGAGGAAGCCCAAGCTATTGATTTAGTAACATAACTTAAATTGACAGCAGATATAGGCATTCACAAGAAAAAAACTGCTACCAGTAGTGTTCAAATATCCTTAAATCACTTTCCTATTGCACTCCAAGTAATTTATTAGGACAATCAACTTGATTCTACTTTTCTAGTACTGCCAATCAGAGTCCAATTCCCAAAAGCCAGTCCTTACATAATCCTTCCTGAAAGGTCTATTGATGCTCAGTAACTGCATAATGTGTCAGCCTTGAGGTGGGTAGTATTTGCAAGTCAAGTTCACAGAAACTATTCCTGGTATATTTCTCAATAGGTTGATATTTAATCACTGATATTAATACCAAACAATTTGAAATATTCTGTGGGAGATTTCCATTAATAAGGAAATATAGTAGGAAAAAGCAGTTTGTCACGGATGTTGCCTCTGAAAATATGAAAATCCAGATAAAGTATGATAATCAGCTCTTTGAAGTCAGCACACTTCTATACTGGCAAAGAGAATTAGAGCAGTCATTACTCCAGAAAGGAAAGACTATAAAATTAAGCAAATCTCTGTAGTTGCTTTACCTGAAGCATATTTTCCCATTCTTTTTTTGTGTAGCCAGAGCAAGCTGCTACAGAGGACAGAGGAAAAGAACAAAACTGTGCTTTCAGTGGAGCCCTTGAGTCTATCCGAGCTGAACTTGGAGAACATCCCAAGAACAGAGTTGACGCATTGAACACTAATAACAAGACCAGAACAGCTGTGGGGAGACATCAAGGACATCATATGTGAAGAGACAGGAAAGAAGAACAGTTCTAACTAAATGTAAGAAGAGAGTCTGAAACTTGCTCTTAATCATAGAGTAGAGAAGGCAAATCAAAGAAATGAATGAAGTAAAGGAGCTGAAGAGAAAATTGCAAAGGGCAGCTTGAAAGTAAAAGTTATAATGAAATGTGCAAAGCCCTAGAGTTATAAACCCAAAAGGAAGAACGTACCAGAATATCTTAAACTGAAAGAACTAAAGAAAAAAATCAAGCTGCAAGTTGCAACACTGAAAGATTCTATGGGCAAAATACTGGATGATGCACGAAGCAAATAGAATAAGGGTTTTGGGGGGAGGGAGATACAGTGGTAGTGGGAGGGTGAGGGGAGATGATGTCAAGGATTCCATGTAGAAAAGGGATGTTTAGAAACTGATTGTGGTAGCAAATGTACAATTCTACTGGATGTGATTGAACTATGCAGTGATATATGCATTGATTTCTGGTTAATAACATTTTTTTAAAAGAAGATGAAAAGAATACAAAGTCACTGTACCAAAATTAGCTAGTTGACACTCAATCGTTTCAAGATATAATGTATTATCAAGAATCGATGGTACTGAAGGAAGATGCACTGAAAGCATTAGCCAAAAACAAGGCTCCAGGAATTCATGGAATACCAATTGAAATGTTTCAATAATTTGATGAAGCACTGGAAGCACTTATTTGTCTACATCAAGAAATTTGGAAGACAGTTACCTGAACACCTAAGGAGGAGATCCATATTGTACTTGTTCCAAAGAAAGGTGACCAAGCAGAAAGCTCAAGTTATCAACCTTATCTTTAATATCAGAGGCAAGCAAAGTTTTGCTTTATCAACCTTATCTTTAATATCAGAGACAAGCAAATCATCCAACAATGGTTACAGCAGTACATTGACAGAGAGCTGCCAGAGGTACAGGCCAGATTCAGAAGAGGACATGGAACAAGAGATAGCATTGCTGATGTCAGATGGATCTTGACTGAAAGCAGAGAATTCCAGAAAGACGTGTTCTATTGACTATGCAAAAGCATTCAAATGTGTGGACCATAACCAACTAGGAACAACCTTGAGAAGAATGAAAATACCAGAACATGTATTGTTCTTATATGGATGACACAACCTTGCCTGCTGAAAATGATGAGGATTGGAAGCACTTGCTGATGAAGGTCATGGGTTGCAGCCTTACAACTCAGTGTAAAGAAAACAAAAAGATTCACAATGAGACCAACAGGTAAGGTCATGATGAACGGAGACAAGACAGAAGTTGTCAAGGATTTTGTCCTGCTTGGATCCACAATCAATTTTATAGAAGCAGCCAAGAAGAGATCAAAGCATTGCATTGGCTATATCTGCTGCACAAGATCTCTTTTAAAGTGTTGTAAACTGAGGATGTCACTTTGAGGACTAAGGTGCACCTGACTCAAGCCATGGTATTTTCAACTACCGCATGTCTGCCAAAGTTGGACATTGAGTAAGGAAGACTGAAGAAGAATCGATGCATTTGAATTATGGTGCTGATGAAGAGTATTGAAAGTACTATGGCTGTCAGACGGACAAACAAAGGTGGCTTGAAATAAGTACAGCCAGAATACTCCTTAGAAGCAAGGATGGTGCCACTTGATCTCAAGTACTTCGGACATATTATCAGGAGAGACTAGTCCTTATAGAAGGCTATCAGCTTGGTAAAGTAGCAGGGTAGTGAAAAAGAGGAAGATCACTGACCATTTGCTTTGACAGTGGCTGTCACGATGGGCTCAAGTAGAGAAACAATTGTGTGGATCATGCAGGACTGGCCAGTCCTGGTGTGGAACTGCACATGGGTTGCTTTGAGTCAAAACCAACTCAATGGCACTGAAGAACAACAAAGCTTTTAATCATAACTAAAATTGTGATGAAATCTAATCACAAACTCATGGGAAGATATACTACAAAACAAGAGTAAATACTAACACCCTTGTATATTCAACAAGGATTCCTAGGTAGAATCTACAAAGAACTTCTACCAATACATAAAATCACCTGATAAAATTCAAAGGAGGCAAAAAAATTCAAAACATACGAATTAGAAATGCTTCACTCAGGCACATATCATTTGTCCAATAATCCTAAGATATTCAACTTCATTCATAATTAGAAAAAAGAAGAATTCAAATCACAAAATAGCCATCACATATATCCACCAGGAACGCTGTTTGTTTAATTGGTTACATGTTGGGCTGCTAACCACAAGGACAATAGTTCAATATCCCTCACTGCTCCGTAGGAGAAAGATGACGATAAAGATTCATAGTCTCAGAAGCCCACAATGGTATTTTGGTCTGTCGTGTAGGATACTATCAGTGGGAATTGACTTGATGCGAGTGAGTTTGAGTTTGTACATTTGCCAGAAAGGCTAAAATAAAACAACTCAAAGTGTTGGTGAAGAGCTCCGGCAACTGGAATCATAGATATCATGAGCAGGTGTGTCAGCTAAAAAAAGCTTAGCAAAATCTATGAAAAATAAATACATGCAAATCCTCAATTGTGCTAGTATACATCAAGATTTAAACTTAGCCAAGACATATTAAGAATATGTCCCAAGTGACATCTACAAGAATCTTCATAATATCACTATTATGAACCAATCATAATACCCCAATGTAAACTATCCAAATATCCAACACAGTGGACTGAATAAATAAAGAGTGGAATAGTCATGCAACGAGTACTATTCAGCAGTGAGAATAAAGAAACAATATATAACTAGGTGAAAAAAATCTCAGAATCTCAATGCAGAGCAAATGAAGCAAGACAAGAAAATAGTGCATACAATATGTACTCATTGACACAGTCTATAAACAGCACAGTTAACAAAAGGCACTAGACGTCAGGACAGTTGCTACCTTTCGGGAGACAGTAATGGTCTGGGCACAAGGGAGGACATTAGGGATCCAGGCAGAGTTCTAATTTTTGATCTGGGTGCTTGTGGTAGTTACATAATTTCATGACAACTTGATACATAAGTGCAGGGGTGGAGTCTAGTCTGTCAATCAGAGCCTGATGACGCCTCCTTGTGGGCATGAAGTTCTCATGAGGTTTCTAGGGACTGACTTCTCTTTCTCCCCGGAGAGGGGGCCACACACTTTCTCTCTGCTTCACTTTCCTGCTGCAGAGACACACCCAGAGAGCTGCAGGAGCCACATGGAGACCCCTGCCAGTGCTGAGATGCTTCCACCACCACCACCACAGCCACAAGACTTTTCACCCACTGCCCTGTGATCTCCCTGCATTTGGCATCATTGCCTGTGCTGCGTGAGTCTGAAGAGCAATTTAGAGACTAGTATCAGACACAGGGGCTAATATCAGACTTAATGCACTTGATCTGGACTGGACTGTGATGTTTTCTCAAAATACAATTGCTCTTGGATATAAAGCTCTCTCTTACACAAATATGAATATCCCTGGATTTGTTTCTCTAGTCAACCCAGACTAACACAACGCTGTTCTCTTTTTTTGTGTGAAAATGTATCGTACTGAATAGTTATAATGTCTACATTATTTTGTAGAAAGATTATATTTTCATATTTACATTAAAATTAAAGAAGCCTGGTGGTGCAGTGGTTCAAGTGCTCAACTGGTAACCAAAGGGTTACACTGAACCACTTGCAGCTATGCAAAAGAAAGATGGGGCATGTCTGTTTCTGTAAAGGTTCGCCACCTTAGGAGCCTGATGAGGCAGTTCTACTCTGCACTACAGTCACAAGGAGTGAGAACTGACTCTGCCGCGGTGAATGGTGTTACAGCAAACTGGTAGACAGAGAGAACCTGCCAAAGGTGAACCCAAGATAACTGGCTTAGCCAGAAATCAGTATGAAGATGTCATTGTGCTGCCAACCCTTCTGTCAGGCTTACTCCGTTGATTTCAACCTGGTTTGTACCAACTGCCCAACAAACATTAATACAACACCTACTTTCTATGTTAATGGAAAGAGACAAGACAACTATACTCATGGTATTTGTAATCTCTTTCGAAAGACGAGTGTTGACAAAATAATTAGTAAATAGAGTGAAATTTAGGACTAAGCACTCTCTCACTGAAAAAAAGTATGTATGTGTGTATATATGTGTGTGTATATGTGTATATATGTATACATTTTTCCATTGAGAGAGTGATGTGTATATGTATATATACACACACCTATATATACTCATATATATAGACATGTAAACACACATACATATGCTCATGTATGTTCAAAATAAGGAATGAAATCAGTAACATAATGCATTAAGCTGAAAATCCTTCTTAATAGGATTTTGTTTAGCATTGTTTAGAATTTTATTGCATAAAACATATACAACTGTTTATGGAGATAAAATGATTTTAGGAAGCTTTATACAGGAGACATATCTGTATTATTGTTTACTATATTGTGTATATATATGTACTGTATTATTGTGTACTATATTGAGGGTTACCACTTATTTAAAAGATGGCACAGTGTGTTTCTTAACTGTTGGGCTGCCCACACAGTTTCACCATTCACACTCCACAGCTGCTCCCCAGCAGAAAAATAAGGCACGCTGCTTCCATACATTATTCATAGGATCAGAAACCTGATGGAGCAGTTCCATTATATCACATAGGGCCCCGATGCATCAGAGTAATTTAATGGCAACAGGTTTGGTTGGATTTTCACTTATTGAAAGTATCAGGTAGTCTTCAATAACATAATGCCATCGGAACTTCTAGTGGCTAGGGGGCATGTGTAAAGAAGAGAGACCGAAGTTCCCCAAAGTGCTTGCTACACAAACACGAATATGGTAAAGGTATCTGTAGGTAAATGAGACATGAACAATCAAAAAGTACCTCTGGCAAATATGAATAGACACAAAAGGTTGTTTTGCATAAACAGGGGGAATAAAAGAAATAGTAAACAAAGCAAAAGACTTTGAAAAGGACCTGATAGCAGATAAGCCTGCTGTTGGACTAAGGTTCTTTCTTTAGGGGTTACCTTTAAACCGTTTCTGGGGTTTCAGCTGCAACAGGCAAATCATTCAAGAGTGCCCTAGAATCCAGCCCGCTGGGTGCTTTCAGGAGTCGGTTGCCATGAATTGTAGGCAATCAGATTTCTCAGCTACTCAGTTTCAGAAACTATGTCAGCCACCAAAATATTCTTTAAGATTCATATTTCATGCCTACAGAATATGATCAAGTTACTTAGAAATGGAATGATCAGACCCTGAAAACCTCTAAACACAGAGCAACAAGGAGAAAGAAAGCTCCAATTCCAGAGAGACTTTCTAGCCACACTTTTCTTCTGTTGAGGCCAAAGTGGGGCAGTTCCCACTCTGTTCTTATTAAAAGCTGCTCTGAAACAATCACTTCCTCAACCACCACTGAGACCTGTGCTGCTGGTTCCTTGTACAGCTAGATCCTCATTAGACTGACCTTATCCTGATCCCCGCGGCCTTGGCTCAGCTCTTGACTTTCACATATTCTACTGTGTCCACTATTCCCGGGTCTGCCGAGACCTGCCCTCATTTGGCAAGTTATTATCACTGGAAGAGGTTATTCATTTGATCTGTTCAACATGCAGAGGCCATTGATGTCCACTCCATCAACACGCTGATGTTACCAACAGATATTTTAATTTCATTTTCGAAAGCACAGTCTGATCATGTTTTAGTTCCCCAGTGTTACCATAACAGAAATACAAGAAGGTCCCTTAAAACAACAGAAACTGATTTTCTCTCCCAATTCAGGAGGCTAGAAGTCTGAATCCAGCGTGACTCGTCTAGGAGAAAGCCCGGTCTCGTCTGTTTCAGCTGTTAGTACCTGCCCGCAGTCATTGGTGTTTCAGGGCTTGTCGATGCACACCTGTCCTTTCTCTCTACTTTCTCTTCCTCTGTGTCTATGACGGTCATTTGAAAGCTCAGAAATAATTTGATTTAAAGGAGCCCTGGCGGCAAACATGTCACCCCTTGGGCTGCTAACCATCAGACATGCAATTCAAAACCACCAGCCACTCCATGGAAGAAGGAGGAAGCTTTCTACCACCAGACACGTTTACAGCCTTGGAAACCCACAGGCCCTTGACTCTGTCCCACAGGGTCACCAACAGTCAGAATTGACTGGATGGCAGAGAGGTGATTTTTGAGAATTAGGTTTAGGATCCACTTGACATTAACACAGACTTGTTAATGAAGCAAAAGAAAATGTTCTGTTTTGAAACAGGGTTGTATTTGTAGGTAAAGGGATTAGAATTTGATAGATGTTTCTAGGGCATGCAATTACATTCTAGCAGGTTCTAAATAGCTAGCATAGACCCATTTAGTCACATTTGAAAGGCATAGAAAAGGGATTGTCAACTACAATCTCTACTTATCAGCTTTAAATATCTAAACTTGTTGAAATTACACACAGAATTTTATACATGGTTAGGCTCCTTTTTCCTACCAAGAGATGAGTAGTTTCTCTATAAAACCTACTTGAATTGAATTGATTGAATCTGTACATCAACATATCCATACAAGAGTATTTGGATCTCACTGAGCTGTGGCAGCCTAGAGCGCTCCCGCTCCCGTCGGGCTACAAACTAGAAGGTCTGGCAGAGAAACACGGGCCTTCGGCACCCATGAAGAATTACAGCCTGGGAGCACAGAAGGGCAGTTCTACCCTGCCCTATAGGGTTACTCTGAGTCAGAATTGACTCCATCACAGTTAGTTCAGCTTTTGAGTAATGTATTAATTAAAAATTTCAGTGTATGTGCTTTGCATACCTTATACATTTATTTCAGAATATTTCATATGTGCACTATTTTAATAATGGTTCTTCAGTTTTAGGGAGGTCTGGTGGCATAATGGTTGCGCGTTGGACAGTCAACTGCAGGGTCAGCAGTTCGAAACCACCGGGCACTAAGATAGGGTTTTCTGCTTCCACAAGCAGGCAGGGTCTTGCAAACCCACAGAGGAAGTTCTACCCTGTCCTACACTGCAACTCTGAGTAAGAATTAACTCTGTGGCAGTGAGTTTTCTTATTTAATATTTAGTTGTTTGCTGTTAGCCTAACGGAATATATTGAATACATCTACTTTTTTAGATTGACTTTGTATCTTGCACTTATTAGTTGTCAACTATTTGAAAATTCTACAGGATTGTCCCATCATCCCCTGAATAAAGTTTTACTTGTTTTGCCTTTCCTTTTTCTTGACTTACCACATTGGTTAGGCCTCCCACCCTCAGCCCACCACAGCCACCACTACATACGATGTTGAATAGGAGGTGGGGGAAAAGAAGTCCTTGTCTTTTTTATGAGCTTAATTAAAAAAAAAATAGGCTTTCATCACATAACGCTGTATATGTCCTTTATTAGAATGTTTTTTTCTATTACAAGTTTGGTGAACGTTTTCATCATAAATTGACATTGGTCTTTGTCAAATGTTTTCTCTATAAATATTGGGATAATCATGTTCCTTTTTTTTTCTTTTTCTTTTTCTAGTCCATTAATATGATGTAACAACATTAAATCAACTTTGCTTTCCTGTGATAAATTCCACTTGGTTGGAATATATTAGATTCATTTTACTAATCTTTGGAAACTCTGTATCTGGGAATTCCATTTTTCTATACAGTCCATCATTATGGAGTATGGATTATTATTTTTTCTTACCTGATTTAATGGCACTTTGCTTTTCCTCCTGTTATGTGCCAATCTTGAAATCGTTCATGTCCACTCCCCTCCTGGAAACTTGTCAATCTGGAATTCCGTTCTCTCGATTGCTTTTGTGACCTCAGCTTTCTGAAAAGTGATGTTTTTGTTGATTGTCTGATTTTAATTCATCATTATAGAATGAGAACAATGTTTTCTTGTAGCTTTCAGCATCTTAAATTAAAGGAGAACTCTCTTGCTAGGATTTTGATTGGGATTAAAATCTATGGATATTTAGAAGAATGCCCAGCTCTACAATTTTGAGTCTTTCAATCCACATGTTCACATTTTTCAATGATTAATCACTGTGACTAAGACCATATTAATATAGTAGAGCCTGGTAGTGCTGTTGACTAAGCATTGGAGTGCTAACCACAAAGTCAGTGGTTCAAATCAACGAGCAACTCCAAGAAAGAGAGACTAAGCAGCCTGGTTCTGTAAAGATTTATAGTCTCAGAAACCCTATATAGGGTCAATATGAGATTTCAGTGGGTTTAGTTTTTATAGTAATATAGTACTTCACACATTATTTTAGGGAAAAAGTATCCTTACTAAAGTCCAGAACCATCTGGCATGGTGATGTGATGGAGGCACAAAGCAAAAGTGGAAGGAACTTGATACTTTTTTTCCCTCTCATTTTGCAGCAGCTATTAGGTAATGGCAAATATAAACTATACACCTGTCTTTATTGACCTGAGCACAGAGGTCTTTCATAGACATGACATGTTAATATAATAGAAGATCCTCTGTGTTGCTTCTTTTTTATTACAAGATGCTGTTGTTGTTCTTGTTAAGTGCTATCAAGTCAGTTCTGACCCATCTTGACGACAAAATGAAATACTCCATGGTCCTGCACCGTCTTCACAATTGACCCTGTGCTTGAGCCCAAGGTTACAGGCTGTGTCAATCCATCTCATTGTGGGGCCGTCTTTCTCTTTGATGCTCCTCTACTTTGTCAGACATGATGTCCTTCTTCAGGGACTGGTCTCTCCTAGCCTGTCCAAAGCAAGGAAAACAAAGTTTCACCTCTAAGGTATACTCTGGCCATAATCCATCCAAAACAGATCTGTTTATCCCTTTAGCAGTCCACGGTATTTTCAATATTCTTCTTCAATATCTGCAATACAAATGCATTGATTCTTCTTCAGTCTTCTTTATTCAGTGTCCAACTTTTACATGCATCTGAGGCAATGGAAAATATCGTGGCTTGGGTCAGTCTCTCCTTAGTCTGCAAAGTAACATCTTGACTTTGCAATAGGCTAGACGCAGCGATTCTCAACCTGTGGGTCACAGTCCCTTTGGGGGTCTAGCAACTGATTCACAGGGGTTGCCTGATTCATAACAGTAGCAAAATTACAGTTATGAAGTAGCAACAAAAATAATTTTATGGTTGGGGTGTCACCACAACATGAGGAACTGTATTAAAGGGTCACGGCATTTGGAAGGTTGAGAACCACTGTGCTAGAGCGTTCTTGTGCAGCAGATTTACTTAAGGCAACTCTTGTTTTGTTCTCTTTACTGTTGCTTCCATGAGCATTGACTGTGGGCTCAAACAAGACGAAATACTTGACAACTTCAATCTTTTCTCCATTTATCATGATGTTACCTATTGGTCCAGTTGCCAGAGTTTTGGTCTTCCTTACATTGAGTTGTAATCCAGACATTGAGTTGTAATCAAGAGGCTACAATCCTGGATCTTCATCAGTAAGTGCTTCGAGTCCGCCTCGCTATCAACAAGGAAGTGTGCGTCATCTGTAGGTCTCAGCTTGTTAATAAGCCTTCCTCTGACCCTGATGCTATCCTTTTCTTCATATAATTCAGCTTCTCTGATTGTTTCCTCAACAAACAGATTGAATAATAATGACAAGAGGATACAACCCTGACACCCACGCTTCCTGATTTTAAACCATGTGGTATTCCTTTGTTCTGTTTGTACAACTGCCTCTTGATCCACGTACAGCTTGCTGATGAGCACAACGGATTGTTCTTGAATTCCCATTCTTCTCAGGATTATCCATAGTTTCTGATGATCCATAGAGTTGAATGCCTTTGCATAGTCAAGAAAACTCATGTAAACAACTCTATGGTAGTCTCTGCTCTCAGTCAAGTTCCATCTGACTGAGTAATGATATCCCTTGTTCCATATCCTTTTCTGAATCTGGCTTGAACCTCTGGCAGCTCCCTATCAATATACTACTGCAATCGTTATTGGATGATCGTCAGCAAAATTTTACTTGCATATGATATTCCTGATATATATATATATATATATGCACGTATATATATATATTTGTATGATATGAGCATTATTTGGGGTGATCTTTCTTTGGAATGGGTATAAATATAGATCTTTTACAGCTGGATCGCCAAGTATCTGTCTTCCACATTTGTTGGAATAGACGAGTGAGTGCTACCAGTGTTTCGTCAGTTTGTTGAAACATTTCATTTGGTATCCCATCAAATCCTGGAGCCTGTTTTTAGCTCATGCTTTCAGTGCAG
Organism: Echinops telfairi; assembly: GCF_000313985.2. Classification (NCBI taxonomy): domain Eukaryota; kingdom Metazoa; phylum Chordata; class Mammalia; order Afrosoricida; family Tenrecidae; genus Echinops; species Echinops telfairi. Next base: position 5,555,536 of record NW_022108124.1, on the reverse strand, counting down.
TTGAGCTTTGTCCTTCAGCACCACCATTAGTTCTTGCTTATATACTACCTCCTGAAATGGTGGAATGCTGCCTAGTTTTTTTGATACCGTGTCTCTCTGTATTCTTTCCATCTTCTTTTCATGCTTTCTGCATCAGTCATTATTTTGTCCATAGACTTTTTCAATATTGCAACTTAAGGCTTCAACTTTTCTCATGAGTTATTTTAATTTACAATATGCTGATACTTTACAATATGCTGCAAGGTATAATCATTTTTTCAGAATATCAAATATGTTTATTACTTTAAAAATGTAAAGCTAATACTTTATACCATGATTATCTAAACTTACATTTCCATCAAAATAAAAGAAGTCTTTGCTTTGATGGAGAACTGTCATTTTCTCATTGCTATCAATGTTCTCATTTGCACTAATCATTTTATGTCACTTTGTTCTTATGCCTACAAGATGGCTTTGGGATCTCCACACTTGTGAAATTGTTCTTTATTTCAGTAAAAATAAATCCGTTTTTAAGATAAAACTTTTCAAATCTGCTACATAGGAGTTTGATGTTCTCTACTTTTACTTAAAGTCAATGAAATATAAATACTAAGGTTGGATTTCAAGTAAGTTAGCAATTTATATTAGAATGCCGATGAACATGGCCAGTGTTATGTAGAGACCCGGCAGTAAGGAGCTGGGAATCAGGACAGATGAAAGGGAGAAGGAAAAGGAATCATATTATCAGAACCAGTGATGGCTATCCTACATGAGGACAAGGTCCCTGGGGGAAGAGGTCAATCAGGCTATCTGTACTTCAGTGCTCACTGCGTCAGGCCGACTAACTGAATTAATAAGCCAAGTTTAATTGAAGCACAATCATGACCAGTTTACCTTCAAAAACTTCCAAAATTTCAAGTTGCTCCAAAACACTTTACCATGGCACACAAAACTGTTCTAAAATTGACCCTTGATTACTTCTGCAGACTCATTTTTCACGTGATACTGTATACTTCCACCACACCAAACTTCTCTCCGTGCTTCAAAATCAGTAGGCTTTCTCTTTCCTCTAAACCTCTGCAAATCTCTTTCGTTGGCCTCAACTGTCTCTTGGTATGGCCCATACGTTCTATCCTTCTATTCCCAGCACTCAAGTCCTTGTTTCCTTGAAAAACAGTCTGAACCCCAATAGTGCCAGAAGAAAATAATTTTGTTTCATATACGAGAACAACCTGGAATGTTGTGCGTTACCCAGTAACATTCACTTGTGTTCGACATATACAATACTAAAGTCGCAAAGGGATTCTCCCCAGTCTCTGGCCCAGTCCCCAATCTCTTACTGAGGGTGCCATGCAGGAGACTTTGTGTGTGAGTCAAACCTTCTTGTGTGTGGAACTCCTAGTAATCCTATACTAAAATCTTAGATCACTCCCAATCATTAAAAAAAATTAAAGTTTTTATCTGATAAGACCCTGAAGCCCCAGAAATATCTTCTATTAAGTACTCATATTTTGGTTTACTTTGTTTATGGTATGGATCAGGGATTGACAAACTACAACTCATAGACCAAGTTTTAACTGCTGTCGATAGGCTGTCCTTAAAGTGTTGCTGTATAATTTTAACTTACTGATGAAAAGAACCTCGAAGGGATATTTTATGATGTGTAAAAAAAATTTACACCAAATTCCAATTTATGTGTCCTTAAATAAAATTATATTGGAGCTCAGCCACACTCATTTGTTTATATTTTGTAATAGGGGAGTGTTACACATACAAGGATTCAAGTGCAAGGTGAGATCTCAAACGCTACTTCAGCATCCACAATAACTTCTCCAGCATGTGGTCTGTCAGAAGCCCTCAACCACGATTTGTGGTATGAATAGAAATAAGTGACGATTGTAACCAGGAATCCATTTCAATTAAACATAGAATCTAGCCAGATTTGCCAAATCCCAGCCACGAATTCTGGCCTCCTGCCCTATAATTTTAGAACAATGTTATCCTTAAAGTTATTCTTAGAACAATGTTATTCTTAAAGGGAGCATTAAGATCCCTTCCAATTTTTCAGTAGTGTTGGAGCATCCCTAGACTAAAGGTTCTAATATGTAGAAATGTCATAAAACAGCATCCCCGGTTAGGCCCCCGATGAATAAATAATGATAGGGGAGCACTTCTCTTCAGAGTCTGCTTTCCAATGGCATTTTGATACGATCAGGCACACCTCAAAAGCAAAATTAACGGGAAAAAGTGTATAAAAGCAAGCACCGTGATTAACTATAACCAGATGGGAGAAAAATGAGTTGACATTTCAGCAGGAACAGCATTCAATTCAAGACAAAAAAAATAAAGAATCTCCATTTAAACTTTCTAGTCAGCCAAAATTTCCAGCTGCCTGGATTCCCTCATGAACTAACAGGTCAGCACACGTAATAAGGTCATTGAAGAATGTGCCAGTAATCACAAACTGTAATTAAGCAGTAATGACCCTAACCTGCAGCTTTATTCAGGATTAATGAAGACCTGAGAAGCCAGTGGCCTGAGGCGACCTCATTCTATCCAGAAGGCCCTGGGATAAAGTGAGTGCTATAAACAAATTGTTTCCAGCTTAAATCATTCCTTAAACTTATCTTTTCCCCTTCCATATCACAGACTTGGGCTTTTTGTAGCTTTCATTGTGAAAAAGGCCAAGGAAAGGAAAAAGAAAAGCTTACCATAAGCAAGAAAATAAATTCACAAAGAGTGGGAGATTTCTTTTGAGTGGAGAAGGAGGGATGGACACAAATGATATTTATTTAGCTCTAATTTCCGGTTTTCCTCGCCCCATCAGCAAAGAAGGGATACAAATATTTATTATATGCAAAAGGCTGCCCACAGATTTATCATTCTAGTAAATGTGAAGTAAATTGATAATTATCAATAAGTATTAGAATTATCAAGGAGCCCTGGCGGTGTGGTTGTTACACATTGGGCTGCAATCTGAGTGGTCAGCAGTTCAAAACCACCAGCAACTCCTCAGGAGAAAGACAGGGCCTTCTGCTCCCGTCAGCAGTTGCAGTCTCAGAAACCCACCGGGGGTCGCTGTGAATCAGCAATGACTCGATGAGCTTGGTTTGGGCATTACAATCATCATTGTATGTTTTTCAATGCCTTGACTTAATGAGAGGACAGGGAACAAGTATATTATCCGGGAAGTAAATAAAGCAACAATCAAAATGTTGCTATTGTTAGATACAATCAAATGGCGCCCTTGACTCCTTGATTCATGTACAAAAGAACAAGGTGCTGCCTGATCGTGAACCATCCCTATGACAGTTTTCATTGGGGGTAAGTAGCCATACATTTCCTCCTCATCCTGGAGTCTGCTCAACACTATCCAGCATTAGAGCAATGGACAAACCTCCACCCACAGATATTAGCTATGTACGATGTGCATTGACTAGCGTTCCAACCTGTGCCCCCTTCATAGAAGGTAAATACTCTACCATTGAACCACCAATGTCCCATTAAAATGTTAGTCTACGTTATTGGCGGCTTGCTGTGACAACGACTATCTGCATTTTACAGGTAATGAATCTGAGAACCAGATAAACCAAGTCGGTCATCCTAATCAGGACTCATCTTTGCAAAAAGCTTGGAATTCAAGCCTAGTCATCCACTTGACTTCCAAAAACCAAACCTGAACATTGACCTCCCTGTAAGGAGCCCTTGTGGAGTTGTTGGATACACATTGGATTGGTAACCTCAGGCTGGTGGATCAACCTCATCAACCACTGTGCAGGAGAAAGATGAGGCTTTCTGCTCCTGCGAAGATTGAAAGCCTCTGTGGTAGTTACATAATCTGTCAATTTGAGTGAAGGGGTGGAGTCTAGCCTGTCAATCGGGTCAACAACAATGATGTTTCTGTGTGGGCATGGCCTTCTCCTAAGGATTCTGGGAACTCCAGTCTTCCTCCCTGGTGGCAGGATACATACTCTCTGCTACACATTCCTGATGACATGCCACATGGAACCACACTGATGGCAGCCAAAGCCCTGCAGATGCTTCCACCACCACTGGACCCACAGGACTTTCCACCAATTGGCCTGTGATCTTCCAACATTTGACATCATTGCATGTGCGACATACGTCTGAAGAGAACTTCATGGGCTAATATTGGACTTATGGGCTAATGTCAAATTTATGAACTTGATCTGGACTGGGCTGGGTTTTATTGATGCATAAGTATTTCTTGATATAAAATTCTCTCTTACATATCTAAGAGTATCTCTGGATTTGTTTCTCTAGTCAACCCAGACAAACACAGCCTCCTAAGCCCTATACAGAGTCTCTTTGAGTCATAGTAGCCTCAACGGCAATGAGAGTAGGGGCTCCAACCTCTCCAATAGAAAAACCAAAATGCAAACCTACTGATTCCAAGATGATGGGTAACGCCCCTATTAAGTAGAGTAGTACTGCTCCATTGAGTTTCTGAGACTGTAAATCTTTCTTTGGACAAATTCATCTTTCTACTGAGGAGCAGGTGGTGAGTTTGAACTATCAATCTTGTGATTAACAGCCAAGCTCACTGCACCACCAGGGATCCTCCTTGATAGCAAGTTAAAAATGGCAGAATGTATTTGTCAGAGTATAAATATAAAAGCCAAATGGAGCAATTGAAAAATAGCAAAGTCTACAGCATGTTTAAAAATGTTGAGTTCTGTTGTCTTAAACGATGCCATCTAATTTTTCATTTAGATACTAATATCCATTGTAATGGCTACACAGAACTCACAGACAATATACATGATTAAAAGGCTTTTTTTTTAAAGGAAACCTCAGGTTGTAATGCCAGTGATAAATGCTCTGAATACAGTTGTTCATTGGGACTTGTTATGAAGTTCTTCAAGAGCTGTTAATATATGCACAAAGGTCATGCTACTCCACTGGAAGCCTCAACCCCAAATCATTCAACTCAAATTCTTTGGGTCAGGTAATTCATTCCCCTAAATTAAGTGCCAGAAGGCACTCCATTCCAGTAAGTCACACCTGAAGGCACCCAGTTCCCTCCCCCAATTCAGCATACAGATGTCCCACTCTACAAGCCAACCTTCCGCTCAAAAGCACTCAGCTTTACTTGCTCTATGGGTTGGAAAGTCTTCCAATCTGTGCTCTGGCTCCTGGTTCTGCTGCTGCTCCTCTGATATCACAGCTGTTTTCTGGATCTAGGAGGTCCAGGCACAGTCTTGCTGGTATCATCTTTGTACCATCTTTAGGACTTGCTAGTGTTTCTCTTTAATTTTTTTAAAACAGTTTATATTCTACATACCATACAATATGATCATTCAATCATATTAATAAGAATTGTACAATCATCTCCACAATTTTAGAACATTTACTTATTTATTATACTCATTGTCATTGGTTCCCCACCTCCCCCAAAAGTTCCTTGCCATACCCCCCATGAAACCATCAATGCAGTCACTGTTTCTATACCTCTACTCATCCTGGATTTCATATACAGAAAACATCAAAAACAAAATACAGGAAAAAAGAAATAACCACTGCACACCGCATAATAGCAAGGCAATTCACATCCCTGGTCTGTCTGCAGACTTAATTCATGTGTGGATCCTTTGAATGGATTTTGGGTTCCCACTGTCATCCATAGCCTTCAGCAAACACGGTGTTCATCATTTAAGCTCTGATACCATTCCCTCCTTCAGGTTTATATTTTATTATTCACAATCCTTGGATCACACAGACTGGTGTGCTTCTTCCACGTGAGTCCAGTTGATGCCTCATTCAGATGGCTGATTGTTTGAAGAAAAACCTTTAAAATCCCAGATAATATCCTTTCTGATAGCCAGACACCATCTAGTTTCTTTGCCACACTTTCCTATAGCACCAATATCTTTAGTGATCTCTTCATGAGGGCAAGCAACAGACAGGGCCATGCAATAAGAATGGATTGTTCTCAGATTGGAAGTAGAATTAAGGGTAAGCCCAAATTCATTCATATATATGCTATTTATATGTGTCGCTGGTTTACTTTAGAGACATCATCATCATCATTTTATGTTAGAGAATATTTTCACTAGCACCAATTCAGTCATGCCTAAAACTTCTTATTTTAGAAATAAAAAGACTCAGATGCTTCAATTTCTAAGTATGACTGACTTACCTATTGGCATTTAAATGCATACTTAAACAAGGAAGATTTTTCTTAGTGCCTTTTTTAACATAAGAGCAGGATGCCAATTTTATGGCTTAAGGAATTAAATACCTTTAAGGAATTAAATACTGGATTTTAAAAATTATTTGGGTCAATATTCAAGCTAAGTCGGAAATAGAAAACTTCATAAAAGATTGTAGAGATGAGAGATATACAAGTAGAAAAAGTGTCTGCAGCAGACAAAAATGGAAAAGTGCTCCCAAGGTGGGTGGCAGGCATGCATTCTTCCTTAGAACTGACTGATGAGAGAGGGACTGTGAATGACTTTTGGACAGCTAATTGTCTGTGCTGAGCCATTATTGCTAAGTGTAGCTTGCTCTCATAGCAAGAGTGAAAGGGTCTCAGAGCCTCAACTGAAAACACATGATGTTTGGTATCTATTCTATCCCCAGACCATGGTGAAAGTCTCTCCCAAGAGTTCCTATAGCCAATTTCTCTGCATGAGAAGCATAATTTACCATGGTGGTCTCATTCCCCCATGACATCATTGTGAACTCATTGCTTGAGCTCACTTAGTAAAGCACTGGACACTATTCAAGGAAGCAATTATTTTAATCAAATATCAGATAGCAGTGTAATATTTATGTTTGCCTGAAGGTGTGCTTTAAGTAAAAAATATACTGAGGTTCTAAGTCAAGTTCTGTTGCACATGAGTCTGAAGTTACTTGGCAGCACCTGTCACATTCCTAACACACATTAACTCTAAACCCAAAATGCTCTCTCCCTCTTCTAAGGAGAGAAGATTATAAGAATATTGAATAGAAAATTTCCCAATATGTGAGGGGGCTTTAAAAAAGTATGTAGATTCTCTCATTTTTCCATTCTGCTTTCCACGAACATTTGGAAAAAGTATAGCTGAGATTGCTTGACCTTTCTTTATTTTCAAGGTCAGATAATCCCAGTTATATAAAGAAAACTTTCACTTTCTACCATGGGCCATAAAGTTTGGAGAGTTAAAGTAGACAGAGAAAAAAGAAAAAGAAGAGGCTGTTATGGATATGAGCGATTATCTTTATTGACTTTTATAAATAGGAAATGTTGCTTTCTGGTTTCAAAACAAAACAAAAACATGATCTTATCTTTCAAGAAGAAGGGATAATATTGCAGGACAAGAGTGTTACTTAAACTGCTAAGTAAAACATGCTTGCAAAACTGATACTAGAACATTAATTTCAGCGAGAGGAATAGAGATTGATTTTTCAAAAAGAGTTATAGAGCTTAATTTTTTTGCTAAATTATAAACCGTGTATAAACTAAAGCTTAGTCTCATTCCAATCCTAGTCCAACACTGAGTTTAGATCTTTCTTTTCCCCCAACAATTTTTTTAAATCATTTTATTAGGGGCTCCTACAACTCTTATCACAATCCATACATACATCAATTGTGTAAAGCGCATTTGTACATTCATTGCCCTCATCATTCTCAAAACATTTCCTCTCCACTTAAGCCCCCGGCATTAGGTCCTCATTTCCCCCCTCCCTCCCCGCTCCCCTTTATAAGCCCTTGATAATTTATAAATTATTATTTTGTCATATCTTGCCCTGTCCGACGTCTCCCTTCACCCACTTTTCTGTTGTCCATCCCCCAGGGAGGAGGTCACATATAGTTCCTTATAATCAGTTTCCTCTTTCCAACCCACTCTCCCTCTACCCTCCCAGTATCACCGCTCACACCACTGGTCCTGAAGGGATCATCCGGCCTGGATTCCCTGTATTTCCAGTTCCTATCTGTACCACTGTACATCCTCTGGTCTAGCCAGACTGGCAAGGTAGAATTCGTATCATGATAGTTCCCCCAACAATTTTATTGGCATGTAATTCACACATCATGCAATTCAATCATTCAATCGCATGAAGAAGAGTTGTAAAATGAATACAGATCTATTTCTGATGATTACCCTTTAAGGCTGGGCTTCCTGGGAATAAGATGAGCATTAGAAGGGGAACTGAACTAGACATATAAAAAGTCCATTCTCATGATCAGGTTGTAAAATATAGGGGATCTATGCCAAAATACCTATTCCAGCCCACTTTTGATATAGATACCTTTAAGGTATGTCCCTCTCCCCATACCAGATGAGCTGCTAATCCTAGAAATAGCAAATGACCCAAAGGGGGGTTGATCATTTGACTTCCCTAGGAGATTTGGTGGGTTGAAACTTTGAGTTTATAGAAGATCATTATATCCCACTTAAATGCCTTCTCTAAGTAATTTCCCAGGATCCCCGGTGACGTAGTGGTTATATATTGGGCTGCAATCCTCAAGGTCTGCCATTGAAAACCATCAACTCCTTCACATGAGAAAGACAGGCTTTCAACTCCCACAAAACAGTTACATGCTGCCCTGTTCATCAGGGTCGCACTGACTCAGTGTTAGCTTGATAGCAGTGGGAGAAAAGTGATTTCTAATTTGAAGGGTCTGAACCCAAGTTTTGAATTAAACTTCGGTAAAAGATTTTTAGAAATCATATGTTCTGCCCATACTAGGGTCAGATATCTTATAGAAAAGCAGCATGTGTATTAATATTAAACAACAACAAATCATGTTCCTAAAACACATGCAACGTGAAAAACCATTGTTCCAATTTCGCTAATTCTTCAAATCATAAAATCTAAAATCGCCGGAAGGTCAGCAAATTATTTAATGTGGCTTTTCTAGCAAAATTCACTAACTCACACCAAACGACTTCTACCTGCTTGGGTCTGGCAAGAAGTTAAGGAAAAGATGCTGATAGGATTCGTCTATTGTGAGATTAAGGAGTCCAGCACTCTTACAAGACAAATGAGTTTGAGAGGGCACAATATGCAATGAGAAAACTTATAGATAAGAGATAAAGGGATAGAAAAGTTGGAGCATGGGGGACACATGGAGGAAAGACCCTCCAAGATCTTGAACTTGATTCAAAGCAGATTTATATACACCCCCTCTCTTGTAGGTCACATCTCATGACAGCTTTCTCCCCAAAAGGAGAGTTGACAATTATTTGAGGGCATCCAAAGAAACATTAACACATTAGCCAAGCTGTTCACAGACAGGAGGGAAGGGTGAAGCTGGGAACAGGGAGTAACTGATATTCCGCAGACTGCCGCAATTCAGCAGCTTTGCCAGTGAACTGGAGGGAAAGTGTCCAGTTTATCTCAGGCAGAGAGGCAGGCCAGCCAGTGCATCATCCGCTTCCTAGGTTGAGCCGACAGCATTCTGCTGCACTGTGGAAGGTGGCGGTCCTGTCCCATGTGCCTAAGGAGCAAACAACTTTGCCCCCACAACCTGTGAATAATTGTGAACAGGATTCCCAGAAGTACCATTCTGCTGTGCAGGAAATGAGCCCTCTCAGACACAGGAGGAAGGATCATATTACCAGCAAGAGGTCAGAAGTGGAGCATGTCCTCTGGACCTGAGATCCCTGCTCAGTGAACCCTGTGGCACCTATGTGGCAGCTACATCAGAGGAGCAACCGCAAAACTAGGAACCAGAGCATGGAACAAAACAACGGACACTCCAACCCATAGATCAAGTAAAGCTGAGTGCTTTTGTGCAGGGAGCTGGTTTGCAGAATGGGTTACTTCTGGACACAATTCAGGGATCTGGGTTTGCTAACTTGCTGAACATGAGCTGAATGCTTTCAGGTTAAGACTTACAGAAGAGTGGTATACCCTTGTGGGCATTTATTATCAGACCTCAATCCAACTCACTTTCGTGGGACAGTTAATATATTAAAGGTCCTTCCAACTTATGTCCACTGCTGGTCCAAGGTCAAGGAATCAGACAGCAAAGTGGCTGGTGGAAAGTGTGGAGTCTGTCCATAGGCAAAACAAGCAGTCAGTCCATTGGCAGCAGACACAGCAAGATGAGGCGGCAACAGCAGGAAGATAAAATGTGGAAGTATAGCCGAGATGAGTAACATAGGAAAACAGGTCATGATGGAGTCTCAAGGCATAGCAATGCACTGCACAGTGACAGGATCCAACATGATCCACAGGTTGGCTTGGCCCACAGGTAGTGCAGAGCAGCTAACTCAGGCAGTGCATGCTAGTCCGATCACCAGAGAGAAAGAGGAAATGGCCAGTCTCAGAGCCACTTATCTGGATTGCCCTCCAATCAAGTTGCAACCTGGTTGACAGGTTAAATTCTGCCCAAATGTGCCTATGTTGGCACAAAAAACCTCACTATCACACCCTTTAATCATGAATATTGTCTGGGAGTTCTGTGTAGACAATGCAATGAATATTAGAATGCAAAGAAGTAAATTAGAGAACATTAATTAAGGGATTACATCTCCTTACAATTCTTTTTTTTAGTCATTTTATTGGGGCTCGTACAACTCTTATCACAATCGATCCATCCATCCATTGTGTCAAGCATATTTGTACATTTGTTGCCATCATCATTCTCAAAACATTTTCTTTCTACTTGAGCCTTTGGAATCAGCTTCTCATTCTCCCCACCCTTCCTCCCTCATGAACCCTTGATAATTTATAAATTATTATTTTGTCATGTTTTACACTGATTAATCGATGTCTCCCTTCACCCACTGTCCTGTTGTCCATCTCCCCAGGAGGGGGTTATATGTACATCTTTCCCCCTATCTCCCTGCACCTTCCCCTTCCCCTCCTGGTATGGCCACTCTTAATATTGGTCCTGAGGCGGTATCTGTGCCGGATTCCCTGTGTTTCCAGCTCTTATCTATACCCTTGTACATGCTCTGGTCTAGCCAGATTTGTAAGGTAGAATTTGGGTCATGATAGTGAGGGGGAGGAAGCATTAAAGAACTAGAGGAAACTTGTGTTTCATTGGTGTTATCCTGCAACCCTGACTGGCTTGTCATCTCCCCGTGATCCTTCTGTAATGGGATGTCTACAGATGGGCTTTGGGTCTCCACTCCACAGTCCCCCTCATTCACAGTGATATGATTTTTTGTTCTGGGTCTTTGATGCCTGATACCTGATCCTATCGACACCTCATGATCACACAGTCTGGTGTGCTTCTCTCATGTGGGCTTTGTTGCTTCTCAGCTAGATGGCCACTAGTTTATCTTCAAGCCTTTAAGACCCCCAGATGCTACATCTTTTGATAGTTGTGCACCATCAGCTTTATTCATCACATTTGCTTATGCACACATTTGTCTTCAGCGATCATGTTGGAAAGGTGAGCATCATGGAATGCCAGGTTAATAAAACAAAGTGTTCTTGCATTGAGGGAATACGCCAATAGAGGCCCAATGTCCATCTGCTACCTTAATACTAAACCTATAAATATATGTTCATAGATATATTTGCCCATTGTAATGTATAAATACATCAAATATGTACCTGCCTATATGTAGACCTCTATAAATGGTCCAGGGTGTTCACTGGAAAATTCACACCTTATGCTCTGCTAGTTCTTTTCTCTATATCCTCTCCTTACAATTCTCATTAATATTCATCAGGATGTTTTAGTTAGTTTTCAATCATATTTTTTTTCAAAAATACACTTTTTATTGTGAATTGTGTAAAGGTTTACAGAACATATCACCAGCTTGACATTCAACAACACAGGCAGATTTTGTTTTGTCTCATTTATTACAATACCCACCATGTAGCATCCCTTATCCCAGTTTTTCCCTATGTTTATTTCCATTACTCTTTATTTCCTAACCTTTTTGAACTTTATCCTTGCGTAAATGCTTCTCTTTTGGTATCAAATTGTTGTTTATTCTAAGGTGTGTATATCCCTCTAGTGTTATTAGTCACCTTAAAGAGGTTTCTAATATTTGACTGAAAATTGAACTGAAAAGAGTCAAGAAAATTTAAGACACATGGAAACCCTTACTCCAATGGACTAATAAATCATGCAAACATTAGTCTTCATGACCCTAAAACCGGAAGAGCTCGGTGGTGTTTGTATATGTCTAACAACTGCTCAGAAAGGTATCATATTAGAAGGTATTAGATTGTGTTGGAGAAAACTGTGGAACAAAACGCAAAATCATAAAAAGCACCACTTTTATTATTAGGGTAGAGATTGGTAATACCCCCCACCCCCCGAGACTCTAGCCCGTCATCACTCTTAGGCCTATAAATGGACTCACTCCCATAGCTCAATTTTCAATTGTGCTTTTAAAATAGTGACACCTGGTAGAAAATATAAATCTCAAACATCAATAGGAAATTGGGAATATCCTCTCATTCCATCAACGTAGCCTAAATACTAGACACACTTCTTTAGGGTTGATCAAGCCTCCCAGGCCGTTTATGTCTCTTTCACTTGGCTGGAGGGCGTCATTTGTGGGCTAAGGGTCTCTCCGACGTGTGCTAGGAGATTTCTTCAGAAGTTTTCAAAGTTTACTGCTGAGAGCCCAGCTGTTCAGTGCAACTTCCTTTCTTTCCCCCTTGCTTCTAGATATCTTCATAGCTTCAAAAGTAGTTTTTTTTTTCAAGTCTGGCTACCTAATTAGTAGTTTATTCTCATATCTTTTCTACTCACTAGGTTTAAAAAGGAAGAAATGGCAGTCTATCATCCCAATCAGGTAAGATAATTCAGGATCAAGATTCCAGGGTGTTCATCGGAAAATTCAAACCCATGCTATTTGCACATTGTCCAGCTGATCATAATTCTCCTCATTCACTATCTTCAAATATTGAGAGGATATTATCAAAGAAAATAACCACCTGGTCCTTCAAGCCAATCCAAAGTAAGGAAGAGCAATACAAATATTCACAAGTGTAAAACGTACCTCAATAACTTGGATACTTCACAGGCCAGAATCAGCTCATTCACTATGAAATATCCTCTTTATGCCTGGTGCATTTCCTTCATAAAAGGTCATGCTAGAATTATTTTATAGCTCACGGAGGAAATAAGTTATAAAATGTTCTATTGTGAACTACTTAGCATCAGAGCCCTACTGAAATGAAGGATTAACAGTTCATTATTGTAAATAAAATAAAAATGATGCCACAGCCCTTAACATTCCTCTACCTGTTAGATCCGAGGATGTTTATAGAGCATTAACCCTGTGTCATTCAGGCACTATGCTAGGCGCCGGATATAAATTGATTATCTAGATAAACCTGTTACCCTACTTCAAAAAACTAGCAGCCCAATAAAGGAAGGCAGAGATTATCAGGAAACAGCAAAACATACGCTTATGGACCTTGTTACCAGAGTACATTGGATTGTGGACTAATGTCAATATAGTTTGGTTAAAATGTAACACCTTACCATTTGTTCTACTTTTGACGCATTTTAATGGGTCATTCTAGTTTTTATTGTTTTCTGTTTTATTGCTTATAATTTTCTGCTATGTATCTTTTCAACTGAGGTTTATTCTATTTTTTATTTTGTGATTATTATTTGTTTATTTCATTTTTTGTTTTTTGTGTTTCTCTATATATGATATACAGAATAGGTAGAGAGACAGTAACTGGACTACTAGTCTATTAGATTCTGGTAGGGGAGGTTGAAGAGAAATTTGGAACTAATGAGTACAAGTTAAAAGACAACGTTTTAAAATTGATTGTGAGGAACTCAAAGCTCCTTTTAGATTTTAAACTATTGAATTGTTTGATATACGAATTATGAACCAATAAATCTGTTAAATTTTTTAAAAACTTTTTATTAGGGGCTCATACAACTGTTATCACAATCCATACACACATCAATTGTGTAAAGCGCATTTGTACATCATTCTCAAAACATTTTCTCTCCACTTAAACCCCCGACATTAGGTCCTCATTTTTCCCCTCCCTCCCTGCTCCCCCTTCCCTCAAGAGCCCTTGATAGTTTATAAATTGGTATTTTGTCATATCTTGCCCTGTCCGACGTCTCCCTTCATCCACTTTTCGGTTGTCTGTCCCCCAGGGAGGAGGTCACATATAGTTCCTTGTAATCGGTTCCCTCTTTCCTACCCACCCTCCCTCTACCCTCGTCTCCTCCCCGAGACCCCTCTGCAAGGGGATCTCCAGTGGCCTACTCATGTGCTTTGGGTCTCCACTCTGCACACCCCCCATCATTCACTATGGTAAGATTTTTTGTTCTGATGATGCCCATGTGGGCTTTGTTGCTTCTGAGCTTGATGGCCGCCTGATTACCTTCAAGCCTTTAAGACCCCAGATGCTATACTTTTTGATAGCCGGGCACCATCATCTTTCTTCGCCACATTTGCTTATGCACCCATTTGTCTTCAGTGATCCGTTCGACACCTCATGATCACACAGGCTGATATGTTGTTCCATGTGGGCTTTGTTGCTTCTGAGCTAGGTGGCCGCTTGTTTACCTTCAAGCTTTTAAGACCCCAGAGGCACTATATCTTTTGATAGCTGGGCACCATCAGCTTTCTTCACCACATTTGCTTATTCACCCGCTTTGTCTTTAGTGGTTGTGTTGGGAAGGTGAGTCTGATAGAATAATTTGTAATGCATTCCCTTAAGTATATTTTGCAGTGTTTTAAATATGTAATATAATACACATGTCTATTCCAGATACCACATTTGCTAATGTGTATTTTCTACATATTTGAATACTTCAGAGACAAATAGAATGTTTTCTTTATATAAAAATAAGCATGTTTATGTGAACAAATTAATCCTCCTATTTCATTATACTTCATTACTATGACACCATCAGATAAGGATTGACTAATGAACATTTTAAATTTTCAAAACACTCATTCCACTATCATTTGTTTTTCAGCAGATTCTGACTCTTGATGACCACTTCTGTGTAAGTATTGAGCTGGGTTCCATGGACTTTTCAATGGCTGATATTTTCCAAATAGATCACATGGCCTTTCTACCAAGATATCCGTGGTGTAATCAATGGCTTGATGTAACTCTTTTGGTCATAGTCTTTATAATTTTCATCAGATGACTGGATGAAACCATGCAGATAGATTATATGGAACACGGGGAAGGGTAGCTCTATTCTTCTAAGTATAAAATGAGCCATCTCAGAGGAGGAATGAGGATCTTATTATTATGAAAATAAAAGATCCAGGAGTGGAGCACATCCTTTGGACCCTGAGACTCCTGAACACCGAGCAGCCTCAATTCAAGACTTAAAGAACTATAACATGAGAAGAATGACCCAGGGGAGTCAAAAGACAAAGAGCTTGAGCTGGAATGGCCTATACAATAATACAGTTGAGTGCCTTTGGGAAGGGTGCTCACTGTGGAGTGGATTGCCTCCAAGCACTTAATCAGAGGAGCCCCGCAGTATAGTGCTTACAAATTGGGCTGTGACTCACAAGGTCAGCAATTTGAAACCACCAGCTGCTCCAAGGGAATGTGAAATCATCTGACCTCCACCTTCTAGATCTCAGTCTTAGGTTAATGAGTTTAAAACGCTTTCCTCCTTTTGAAGTCAGAGGGGGTCAGAGTGAACTTTAACCTCCAACATTTCAGTTAGAAAGCACATGCAAAAATGGTATGCACCACAGATAGATACAAGTATTTTAGAGAAATATGGAGACTAGAATTGTTTTTAGGGAGTGCTAACAGGATGCTAAGGTAACTTGAAGTCAGGTATATAATTGAAAAAAATGACGAGTATTAGTCTGGAGAAGAAGATGGACATTCTGGCAATCACCACATTTTGAACAGCTTAAATGGGGCAAAGGGAGATAATCTGGCCTACAGGGCTTTGAAGGAGCCCTCGTCATAGCACAGTGATTTTGGTTCTGCTACACTTAGGTTGGTGGCTCAAACCCTGGAAAGTGCATGAAAAATTTTGAAGAACCAGCATAGGACTTTCTTCATTGCACACACCATTTTTCAACAACATGAACAGTGGCTGTACTTGCAGATCTTATTAGATGAAATAAAGAGGAATCAAATTGATATGTGAGGAGAGTTGACAGAGAAGCTCAATACCATCAACCAAAGCAAGATCAGTGTTTACTGTGAAACAGAGCATTAATTGCTCATATGCAAACTCAAGTTGAAGTTGAAACAAATTAAAACTAGTCTACAAGAGTCAAGGTATAACCTTGAATTCAGTCCATCAGAATTTAGACATTCTCAAAAACAGCTTTGATGCATTAAAAACGAATGAAAGAAAACTTGATGAACTGTAGAATGACATCAAGAACATCATAGATAAAATAAATTTTATCTCTGGCTTATTTTAATATGGTGACAGTCTTTTCTTGCTTCCTCTTTACTTATTTATTTTGTTTTTTCTTTTATTGTTTCTGCTATGTTTCCTAGTTTATGAAACACAGACGGAGTGGATGCATAGAAACCCTAACTGATGCAATGATTTATCAGGGATGGAGGTAGGTTGAGCAAAACTGGAGAGCAAATAATGAATGAGAGAGAGGGAAGGGTGCACTAGAACTAATTGTAATGATGTATGTATGAATGCTCTTTAAAAGTGACTTAACTATTGACGTGTATGATATGTGAATTTTATATCACTAAAACGATCGAGGGAACAAAAGAAAGCAAAAGTTTATTAAAAAGAAAGGAAAAACTAAAGTGAATGTCAGAAGAGAATCTGAAACTTGCTCTTGAACTTAAAGTAGTTAAAGGAAATGGAAGAAATGAAGTATAAAAAGCCAAACAGTGACTACAAGGAAGAAGGAAATGTTCTAGAATTGAATATGGTGACAATTGTACACCTCTTCTTGATATAATTGAATTATTGAATTGTATGTCATGTGGATTAAATGCTAATAAAACTGCTAAATCAAAGCTAAACAGAATTTTTCAAAAAAAAGTTAAGAAGAAAAGGTAAAGTACATATGAATATTTTTAAAATAGTAATTCCAGAACAATTTATTGTCTCTATGCATATCCTGTACATGAACCAAAATTTTAGTCATGAGAACAGAACAAAGGAATATTGCTTGGCTTATCATCAGAAGAGGTATACATCGGGATTTTACAGTTTTGCCAAATTTATTCAATATCTATAATTACTAATCATTATTGGTGATTGGAAAGCAAAATAGGAAACAAACAGGAATGAACCATAGTTGGAAAATATGGGCTTGGTGATAGAAACAATGCTGGATGAGTTAGTTTATTGTGCCAACCTGGCCGATAAACACATGTGGAGTTAATTGAAGGGCGGAGAGATAAATGGCTCAGTGAGTCTCGCCTTTCTAGTTCTCAGGTCTCTTGTTTTGTGATGGTCGGACCAGGACAGCTGCCTTAGCCAGTTCCCTGCTTCAGCCGGCAAGGCTAACTTCCTGCAAGACATCTCCTAGGAGAAGCCGCATGGACCTACCCCAAAGCAGCCCTGGGTGCTGGAGCACCCATGTGGAGACCCCTGCCACTGCTGAGATGCTTATACGCTCACTGATTCGGCTTTCCTCCTGCAGTCCGCATCAACATGTGTGTTTTGTGAGATGGAGAAGGACTTTTTCACCACTCTTCTACTTTACCAAACATGATATCCTTTTCTAGGGAATGGTCTCTCCTAACAATATGTCCAAAGTGTGTAAGATGAAGTCTTGCCATCCTTGCCTCTAAGGAGTACTCTGGCCTTGTTCCAAAACAAATTGATTTATCCTTTTAGCAGTCCGTGGAATTTTCAATATTCTTCACCAACACCACAATTCAAAAGCATCTATTCTTCTATGATCTTCCTTATTCAATGTCTTACTTTCACATGCATATGATGCAGTGGAGTATACCAAGGCTTGGGCTACCAGAAAAACAAGCAGATATGTCTTACAAGAAGCATAGCCAGAATGCTCCTTAGAGACAAGGATGGCGAAACTTGGTTTCAAATGCTTTGGACGTGTTGTCAGAAGAGACCAGGCTCTGGAGAAGGACAGCATGCTTGGTAAAATAGAGGGACAGTGAAAAAGAGGAAGACTGTCGACAAGATGCATTGACACCATGGCTGCAACCAGGGACTCGCACATAAGAACAATTCATTATGCGGATGGCACAGGGACCTGGCAGTGTTTTCTTTGTGTTCTCAGTAAGTTCACTATGAGTCACAATTGGTTCGATGACACCAAACAACAATATTGAACAATATTCAATATATATTCTGGTCTAGTAAGCCAATATGTTGGACTATATGAAGAAGCAAAGGGCAAGGGATTGGAATAGGGTTTATAGCAACCTTTGATAGGCAGGCCGGGGCTCCGGCACAGGAACAGTTGTGAGATGGATGGCACAAGACCGGGCAGTGTTTAATTCTCTTGTGCCTGGGTCAGAACCAACTCTCTGCCTCCTAAGAACAACAACATATGCAGGTGATACAACCTTACTTGCTGAAATCGAGAATTTGCTGATGAAAATCAAGCCAGCAGCCTGCAGTATTGATTGCAACTCAGTGTAAAGAAAACTAAAGTCCTCTAACTATACCAAAAGATAACATCATTGTAAACAGAGTAAAGATTGAAGTTGTCAAGGATTTTATTTTACTTTGATCATGGAAGCAACAGTCACAAAATCAGATGGGCAAATCAATACAAGACCTCTCTACAGTGTTAACAAGCAAACACATGACATTGAGGAATGACATGTTCATGGCCCAATACATGGTATTTTCAATTGCCTCATATGCATAGAAAGTTTGGACCACGACAAAGAAAGACTGAGGAATTGAATTGTTGGTGAAAAATATTGGCAGTATCATGGACTGCCTGAAGAACAAATCATCTGTCTTGGAAGAAGCATGGCCAGAATGCTCCTTAGAAGTGAGGATGGTGAGACGTTGCTTCAGTTATTTTTAGCATGTTATCAGAGAGACCATTCCATGGAAAGGACGTGGTGCTTGGGAAAGTAGAATTTTAGTCAGCAAAAAAGAGGAAGGCCTTCATGAAGATGGTCTAACACAGACACTGCAACCATAACAACAGTAGTGAGGCGAGTGCATACTCAGGCAGCGATTGTTCTTTGGTGCATGGGGTTGCTATGAGTGGGAACTGGTTTGATGGCATCTATCAACAACAACACAAGAGTCTAAAATCAGTATTCTCTCCCATTGTACATGGGTAGTTAGCAGCAGACAGGAGTTTAGGAGAGGGATTTCCCAATCAATACAAGAAGAAAAGGGCTCCACACCCTTCACCGATGCTGGTTTCAGTGGAGTCTGAACACTTTCCCTTCTGGTTTGGGGTCTCTAACCATCACGGGGCATAATTTACAGAGGGTACTCTAATAACTTGGATACTCCCTAGGATCAGCTATGACCAAGGACCTTTGTGTGGAAATGACTGGGAGAAGAGGCTTTCGTGTTCTGAGCACATACCTCTGTCTTTAACATGAGCTTTCCAACAGTCACTGTGGGACACAGAGTAGCACTCACTTATTATATTAAAGAATTCATTCCTGTACCTCTCCTCCTTTTCTTACGACACTGTACCATTTCATATCCAAACACTATTCCTTCTCCTTCTAACAAGAAAGACAGAAGCTCCCATGAAGATCCAAGAATGCAAATGGACCGGTATCTCTCCTCATGAAACTACATCACTTATTAACATTAGACAGCCCAGGGATATACAATGTAATTTAGAATCTAGAAAATATTTAAACGGATACTTTATTTTGACCATCTTCAAAAACATATTCTCAGACATACTGTATTACCTTGACAAAATATTTCTGAGATGCTTCTCCTTATAATAACTTGTGAATGGATATAACCACAGTGATAATATGGAAATAGATATCAATGATGTCAGTCATTTCAGCAAAGTACACTGAATGTTTTGTTGTTGTTGTTCTGATGTGTAGCCTCCTCTCATAACCAATACACAGCCTACATGATTTTCCCCCAGACCTTTCAGCCAGAAATTGCTATATAAGTGGGCCTTTAAAGTATCAACTCTTTTTATATCCTGATTTGAAAACGACACTGAAGAGTTTCCAACAGCTTCTAAAAGAAACAGCAGGTTTCCCCGGTACTATTCTATATACTTTAGCGATGTCAACATGCTATTATCTTAGCCCAGTCTATGCTATATTGGTACACAAGAGTGTGGCATGCTTATTTCTGTACACTCACACACACCACAACCCCCCACTTCCCATTCATTTCTGGCCTAAAGCAGCTGTACGATATCAAAAGGCCAGACAATGAGCTCCTTATGCTACACAAGTGGAAAGTCAGGAAGAAGTTTCAGAGGGGGGCCTTCCCTCCCTCCCTTCTTCTCTCTCCTCTCCTCTCTCTGCTGCCATTAGCACAGGTCTCAGAGCGCATTTTTTATCCAGGGTTTCTGTTTGCTTTACTCACACCTTCCTGTTCCTCTCATTTGGACACTTTTTAGGAATAAGTGAGAAAATGTTCAGCACAGAACCCTCCCTACTACAGAGGAAAAGGTGAGATCTGGCTTGGAACATTGCAAAGACACAGTGATGTGAGTCATTTTTAAAAATGAGGAGTGGAAGGAATTATAAGGAATACTGGTGGTGCAGTGATGAAAGTGCGTGACTTCTAACCAAGAGCTTTGTCCTTTGAGCCTAACCAGCTGCGCCTGGGTTCTCTATAGATTTATAACCTTGGAAAGCTTGCGGAACAGCCTCATTAGGCCGCTATGGTCAGGATAGCCTAAATAGCGGTGGTTTGAATTTTGTTTTACTGTGTTATATTTACATGTTTACAGCACGTTATATATGGTAGCCCTGGTGGGGTAGTGGTTATGTGTTGGGCTGAGATCTGCATGGTTGGCAGTTCGAAACCACCAGCAGCTCTGAGGGAGAAAGACTGGGTTTTCTACTCCAATAAACAGATACAGTCTTGGGAATCCCCAGGGGGTTAACATGTGTCAGCATTGATTCAATGTCAGTGAGGATGGTTTTTTTTTTAAGTGTTATGTACAATATGCTGTTCTTAAAGGTACATTGGTCTAACTTTACCACTTTTTAAAGGGAAAATATAACTCAGCTGTATTACCCTAATGGATGCAACAGTTGAACATTTGGCTTCTCACTAAAGGGTTGCTGGTTCAAATTCAGCTTGCAGCTACTCAAAAGACCTCGTAATCTGCCCCCATAAAAAATAAAGGCAAGAATAATACAATGGGCCAGTTCTACTCTGTCAGATGGGATTAACAATTCTACCCACAGCAATAGCATGGTAGAAAAACAAGAATAGGCATTCATAGACATTGATGAAATTTACAAATGTGTTTTTCAATGTACTATCTGAGAAAGGTTATGTAGTGAGTTAAGCACCAGACTGCTTATAAAGTGAGCAGTTCAAACCCCACCAGCTGCTGGACAGAAGAAACATCAGGCTGACAGGTCCTCTAAAGATTTCCAGCCTCAGAAATTGCACAGGGAAGTTCTATTCAATTCTATTATCTTTGTCTGGGTTAAATAATTGAAACAAAAATAAGTGCTATTCAAGCTCTGTGGATGTGTCCCGGGAAGAAAGCAGGTGCATGGCAGTGCCAGTCTGGTTGCTAAAAACTGGAATTAACTCAGTGAAAGTAGGATTTTTGGTTGGATATGCATATTAAAATATATATTTAGATGTTGTCTTTGATTTAATATTAACAAGTCTAATATGCTAAGGACAATGTATGAACTTTCATAAAGCTATATGCCAATAGGTCCCAATACTATGCTTCAGTAATGGTGATGTGACAATTTTGGTGCAGGTCATTTTTTAGTGCATATTGCCAGGGGTGGGAGGAATGTTAGACATCACCCCTATTTTATTGCCTATATACAAAGCAATTTCTGATATGGATGTCCCCTTGGCAAACAGACTCAAACAATGCAAATTAAAACTAAAATGAATTTTTGTAAACATTTTCATTTTTTGTTTCTAGATAGTTTTTCCACACTTTAGAAACTTTTTAAAAAATAAAAGTGTTATTTTACATAATAGTGTAAAATACTAAATTGGCAGCCTTTAGAGTCAAAAACAATTTTACTTTCATCAGTTTTAAGTTTCATCACTGACCCCACGTAGGATTGTTGAGATGCATCTTTTTGGCGATTAACTTCATTTTCTCAAAGCTTTAAAATGCGGTTCATACCACATCAACAATGCTCGGCTTAAATTTTACTCTATTTAGTGGCTAAAAAAGCAAGGGAACTATTCAGTGCTAAAGCTTCGAAATATTACTAGATTCATGTCTAACAGGACATTTATTTGGAAAGTGCAAGCCTAGATGGAATTTTCTAGAAATGATGGGTTGAATGACCTTTGAATAGTTCATTTCCCAGCAAGCCATAAGTCTTCTGCTGTTACATGCCCCAGTATGGTTCCTTTTCTCTGTGTTATTACTTTTTTCTTGATTAAATAATTGAAACAAAAATGATCATTGTCCAAGCTCTCTATATGTATCCAGGAGAGAAGCTAAGTAAGTACACCAGGATGCTTGTCTGGTATTCATTGATGAAAAAGCACCAGGGAAGAGTAGCCACTTGTACTTTTTTGAGAAAATTGATCCTGATAAAAATATTAAATATTTTTATAGCTCTCCGACCCTATTTAAGGATTAAAGAATCAATATATATTTTACTCAGCATGTTGTAATAACACTGCATACATTGCCCATATACCATCACTATCTCCTGCCTGCAGTGCCCCTTTGAAATGTGGGTA
Source organism: Echinops telfairi (assembly GCF_000313985.2). NCBI lineage: Eukaryota > Metazoa > Chordata > Mammalia > Afrosoricida > Tenrecidae > Echinops > Echinops telfairi. The sequence goes on along the minus strand of NW_022108124.1, from coordinate 5,532,840 downwards.
TATCTCTCCCTAAGCTCTAAATAACATAATTGCTACCCACATAAGAATCAATTGAAGACTTACAATATTCAATAATTATTCAGTGCCATAGCTCACTAGAAATTAGAACTATGTTTTAGTAGGGTTCTTTCTTCTCTTTGAAAAAATCATGTCTATCATTAGATTTTTGCAGCCGTGAGTGTGTAGCTATGAAAATATGACTTCTGGTGTACACATTGAAACTAGTCATTCAAACTAATATGTGCACAAAGGATTGAAAGACATTTTCGAATAAGCACAGACTTCGTTTGTGGGTCTGGAGATAGATACAAGAAGTACAAAAACATGACTACAGCACTTTAGGAGTTTATGTCCCGGTTGGTGACTTCCCCCCACCCCAAAATAGTCTATAGGAAGCAGCCAAGCAGCATGGGATGACCAATGTCAAATGTGCGGTCACAGCAGTCATTTACAAATGAGTTTGAGAAGATCAGTGTAGGTTGACACTTCAATAAAGACCTCTGAAAGAATGCCATGGAACAGAGAAGGATAGGAAAGAGTTAAGGGAAGAGGTCCTCAATGACACCCCCAATCGCTAGGTTTCCTAACTTTCCTGGCCACAGCTCAATGGCTTCTTTCTGCTCTCATCAAATGGTTTACAAGCAGTGACCCTTGTTGTGATGCATTAACTGCAAGATCGTCAACTTCCCTTACTTCTCTGTGATCTACAAAGGGTAAGAGCTGAAGCGTCTTCATTTTCACATTCCCAGAACCTTATAAGAGCTCCGTAAGTGTGCATTGACTGCACTTTTGAATGACTGGAAAACAGTAGAAGTAAAAACACAAAGTGGACATAAGCCTATCGTGCTCAGGTGGGACTGGGGAAAAAATGAGTCAGTGTTTTATGTGGAGGATAATGAAATATCAGTTTACATGGTTAGAACAAAATCAGACCAGAAGAGGCCTCACTTGTATAGAATAGCATTATTTTCTCATGGTCTCATTATCCTAGCCCATCATTGTCTACCCTTCTGTAACCAAGATAACATTAACCAGATCAGATGTTTCAAGATCAATTCTTAACATTTATTCCATCCAATAATGAGTAATTAGAAAGTCTTCTGATATATACAAAGTGGAACATTCTGAAGATTTATCTGAATAAATAGGAGGTGAGTTGGAGGGGTAGGAAACTATTGTAAAAGTTCTGTCTAGAAAAAAAATATAACTGAAAAAGGTTACCTTTTCATGATCCCTGTAACTTATAGTGCCCATGTAACATTTTCAACCCCTGGGGTCTAGTGGGAAGCTGCTATCCCACTTTTAATGTGTGCTGTCACCTGTTTGGGTCCTATATAACTGTGCAAATCTGAAGACAGAGCTCATCCAACCAGCCCTAACAAAAATGTCTTTGAGGACATGTGTGTCCCACTACTTTTATCAATATCGATATTGCCTCTATTTTTCCCATTTTATTCCAATGCTTCTCATTTCTGAACACACATGGTTTCAACAAAAATTTCTAAGCATAAAATAATTTGTTTTTGAAAAAATTTCAAGAGTCCACCAGAGAGAAATCATGGAAATAAATTAGCATTTGATAGGTGGGATTTTATGTCAACTAGATATCCCTAAGTGAAGGTAAGGGTGGGGCTCCACCTATGATTTCTGGTCTCAGTCTGATGACACCACCTTGGAGATGTGGCATTTTGGGTAAACAAGACTGAGCTCTCTCTTGCTTCTTTGTCTTCTGTGGGATCTGGTTTCTACTCTCGTTCGTTGATCTCCTGTGATACCACCCAGGAGCCAACATCAGTCTGCAGACCTACGAGTCATTGGCTTTCCTCGGATTCATTCACCACTGCATCCACCAGCCTCTGGACCTCCTGCTTCATCTTCCTGCTTCCTCTTCATCGACTCCTATAGCTACATGAGTCAAGAGGTGCCTCCACCTTACATCTGACATATGGACTTGAACCAGACTAGACTTACCTAGTATTTTTACAACAGTGTAAGCCATTATTTTGTATATAGATATCTTTCTATATACATGCACATACAAATATCATTGGATTTGCTTCTCTTCAGAACCGAACCTAACGTAGAATTGATTAGGTATGTGTGAGTACACTTAGGGGAAAAGAGGAGCTAAATATGGATCTACATTTCTCTAAAGCAGCAGTTCTCAGTCTGTGGGTCACGACCCCTTTGGAGGTCGAATGACCCTTTCACAGGGGTCACCTAAGACCATCAGAAAACACATATTTCTGATGGTATTAGGAACTGAGACACTGCTCCTCTATCCATCTCCAGGCGAGTCAACCCACATGTAGCTACAACCACATAGGAGTACCTGGTGTGAAAACTTACCCATGCTTCAAGACAAAATTTCATTTATTTGTAATTAGAAATAAATATGTCACAATATATAATTACCTGTTGTTTTTGTGATTAACCACTATGCTTTAATTATGTTCTATTTGTAACAATGAAAATACATCCTGTGTATCAGATATTTACATTATGATTCATAACAGTGGCAAAATTACAGTTGTGAAGTAGCAATGAAAATAATTTTATGTTTGGGGGTCACCACAACATGAGGAGCTTCATTAAAGGGTCGTGGCGTTGAGAAGGTTGGGAACCATTGTTCTAAAGCACTAACTGTACTGCTGAAAGAAACAAAGCTACAGAGTAGCTCTAAGGGGTTGTTCCAGAAAAAATATGAGGCGATGGTGACATACATAATGGGAAGGGTAGACACACAAACACACATGGGGAACTGGTATTAAGAGATAATGATAAAATATTTTCCTATGAACTTTTTGAAGCCCATATAAATATATACGTGACACACATATATACATATATAGGTAGGTAAAAATATTGCTACAAAATCATAGATACTTTTATTCAACAAAAATAGTTAAGAGTGAAGCTATTGTTTATTACAATGTGCTTTAGCTATGTCTATAGACTTCTGAAGGCAGTGTTTCCACTTCTGTAACTCTATCTTGAAAAATTTTGCATTCTTCAATGGACACCACATCAAAATAGCCTTGCAGGACTTAATCAAGTTCTTTTTAAATGTCCATTGAGTTTAGGGAAACAGAAAGAAATCTCAAGGGGTGGATCAATGTTATAAGATGGCTGGGATGGCTCCCGAATGAAATTCTTGTTGGGAAACCTTGTTACCCTTGAAGAATAAGTAGGGGAATTGTCCTGATGGATACACTTTTTCTCTGTGCTACTTTACTGACCCTTTCCTGACCTACTAGCACCAATGATCACACGCTGTCGTTGAGAAAATCTCTTGAGATTACCCTTTTGCAATCAAAAACAAACCAAAAAATCCCACAATTGTCATAACGTTCTGAGCAGGCCTCTGTGTCTTGAATTTAATGGACTTACCAGAAGTCAGTTTTGATTGGACTTTTTATTTGAAGGCATCCTAGCAAGAGGAAAGCCAAAGCATTACTGAGAGAACCCAGTCTCCACTGCTGCCACCCACTGGTCACGGGGACTTGATTAAATAGGCTTTGTTTGGAATAGACCAGTGTGTGCATGAACTGGAAGCCTGGGAGCGACATTTATTTACTTGCCTTCGTATGTTACATGCATGATTCTGGCGATATTAATGGCAATCGAAATAATAATAAGAGTTAATGCTATGTGTGTGGGTAAAGGTAAATTAAGAAAGTATCTGAATGTCTTGAATAACCTAATCTCTCTCCACCTGGAAAACAGAGAAAATCCCTCTGCTGTTTACCGCACAGTAAAAATGTAGATCAATTGTATAGATGGCAGGGGGGAAGACTGTTGAGACATTTTGAAGACCAGAGGCGTTATACAAATATATATTGCCATTCTTCTGCATACTTACTGATCTGTCCTTCCCATAATAATTTTTTCATATAGTTGAATCAATGCATGGTAATCAGAGTAATAATATTAACTACCAAGTTATCACAAAACATACACTACTATTGAAACCAAGAACTAATCTAAGTTCCACTTTATATCATGGAGTTATTGTATGAAAAAAATAACAAAATAGCATTTTTTTCCTGTAGTTTGTATGTGCCAATATTTTGAAATGGGATTTGCACACAGTATTTAATACTTATAGGACATCAATAAAGAAAGAATTCTCCTATTATATTAATGTGGAACATAAGATTAGATTAATTAAATAGCTTTACCATAGTTCACATAGCCAATGTCATACCATCGTGTAATCTAAGATGATATCAATTGTAAGAATCATTATGTTTTTTTTCTACTACTTACAGGGAACAAAAATGTAGTCAATTAAATGATGACATGTCATCAATTGCAATTTTTCCTCTGGTGTCAGAAATGTCAAAGTGTAGAGAAAAACAATACATCTTGTAATTGATGTAAAACTGTAGGTTACAGGTACCAAATGGTTTTCTTTGTTCTTAGTCACTGTTTGATACCACCTCTCTTCAGAAAGGTGATTTATAAATCCTTGTTACAGTTATATCAGTATGTCTCAAATACTTAGTAGCATAATCGGCTAGATTTGAAATATAGGCCAATGGGTTTTAAAAGCAAAGGAATAAAAAACAAGTGCTTCTTCACTGGTTGCTTATACCCCACTCCTTTTCAATGGTTTCTTTCACATAGAAAAATTGTGTATGATCTGAGTATCTGCAAGTTGGCCCGGACATAAGACCACTCTTGATGTTCTTTTACATGAGGAAACTTGATAATGAAATGCAAATCAATTCTGCTAGTTTGCCTCATAGTAAATCTTATGATCTATGAGGACCCAAATCCCATTACATTGCCTTGCTAAATTAAGTTTCCATTCCACAGAAGAACCCAAACAATTCAAGGCATATTTTGATTAGTTCTACAATGTATCATGAAAACTTTGGCAGGGATTCATCTACATATTATGAGTTTAGAATATTTTTTCAGATCAATCAAGAATTTGAACAAATTATGAACCATATTCTACAAATGATAACTTGCATTGTAAGCAGCATGCAAACTACTTCATACAAATACAATGGTTCTTCTAAATATCTCTAATGCTGTTCCCAAACTTCAGTCCTATCAATCTCCCCAAAGACACATTTAGCAGAGCATATTTTATTGCTTTACTGCTACCTCCAGGAGCATTGATTATGGATTCAAGAACAATTAAACCCTTGAAAACTTCACTTTTTTCTTCATTTATTATAATGTTGTCGATTGATCCAGTTTGAGAATGTTGGGTTTCTTCATATTAAGTTGTAATCCATACTAAAAGCTAGAGTTCTTGATCTTCCTCAGCAAGTGCTCTCAGTCTTGCTCATTTTTAACAAGTAAGGCTATATCACCTGCACATCGGAGGCTGCTAATAAGCCCTTCTTCCAATCCTGATGCCATGTTCATATAGTTTCAATTCTTGGATTATTTGTTCAGTCTAAAGTTGAATAAGTATGGTGAAAAGATATAACCCTGATGTACATGTTTCCTAATCTGAATCCATTCAATACACCCTTGCTCTGTTCAAGTGGCTGCCTCTGCTTCCATTTACAGATTGCACATGAGCACAATAAAGTGTTCTGGAATTTCTATTCTTCTCAGTGTTATCCATAGTTGGTTATAGTCCACAGTCCACACAGTCTGTCAACACATTTGCATAGTCAATAAAGCACAAGTAAATATACTTCTGGTATTCTCTTCTTGAGCTAAGAGCCAACTGACATCAGCAATGACATCTCTCATGACATGTCGTTGTTTAATCCAGCTTGAATGACTGGCAGCTCCCTGTCAATGTACTGCTGCAACCATTGTTAATCTTCAGAAAATTTTGATTTGTATATGAAATTGATGATATTTCTATGCACTGTCGGGTCACCTTTATTTGGAATGGGCACAAAAATGAGTCTCATAGTCAGTCGGCCAGGTAATTGTCTTCCCAATTTCTTGGCATAGACAAGTGAGTGCTTCCAGTGCTTCATTAGCTTGTTGAAGCATTTTAATTGGTGTTCTGTCAATTCTGGGAGTCTTGGTTTGAGCTAAGGCCTTCGGCACAGCTTGGACTTCGCATTTTAATATCCTTGGCTTTTGATCATATACTACTATTTGAAATAGATGAACCTACTTGAGGTTTTCAACAAGCTGCTGAAGCAATGGAAGCACCCACCTGTCTATGCCAGGAAATACAGAAGACAGCTATTTGGACAATTTACTGGAGGAGATCCATATTTGTACCCATTCCAAAAAAAGGTGACCCAACAGCAGGCTCAGCTTATAGAAAAACATCATGACCTTCATGTACAAGTAAAATGTTGCTAGCGATCATCCAATAATGGTTACAGCAGTACATTAACAGGGAGCTTCCATAGGCTCAGGCCAGATTCAGAAGAGGACACGGAATGAGAAATAGCATTTCTGATGTCAGATGTACCTTGACTGAAAGCTGAGAATACCAGAGAGATGCTTACTTGTGTTTTATTGATTATGCAAAAACATCTGACTGTGTGGATCATGAAAAACTATGGATGGCCTTGAGAAGAATGGGAATTGTAGAAAAATTCACATTAGAACTTCTACATGTTCAAGAGGCAATTATGCAAATAGAACAAGGGAATACTTCATGTTTCACAATCAGGAAAAGTATTCATCAGGGTTTTATCCTCTCACCCTACTTCTCCAATCTTTATGCTGAGAAAATATTCAGAGAAGCTGGATTATATGAAGAAGAATGGGGCATCACTCTTGGAAGAAGACTTATTCACAACCTGAGATATGAAATTGAGGAGGGCTTGACTCACTTGTTGATGTAGATAAAGGATTTCAGCCTTAAATACATACTACAACTATAAAGGAGATAAAAATCCTTACAACTTGACAAATAGGTAACATCATAATAAGTGGGAAAAAGATTGAAGTTGCCAAGGATTTTTTTCTTGCTTGGATCCCCTATCAATGCTCATGGAAGCAGGAGGCAAGAGATCAAAAGATGGGTTGCATTAGCTAAATCTGCTGCACAAGATCTCTTTAGACTATTTAAAAGCAAGGTGATTATTTTGAGGACTAAGGTAAACCTGACCCAAGACATGGTATTTTAAATTATTTCATAGGCACATGAAAGTTGGATATTGAATAAGAGATACTGAAGAAGAAGCAATGTGTTTGAATTATGGTGGCAGAGAAGAATACTGAAATTAACAAGGACTGCCAAAATAACAAAGGAATTTGTCTTGAAAAAATTACTGTCAGGATGCTCCATAGAGGCAAGGATGGTGAGACTTTGTCTCATGTACTTTGGACATATTGTCAGCAGAGATTAGTCCTGGTTCATTAAAGTAGAGGGGCAGCAAAAAGCAGGAAGGACCATGAGGAGAGGGATTGGCACGGTGGCTACCAGAATGGGCTCAAGCTCAATAGGAACAGTCGTGGGGAATGCACAGCACTGGGCAATGTTTCCGTCTGCCATGCATAGGTTCGTGAGGGGTCGGAACAGACTCAGGGGCATGGCACCTAACAATAACGACTCAGGTCTTTGTACAGTTCATTATGACACTTTACTTTGTCTTTTGAAAACTAATGCCACCACCACTATGTTCCATCTACTTCAAGTTCCTTGGACAGATAGACAGAAAATATCAGAAGGAACTTTTATGGGCCAAACCAACAATCAAATGGACAGAGAAATGTAGCATGCACCACCACATGGTTTTCACTGAATTAAAAATCTCCATATAGAAGACTGTCAATTCCCTGAGGGAAGTATCTCCATGAGAAAGTCCCAGGATCTCTATGACTTTTACTTTAAACTTAAATTAAAGGTTAACATTAAATTACTATACATTAATTTTAAATTAAATTTAATAAATATTTAAATTTAACTTGTATTAAAGTTTGATGAATAAATTAAAAAATGAATAAATAAAGATCACCCAGAGTTGATTAACTATGGATTACACCATCACACTGGATCGTCTTTTGGACAATGTCTGAGGGTGTGACAAGTTTGGTGACAGCCAAAAGGATTGACTAGATAAATTATTATTGGGTGCCAAGAACAAGTAAGGAACTAACATGACATTTGGGTCAAACCGCTGGGAAATCACTTTATAGAGAGAGTAAATGGAGAAATAGAAGGCCTGAGGGGATCACAGGGCCTTTGAGGGGAAAAATTAATCAAGGTGAGGTTAGTTCTAGACGTTAAAAGATAACCAAAGAAACCAAGCTCTGGGAGAAATGTGATCAGGTAATAATATATCTGCAGAGATAAATCAGATAACGAGATAATTCAGATTTGAAAGGGACATAACATTCATAATTTTATCTAATCCAACACCAAAATCCTCATCCTAATGGTCAGATTGAAGACATCCAATCCAGATATGTATAATTACAATATACAACTTTAGGATACTTTTGACCAGATATTTTGTGATCAAATGATTTTCTAAGAATGCTTGAAACCACACTTTGTCATTACAAAGAGATAAACTGTCCCAGACATACGTTTATACTATAAGCTCTTAGGGCTATCTAAAGATAGCCAGCAGGTTACGTTACAGGGTTCAGGTTATCTTCTACAGAAGAGCACCCGCCATCACATTAGTGGTGCAGGGGAGTGGCTAGGGTCCTCTGACACCTTATAAGCTCTTTTTGGTTTCAACTAATATGTTGCATGTTCAACTTCAGATCCCTTTTCACTAAAATGTTGTCATATTTCACTGCTTCAAGTGTGTAATAAATGGCATCACTTATTTGAATAGCTTTCTTCTCTTTGCGTTAACTTCATGCCCTTGATACTTTCAATGTTGGACTATTGGATAAAGCAGGTTCTGTCTCTCTGGCCTAGTGCTCTCACTTCCGGTTACTTACAAGGGTCAACTGGGAAACTTTTAGAAAACACGGGTTCCTAGGAGCAATCCCATATCAATTTAATAATTGTTTAAAAGGGTGAGACCTGCATTTGATATTTCTTAACAGACAACCAGTGTGGACAACCACCAATATTTTAGCCCAATACTGTGTGCTAAGGCTACAGGATTTGTAAGATGTTATTATTTCTGACATCGTAAATGTTACAGTGTTGTGCAGTGGACAATACCCTGATGGTAGTTTGTGCGTGTCATTATGTAAGCCTCGCACAGGGAGATTAACAAAGCAGAGTGTTAGCTATGGCTGCAGAAGTCTTCCTGGATGGTAGAACACTCAGTACATTTTTAAAGGTAAGAACCAGCTTAAAAAGGAAAGGCACATTTCAGATAAAGAACCAGAGCAAAGATAGAGCATAGTGAATTCTGAAAACTAAAAGATATTTCAAATTATTTGCAAATAAATGTAATGGTAGGCTTTGCTTGAAAGGAATAAGGTTAGAGATTTAGGCCAGAGACAGATTACATTACAATGGAAGCCAGTCTTACTTTACATGTCTTACATGCCACAGTGCTTTAATAATGACGAAACACCAAAAGCACCATCACTGCTATCGAGTCCATGCTGACCCATAGCAACTCCCCATGGGTTTCTGAGACCGTAACTGTTTATGGGACTAGAAAGCCCAGTCCTTTTCCTGCAGAGCTGCTGGTGATACTCAAAACCAAGGCTAAACTCATTGCCATCCAGTTGATGTCAACTCATAGCAACTCTATAGAATCCAGTAGAACTGACCTTTTGGTTTTCTGTGGTGGTAAATCTTTAGAGGAGCAGAGACTGAATCTCTCTTCCTCAGAGTAGTTGAGCTGCTTACTTTGTGATCAGCAGTCCGACACAGAACCCATGTTTGTAAGAAGTTAGGAGGCCAGACTTGCATTTTAGATACACGATTAAGCATTTAAGGGTTGTTGCTATTGGTTGGTGCTATCGAGTCATTTCCTATTCAGAAACAATATTTCTTGTTCCCTGCCCTCTTCTGAATCCAGCTTAACCTCTGGCAGCTCTCTGTCAATGTACTGCTACAATCATTGTTGGATGATCATCAGCATGTGTTATCAATGATCTTGTTCTATAATTTTCACATTCTGTTGGGTCACCTTTCTTTGGTATTGGTACAAACATGGAACTCTTCCAGTCAGTTGGCCAATAGCTGTCTTCCAAATTTCCTGGCATAGATGAGTGAGTGCTTCCAGTTCCTCATTGGCTTTTTAGAAATATTTCAATTGTATTTCATCAATTCTTGGGGTCATTTTCTTGCTTTCAGTGTAGCCTGAACACCTTCCTTCAATACTGTATTATACAGGGTTCTCTAGAGAAACAAAACCAGGACACTAATAATTATATATAGATTTAGATAGATAGGTAGATAGATAGATAGATAGATAGATAGATAGATAGATAGATAGATAGGTAACAAAAATTAAAGTTACTTAATCTATAAAGCAGTACAAATGCCTCAGTGCAACTCACTCCCTTGAGACAGCTGTGAGACACTGGCAGTCCTTCAAGTCTTGAGGGCCGCCGGGTGGTCCTCCGTGGAGCAATTCAGACTATCCAGCCACAGGCAGCAAACAGCAAGGCAGGTCACCAACAGTCAACCAGATGACAGGATCCAACAGTCCTCAGCTCAAGATATGTACATTCCAGTAGCATGGTGGAGCAGGTCTTGAAGGAACCTCAAGTTACAGTGACATAGTCCAAGGTTAGGTGTCCTACAAGTAGTGTAGCTTGCAAATGGAGGCACAGAACAAGCAAGGTAGCCACATACTGGTCCAATGATCAATGGGCAAAAGAGAGAAGGGTAAGGCACGCCTTCAATTAATCTCACATGTGTTCATTGGCCATGTTGGCACAACAAACCTACCTATCACAAATACCATTGGTTCTTGCTCATATGCCACCTCTTGAAATGATGACTTGTCAACTACATATACTGTACATTTTCCCATATTCTTTTGATTTCCTGTGTCAGTCAATATTTTCCCCTTAGAATCTTTCAATATTGCAACTTGAGGCTTGAAGTACTTCGTTAGTTATTTTAGTTTCAGATATATTGAGTATGTTCTTTCATTGTGGGTTTTTAACTCTAGGTTTTGGTACATTTCATTATAATATTTAACTTTGTTTTCTCGAGCTGTACTTCTGTGGCAGTTACATAATCCCGTCAACTTGAGTGAACGGGTGGAGTCTAGCCTGTCAATCACATCATAGCCAATGAAGCCTCTGTGTGGGCATGACCTTCTCCTGAGGATTCTGGGAACTCTTATCTTTCTCCCTGGAGGCAGGACATGCACTGTCTCTGCCTTCTCTTTCCTGCTGTTGAGACACTCAGAGCTGGAGAAGACCTGTGGACAGCCATGCCAGCATTGACATGCTTCCACTGCCATTGGATCCACAAGACTTTCTACTCACTGGCCTGTGATCTTCTTGCATTTATCATTATTGCATGTGTTGCATGAGTCTAAAGAGGAATTTAGGCACTAGTATCGGACATATGGGCTAATATTGAATTTATGGACTTGATCTGGACTGGGCTGGGATATTTTCTCAATATACAATTGCTATTTTATATAAAGCTCTGTCTTACATGCATATGAGTGTCTTTGGATTGTTTCTCTAGTCAACCCAGACTAACACAACTTGGAAATTTGCTGTTCAGATTTTTGACTTCACCATTTCTTCTATGCCTTATCTACTCTATGATTAAGAAACATTTCCAAAGTTTCTTCCGATACCTACTTTGAACATTTTTTCCTTCTCTATATTTTTAATTATCTTTTTATTTCTTCATAAATGATTTTATGTTCTCCCACAGCTCATAAGGTTTTGTTATTAGTATAAAATGCATCAATTCTGTTCTTGAGATGTTCTTGAAATAAAGTTGGGATATACTCAACATCGTATTTTGTCTCTCATGGACTTGTTTTCATTTTCTTAAATTTATGAGCAAATCATGACCTGTTCCACACTTGGCCTTTGGCCTGATTATTGCTTCTGATAATTGACCGTCTTTATTGTCTCTTCCCACAGATATCATCCATTTGACTTCTGTGTGTTGCATCTGAGAAGAACACATGAATAGTCGATTTTTGTGTTCTTGAAGGGGTATTTGCAATTAGGTAGTCGGTCTTGCAAAATTCTGTCGAGTGATCTAAAACTTCCTTTCTATCACCAAAACAGTATTTTCCACCTACTATTCCTTCCTCTTTGTTTCCAACTTTTGTGTTCTAATCACCAATAATTATCAATGCATCTTAATGGAATGTTTGATTCATTTCAAACTCAAGATGTTGGTAGAATTCTTCAATGTCTGCATCACTGTCTTTAGTGATTGGCACATAAACTTGAATAGTTGTATTGACTGGAATAAATTGTAGGTGGATAAATGTCATCCTGTCACAGATAGTGTAATTGAATGGTAAGAACCAGATTCACATTGCTCACCAGTACAAGTCTGTGCAGAGTAGAGGCCTTGGCAGAGAGCCTGTCACATCACAAATGTTGAATGTATGCATGACGAATAAATGATCGGATGAGAAATTGATAAAATGAAGCATATAGTTGTCTAGAATATAGATGATAAGAATATCTACTATAACACTGAAAGGTAATACTAAAAGGAAAAAATATATTCTAGCAATAATCAAGACAAACAGTGATATTAGGTGTCAGGCCAAATGCAGAATCTGGAAAAGTGGAAAAAATCAAATCTGACTCATGTTTTCATAATAAGTTATTAGGTGTATGGTAATGTCACTTACTCAGATAAAGGAGATCAGGGAGTGGAGTTTAGAGAAACAGATGTTTTCATCATGATTTGTTGTTGGGTTTTTTTGGACAATTTGAGCTTGAGGCACCTTTGAATATCCAGGTGATAATATCTATCGGGTAGTATAGATATATACTTGTGATCCTATATACTAATGTGATGAGTAGAAGAGTAAAAGGATCAACGTCAGAATAATCAGTTCTTAAATCATGACCCTGCTCAATACTCACTTTTATGAAATGATCACTGAAGATAAGGGTGCTATTACAAAGTGTGGTCAAGAAAGGAGATGATGTCCCGGTATCAATTGAAATAGTGTCTGGGGTCTTAAAGGCTTGTATTTGAACAAGCAGCCATCTAAGTGAGGAGCCAACTAAGTCCACATAGAAGATGCACACCAGCTTGCCTGAGCCAAAGATGACAATGAAAAAATTCAAATACATGAAGAGAAAGGCATCAGAGCTAAAATGATGAACACCCAATTTGTGGAGCACTATGGGGACAGTGGGAGCCCGAAGCCCATCTGCAGAGCATCTAGTCAGACTGAGCCCCTGACAGATCCGCTCTAGCCACAGGAAAAATTCTCAAACAGCCTTATTATCAGGCAGAGACCATTGTAATCTTGATGATGTTGGATTGAACTTGACACTTGGCTAATTGACCACCCTATAGAAATGACTGAATTTGTTCTGGGTGCAAGTATCCCTTACGTGTTCCATGACAGAAATTTCTTCCCTGACTTTTTTGATGCTGATAAGGGTCTTTTCCTTCTTTCAAATTATTTGCATTTCTGTCTGTATACTATTTTAATTTTATCCTTATCACCTTAATGCAATTTTGCTTTTTATTGTTCTCTGCTGAGTCTCCCAGATGTGACGCACAAGGGAGAGAGGATGCATACTGATAATAAAAGATGCAGGAGGATATAGGAAATGCAGGGGTGGGGAGGCAGTGATAGGGAAGGTAAGGGGATTTGGGGAGTAAATAATGAAGGTGTAAGGGGGGATGGAACACTAGAATGGATTATAATTGCACAACTCACTTTAAAGTTGATTTAATCATTGGGGTTGAGATGCTCTAAAATTGATGTGGAATGATTGTATAATTCTCCTTGCTAATGATTAAATGATTTAACTATTGAATTATATGATATGTAAATTAGGTCTCAATAAAACTGTAAAAAAAAGAAAAAGAAATGGAACACTAAATTATTGGAAATAAACAAATATATAAAACTAAAAAAATTAAACAGCAAACAAAAATTAAAAAGAAAAGTAAATGAAAAAGTAAAATTAAAAGTTCTTGAAACCATAAGAGTGGATACCATTTCTGAGTACAAGAAGAACACCCACAATTTAAAGGGTATATGTCTGGAAAAGAGGAGCCCAAGAAAGAGCAAAGAAAGAATAATCCAAGAGGTTTGAGGCAAGTGAATAGAGCAGTTAATAGAAGTCAATTAAAAAGAGGATATACCAGAAAGTGAGAAATAATGGTTGGAGTTGTCCTTTTGGCCATTCGGTGAACTTGGTGAACAGAGTTTCACTGGGCCTGAAAACTGGACTATAATAAGTTGAAAAGGAATAAGAAACGATGTAGAAACGATGAGTTTAGAAATGAAAGATTTAAGCAGTGAGAAAAAATCAGTATTTGGCTGGAAAAATAGATCAGAAAATCTAACCAAGTTTAAGTAGCCATCGTGGTTCAGTGGGCTTACACCAGGCTGCTAACAGAAAGGCTGGTGGTTCAAACCTTCCAGCTGCTCTGGGGTGTGGACAGAGGTGTAGCAGTCTACTTTTGTAAAGATCACAACCTTGGGAATGCTTTGGAGCCATTCAACTCTACTATTGGGACAGTCTCTCACCACTTGAAGCTCTCGGACCTTAGTGCTTTTGATCTGACCTCGGGCACTAAATTTTAAGGAAGGATGGTGAGTGATAACTGACAGAAATCTGAGAGTAAAGATATAAGGAAGAATATAATCAAATGGACCAGTTACTTCCATCTGTTTCTTGACTCCTCTAATTCAAGATGTGAGTGGGACCAGAGTGGTTATCTTGGATGCATCCAAAGCCATCAAGTTGATTTCAATTCATAGTGACCCTATGTAGGGTTTCTGAGCCTGTGAATTGTTGTGGGAGCAGATTTTCTCCCATAGAGTAGCTGTTGGGTATGCATTACCAGCCTTGAGGCTAGCAGCCCAGCACTTACCCAACAGCACCACAATTACATTAAAGAGGATAACTCATGATTTAGGCTTTGTTGATATTGGGCAAACTCAAACCCCTCTGCCATCCAGTCAATTCCAATTCACAGCACCTCTATAGAACAGAGTAGAACTGTTCCCTTGAGTTTCTGAAACTATACATCTTAACTGGAGCAGACAGTGTCATTTTCCCCCTCCTTGGGGGCGGGAGACCTCTCTCTCTCTCTCTGCTCACTCCCTTAGACTTTCTACTGACAAGGCTCACTTCCTGGGAGACATTTCTAAGGAGAAGCCACATGAAGCTACCCTGAGGCTGTCTGAGTTTCAGAGCTGAAGGAACCATGTGTAGATCCCTGTCAGTGCTGAGATTCTTACAACGTCACTGGATCCACAAGACTTCCAACCCACTGGCCTGTTGACCTGTGATGTTCCTGCATTTGGCATCATTGTATGTGTTTCATGAGTCAGAAGAGGACTTTATAGATTGGTATCAGACATATGGGTTAATCTTGGACTTATGGACTTGATCTGGACTGGACTGGGATGTTTTCTCAATATTCAGTTGCTCTTGTATATAAAGCTCTTTCCTATAAACACATGAGTCTCCCTAGATTTGTTTCTCTAGTCTACCGGGACTAACATAGACTCTTCATTGATACTGGTTGGTAGTCACAGTTTTGTGTCAGACCAGCAGGAGACGATTGCATATAAGTACTGCAAAGCATGTCATTAATGAAATGTATCTGGTACAGGGACTGAAATCCAGTCTCAATTAACTACATATTTGCAAACTCTATCACAGAGCTTAGAGAACAGTTGATATTAATTCATAAACATGCATATGTATATAAGAGAGAGGTTTATATACAAGAAGAGTTGAATGTTGAGAAAACATCCCAACACAGTCTAGTCCAAGGCAATAAGACTGATATTAGCCCATATGTCTGATACCAATCTATAAAATCCTCTTCAGACTCACGAAACACATGCAATGAAGCGAAAGGCAGGACAATCACAAGCCAGTGGGTAGAGTCTTTGGGTCCAGTGGCGTTGTAAGCATCTCAGTGCTGGCAGGGGTCTCTCTGTGGCTTCTCCAGCTTCCGAGGTCTGGGTGCGTCCATGTGGCTTGTTCTTCTGCAATGTCTCCCCGGAAATAGCAGAGAGAGAGAGGTGTCTTCCGCCTCCAAGGAGGAAGTACCAGATTTCCCAGAATTCTCAAGAGAAAGCCATGCCCATACAGAAGTCTCATTGGCTATCTCCCATTTAACAGCCTAGATTCCTACACTCTTAATCCTTAAACTGAAACCAGATTAGGTGATTACCACATTTGATAAACATTTTTTTATGAAAGAATGAAGGAATGATCATACTTGTGCAGTCAAATGCTTATTAGATCCTGAACTTTCTGAGATCAAGAACAATTTAATAAAACTGAGGGTCACTATAAGTCAGAATCAACTTGATGCCGTCGGGGTTTGGTGTTTGGTGTTTAGTGCAATGCCAACTAAAGCAAATGTCCATAGCAACTGTGTGGTTCAACTTTATGGTTTTAAGAATAAAATGAGATACTGTTCAGTGTATTCTTCTGAGCAGTGCCTCATTTTCTTCTTATAACAGGGCTGTGACTGTCGTGAAAATAAATACATCATGTCATAGTCAATGTCAGTACATCTAAGGCACCCAGGAGGAATGACTGATTCTATCTAAAAGGGTCTTGGAAGGCTTCCTGCAGGAGTTGACTTATGAAGTGGGTCTTGAAGGCATAATAGGATCTTTCCAGATAGGGCTGAAGAGGATAGATAGTCCAGGCAGAAGGAGTGGCATATCAGCTCACAGGCAGGTCACTTGTCATTAGTCCCATTTATTAAAGACTTGATGCCTGACAGTGAGCTATGGGTAGAGCTTGAATCCAATTCTGACTTTTAAGACTGCTTTCATTCTGCTACAATATATTGTCTGTAAACATTAACGTGTTACACAATCAGTCAACGTATTCTGAAAACTGCCACAGACTCTCTAGGAAATAACTCTCTGGGTTTTTTAGAGTGAGTGATATCTATAAAGAAAGAAATCTAAAGATAACTAACAATCTTTGAAAACGAATCTGAGACACACCATAGGATAATGGACCCAGTATCCAAGGCTTTAAATAAATTGTGGAAGAGAAAATGATGCATCTGCAAGCTACCTTGAATAAGCATGATAATAATAAAGGTGCCGACCACCACAAAGCACTTGTAGTCTCTAACGTTGGAACTCATCTTCCCATATCCAACTGTCATTGAGTTGATACCAACTCATCATAACCCTATAGGACAGAACACGGTTTCTAAGATGGTAATATTTTTTAAATCATTTTATTGGGGACTCTTACAACTCTTGTTACAAACCATACATCAATTGTATCCGACATATTCATACATATATTCCATCATTCTTTTCTAGACATTTACTTTCCATTGAGCCCTTGGGATCAGCTCCTGGTTTTTTCCCTACATCCTCACCCCTCCCAACCCTCGTGGCCCCTTGATAGACTGTAGATTGTTAATTAATTTAAAATCTCACATCGACCGCTATCTCCCTTTCCCTCTGGTTTCTGTCATTCTTCCCCCTGGATGGGGGGGTGTGGTTATGTGATATTCATTGTGATTGGTGCCCCTCTCCCTTCCCACCTCTCTCCCGCTTCCCCCTACCCTTTTGGTATTGCTATTCCCATTCCTGTTCCTGGGTTCCATGTGTTGTGGGTTTTATTTCTTGCCTGTACCTGTGTACATGTTCCCATCTAGTCTAGATTGGGAAGCAACACCGGGGTCACGATAGTGGGGGGTGAGGAGGCCTCAAGGGATCAGAGGTATGTTGCATGACCCATTAGTGCTCTACTGTACCCTGATTGACTCCCTCCCTCCCTGTGACTCCTCTGTGGGGGGATGTTCCATTGTCCATAGATGGACTTTGGGTCTCCACTCCAACTCCCCTCCATTCTCACCAATGCATTTTTGTTTGTTTGTTTCCTACTTGTTGTGAATCTTCTGATGCCCATCGTCTGGTCTTGATGACACCTCATGATCACACCGGCTGGTGTGCTTCTTCCATGTGGGCTTGTTGCTTCACTGTTGGATGGCTGCTTATTTAAGGTCAAGCCTTTAAGACCCCAGACACTATATCTTTTAGTAGCTGGGCACCATCCTGTCTTCACGACATCTGCTTATGTACTCATTTTGTCTTCAGTGATTGTGTGTGTGTGTGTGTGGTGGGGGGGGGGTTGAGCATCACAGCATGCCAATTTGTCAAACAAAGTGTTCTTATATTGAGGGAAGGTATGAGCCGAAAGCCCAAGGCCCATCTGCAGCTTCAGTGTATTGCCTTTAAATATAAGTACATAGACCAATACGACTATTGTTATGGATTAATGTATTTTCATAATTGCACACCTCTGTTAATCTCCCTATCCATGCCTTTGCTTCCTAGAGCCTGCCTCTGTTTCCATTTGCCTCCTCCTGCACCGCCATCACTTCCCCCTTCTTCCACCTCTTAGTGCTTCCTATCCACTAGCTTGGTGTTGCTCTGATACTCACAGGCTCTCTACCTTCTCCTAGATGCTGGTTCTGCTTCCCTAGTTGTTCCCCTGTCCATGACACCGTCCACTCACCACACCCTTCTCCCCACCTCCATCTTCCCCCTCTACCTTCTGGGGCCATTGGCCCCATTGTCTTCTCCCTGGGCTTCCCTCCCATGGTCCAACCCATATAATTAGGCAAAGCATCCATGTCCTAGTCCAAATAATAAGAAAACATACGGTTGAAGAAATAAAAGGAAAGAGAAAAAGATGAGAAAAGAAAAAAAAACCTACATAGGTCCAGGTCTGTTTGTTGATCCCCATGAGACCTGCCCTCCTAGTCATGAGGGAGATCCTGGGGCTGCCCCTCTTAGCCCACGGTCCATTCTTACGGTCCCTCAGAGACTCTTTGGCTCGGCTTTATTCCAATTGCTGATCTGTTATGCTCTCTTCCCACACTGTCTCCTTGTCCTGTGTCCCCATTGTTGTCCCTGTCTCTGTATGCTTCAGATAAGGAGCAACATATCTTGAGTTCTTGGTAGTCCCACACTGATGGTAACCTTTACAAAAGCAGACTGTTACTCATTTTTCCCTTAGCACAACTTAAGGTTCAAATGGCCCATCTTTTTTTTTTCTTTTTTGCTGCCCACCCCCCACCCCAATCTTTAGGTCTGTGACTGAGGAATTTAAAACTGCACAACTAGCACTCCAATAACACACTCTAAGAGATGATTAAACTAGTCATCAGGGAAAGAGACTAGGTATGATCTCACCATACAGAAAAATGAATAAAAAAGTGGTGAAAAAGCCTAGTAGGGGAAAATAGTACTGTAAAATCCTATGTCTCGATATGATTGAATGATTGAACTACTGAATTATATGACATGTAAATTACTTGCCAGGAAAACTGTTGGGGGAAAAAATCAAATAAAGATAATGTTGGATAGATTTATATGGGTTGTTGAATATAGCTATATATATTGAGATCTATATATTATATAGATCTATATATTATATATATATCACAGGTAGACTGGCTATTCTTACTGATCATGAGAACAAAGATCACCTGTGCTATTTGCAGTTGCAGGAAGCCCCTGTTGCAGATGTCTGTCTTAAAACTGGGTTCATTGTAAAGCTGCTTTGGATGCCAACATCTCATGTGATATCAAGTCTATTAAAACATCCACACATCCCACAGTAAATATTTAATTCATGATCTTTGATTATCCAACAATAATGGGTATATACTCCAGAATGCTTGTGAAAAAATTAACAATGTAAATCATTTCTAAATGTAATAAACCATTATTAATATGAATTAACTACCAATGAATTTGTAGACAACTAAGTATTTTTAAGTCTAATTTTATCTTTTCTTTTATATTCGGGGCCAGTAATTTTTAATCTTTCAAGTTTCCATTTTGAAGCCTCTGAAAAAACAATCTCTCCCAAACGCCCAAGGAAAATGCACTTCAGAGGATGGCACTGAAGCTACAGCTCAGGGAGAGGGGTGCTTCTGATCAGAGCACACAGGAGCAGACAAAGAGGGAAGGAGAGTGGAACATATACTGGCCCACCAAGCCCCAAGGACAATATTCCTGCTCAGAGCAGCCAATGCACAGAGAGGGCCATAGGGCGGACCCACCATGAAACACAACATCTCTCACTGACCGTAGTGCTATAGGGGACAACACTTGAGACACAGGGCAGGAATTGTGCCCAATCTGACCCCACTACAATGGGGGCAAAAGACTAAGGGCATGCAACAGAGAAGTAAGGAAAGCAAAGCAATGAACTCCCCATGGCACCACCACCCCCCCAGACTCGACTGGAAAATATTCATAAAGGTCAACAAACAGACCTGAAACTTTTGTTGTTGTTGGGTGGTTTGTTTGTTTTCTTTTGTTGTTTTGTTTTGCTTTGTCTTGTTTTTGTGCTTATTATTGTCTCTGCATGTCTATCTAGATAAGACAGGAGGGATAAACAATCTGGAAGAGAAAACAATGGGACTGACATTTCTGGGGGGACATGGGAAAGGGGGGGTGGGGGAAAAGAAGGAGGGTGCCAACAAATCCAGGGTGCAAGGGAATAAAAAGTGATCTAAAATCTATAATGAAGAAGGCATAGGATGCCTGTTGGGGCTTGATCAAGGGCATTGTAGCTAACAGGAATTACCAAAACCCAACTGAAGGCCAAACAGTATAATGGGACAAGAGGAAAGTAAAAGGAAATAGAGGAAAGCACTAGGAAGCAAAGGGTATTTATAGAGGCCTAAATGCAGGCATATAGATATGCAAATATATTTATATATAATGATAGGGAAACAGATTTACGTATACGTATATTTATTTGGTAAGTATTAAGACAAGATGAACATTGGGCCTCCACTCAAGTACTCCCTCAACTTTGTTCTAATAACCCGGCATTCTGTGATGCTCACTTTCCCTGATATCATCACTGAAGACAAAATGAGTGCATAAAGAAATGTGGTGAAGAAAGCTGATGGTGCCTGGTTATCTAAAGAATAGCACCTGGGGTCTTAACGGCTTGAAGATAAACAAGCTTAGAAGCAACAAAGCCACATGGATAAAGCACACCAGCCTGTATGATCATGATGTTTCGATGGGATTAGGTATCAGGCATCAAAGACCTAAAATAAAAAATCATGTAAGTGTGAATAAAGCGGAGGGTAGTGTGGAGACCCAAAGCCCTTCTGTAGACAATTGGACATCCCCTGACAGAAGGGTCACAAGGAAAAGACAAGTCAGTCAGGGTGCAGTATAACACCGATGAAACGTACAACTTTCTTCTAGTTCTTTAATGCTTCCTCCCCCCACTATCATCTACCTTACAAATCCAGCTAGACCAGAGCATGTATACTGGTACAGATAAGAGCTTGCAACACATGGAATCCAGGACAGGTAACCCCCTCAGGATCAATAATGAGAATAGCGATAACAGGAGGATAAGGGTAAGGTGGGAGGAGAAAGGGGGAACTGATCACAATGATCAATATATAACCCCATCCTAGGGGGACAGATAACAGAAAAATGGGTGAAGAGAGACAGCAGTGGTTGTAAGACATTTATATATATAATTATCAAGGATTCATGATGGAGGAGAGGGGAGGGGGAAAAATGAGGGGATACCAAGGCTCAAGTAAAAAGAAAATGTTTTGAAAATGATGATGGCAACATATGTACAAATGTGCTTGACACATGGATATATGTATAGATTGTGATAAGTGCTATAAGAGCCCCCAAGAAAATGATTTTTTAAAATGAGCAAACAGCACGCAAACATTAATCTCTGGGCATTATATCTATATATCAATGCTATTCAGTGGACAAATAAACCCAGTTAAATATATACACACACATATACATTATTTTGTATACCAAATCTATATATTTATGTTATAAATAACTCTGTGTTACCTATTATATAAACCCACTGACATCTAATCAATTTTTCCTCATAGTGACTTTATAGGAAAGAATAAAGCTGCTCCTTTGGGTTCCTGAGATTTTAAATGTTAATGGAAACAAAAGCTTTATGTTTCTCTTGTGGAGTGGCTGTTAGGGTTGAACTGCTTACCTTGTAGGTAGCTGCTCAATACATAATCCACTTCACAATGAGGCTCCTTCACCTATAAAATAGCATAGTGTATATATATTATATGTCGCAATAATATATGACATATACTTATCATTTACATATGCCTGTAATATATCTATATATTCTATGTGTGGGTCTGAATGGATATATACATGTGTGTGTGTGTGTGTGTGTTTGTAATATATCCTGAATGTAATTAGATTAAGTTACAGGGACTGGTACTTTATTATAATACTTCTTAATATGCTTATCATACAAGTGAGTTCAAAATTCATAGAATAACAGAACTAAGAAATAAAGGACATTTTCCCATAAAATTTTTGAAGCCCTTTGTACTTAATACAAAGGGCTTTGCTTAGTCTTATTAACAATAATACTCATTAAAGTAATACTCATACTTTGCTTAGTCTTATTAACAAATTTCTCATCTTTAGATGGAAAGTATCAAATGTTCTTCTGAAGCTTCTGGTACCAGAGTTAACATCATTACCAGTTTAGAGTCTTTGGTGATTTATATAGTTCTACATAAGAAAAGTATGACATAAGCCATGAGACCTGTCATTGCTGATTCCCCGTAAAAACTGTCAGAAGTTGAACAGTTTTAAAACCGGTTATGTTTTTAAATTCCAAAAATGAAATGAAGTGAAATAAAGCAATAAAATCCATCTTTCACATTTTCCAAAAGCTACTGTGTTAATAATTGTACTATCTAACCTTCCCCAGTAGCTTCTTCTGGAAACAGGGAAGGGGATTTGGTCCTTGTAAGGCCCACACCTGATGATGAATCAGAGCAGATTTTTGTGAACAAAGAGCTTTTCTTGAGGAAACCCTCTATTCAAAACATAAGGCATCCAACTTTGAATACTTTCAAATGTGAGTGTTCTCAGTTTAACCTCAAAAACCAATTATCTAGGAAAACATCCAGGAAATCAATGTGCAGCCAGGCATCAAAATAAAGGTACTAACTTCTCTTTCTTTGCTTTCTTTTATTTTTTTGCCTTTGTCAGTTATTTTATTTGGCTTCTGGCTCTAGTTAACAGGGAAATGGAGCAAAACAAAAGAACACAAAGCAACAAAACAACATGGATGCCTCCATCAATCTTTCCATCAGACTTGTGTTGAAGTTGCCTGAGGTGATGTGGAGATTAAAAACTAAGCATTCAGCATAGACACTTGCAGTGGTATTTTGTTTAAGAGATATTTATCTATTCATCATTTATCGTACATGGAGGATTAAAATGCACTCTGTTTATGACTTACAGGATACTGAGATGATAAATGAACACATCTACCCTACCAATGATAAAAAAAGAAGTGCAAACCCATAACTGGATCATTTGTAAATGTTTATCAATATATCCTGATAGCAAAAACCCATCGCCATTGGCTGTGCTCCAACTGAGAGTAACCCTGAGTTAATCTGGGTAATTACATTAAGAAAGCATCCCAACCCAGTCCAGTCCAAGCCTATAAATCTGAAATTAGCTCAGATGTCCAACTCCGATCTACCAAGTCCTCCTTAAACTCACCACAAGCAATGATGCCAACAGCAGGAGGAAAATCGAATCAGTGAGCATGTAAGCATCTCAGCGCAGGCAGGGGTCTCTGCGCGGCTGCTCCAGCACCCAGGGCTGCATCAGGTCCATGTGGCTTCTCCTCAGGGATGTCTTGCAGGAAGTGAGCCTTGCCAGCTGAGGCAAAGAACTAGCTAAGGCAGCCGCACCCTGGTCCGACCATCACCAAACAAGAGACCGGAGAACCAGAACGGTGAGGGTCACGGAGCCATTTATCTCACTCGCCCTTCAATGGATCCCACATGTGTTTATTGGCCAGGTTGGCATAATAAACCTTAACTATCACAATGGTTCCTTTGAGTTTCCAAAGCTGTAAATCTTTAAAGCCTCTTCTTTCTCCAGCAGAGAGGCTAGTGGGTTCAAACTATTGACCTTGTGAAAGCTAGAAACCTTGTAAGGCAGAAACCTGTCAGCGAAGGAAAATTCAAGTATTTTCTACTGAAAATGATTGAGAGACGAGTGATAATATTGCAAACGATCAGAGGCGGAAAACTTTTAGAGCCTCGAAAAACAAATCAGTGTGGTCAGACTCCAATCCTCACAGGTTTAAGGGTATTTTCAATTACCAGGGTGTTTTAATCAGAAACGCAGGAAATCTAGGACAGATGAACCTCTCAGGTCCAGGGGTGACATTGGCGATACCAGGAAGGAAAGGGGGTGAAGAAAGGGGGAATGGATCACAGGGAGCTACATATAACCTACTCTCTGGGGGACGGGCAGCAGAAGGGTGGGTGAAGGGAGACGCCGGACAGTGTAATATGATACAATAATAATTTATGAATTATTAAGGGTGCATGGGGGAGAGGGGAGGAGGAAGGGAAGGGGAGGGGGGAAAAAAAGGAAAATGAGCTGATTCCGGGAACCCAAGAGGCAAGCGAATTTTGGGAATAATGAGGGTAACAAATGTATAGATGTGTTTTATACAGTTGATCTATGTATTGTGATGAATTGTATGAGCCCCAATAAATTGATTAAAAATAATAATAATAAAAATTAAAATAACAAACTAAAAAAAAAACTGTTTTAACACAGCTACTAGAAATGTTAAATTACATATGTGCCTTGCACTATTTACATATATATTTGATAGTGATGTTCTACCAAGCCCAGTTCAGACTATCAGATGGAGTACAATTGTCTCACTGGAGTCCCAAGGCTCCAGATCTTGACAGACACAAACTGCCTGTCTTCTCCCAGAGCTCCTGGAGGGTTTGAATTACTGACCTTCAGGTGAGCAGCCAAAGCTTACCCCAGGAGCAGATTACCCAACAATCAAAGTAAGCAAGGGTTTACTTGTGTTTACTTGCTATTCTGTAGTGAACTATTCACCACAAGGATGTAGTGAAAAATATGTGAAACTGTGAATAAGTAAGTCCGAATAAATTTACACTTAGTTTTCTTATTAGTTACTCCATCCCTATTAGAAACTGTAAAATTTCCCCCAAATGTTTTATTGGCATGTGATTCATATACCATTAAATAGTTCAATCACATCGAGAAGAGTTGAATATTGTCTTCATTCTTGTACTCATCATTATTAACACCCATTTCTCCCCAACCTGCCCTGCCATACCTCTAAGAAACCATTGATCTAGTTGCAGTCTCTATCAATCTACCTATCCCAGATTTCACATACAGAACACATTGAAAGAGAAAAAAAATAAAACAGATAAAAGCCTCAATTAAAAATAAAGCAGAAATATTTAAAAATAGAACAAATTTAAATGGATCATAAGGAAAATCAAACTATAAGGTGCTAAATTTTAACCTAACAACATCTGCAACAATCCACTTTCTAATGCATTCTGCTTGATAACAAGGCTATTCACATCCCTGGGCCATGGTCAGAGGAATTCCCCAGGTCTTAAGCCACATGTATTTCCCCTTTATTTTTTTTAAAAACTTAAACAGTTTTAAATGAGTCAAAGGGAAGATCAAATGAGAAGATATTACATTTTATCCTAACTACATCGGCCATAATTGACTTTACAATTTTTTTCTGTCTGGTAACAGGGCTATTCACATACCTCAATTATGATCAGGGGGATTCACCTGAGGCTTCCTCCATGTGTGGACCCAGCAAATGGGGTTGGGGCTTCCATTATTATCCAGAGCCTTCTGCAAAGCAAGTGTTCACAATTGAAACTCTGATACCATTCCCTCCTAGTTGGATACCACAGGATGGTGTGCTTCTTCCATATGGACTTAGTTGGTGCCTCCTTTCGATGGCTGCTTGTTTGAAAACAAGCCTTTAAGACCCCAGATGCAATTCTTTCTGATTTAGTTTCTTCACCACACGTCGCTGTATCATCCGTGATCTCCGCGTGAGGATGAGCACCAGGCAGGGCCATGATATAAGAACGAATTGTTCTTAGACTGAGGCTAGAATCAAGTGCAAGTCCACAGTCCATTCATGCATCTATGGCTTATGTATGTCTCTGGTTCATCTTAGAGACATCGTTGTATGTTAGAGAACATTATCTATCATCTCTCTGTGACATCACTTAAATTGCCATCAAGTCATTGCCGAATCATAGAGAACCTATGGAACAGGGTAGAACTGCACCTATGAGTCTCAGAGCCTGAAAATCTTCACAGGAGTAGAAAGCCTCATCCTTCCTCTGGAGAGCTGGCTGGTATTTTTGAACTTCTGACCTTGCATTTAGCAGCTCAATGCATAAACACTATGCATTGATAGTGTCATTAGTTTAACCAATGGTATAGAATTTAAATTGTTGAGAAAGGAAATTCTATGAGTGTGGGCCAGTTATGAACCACGATACATAAGTTGTTACTTGTACAAATGAAACACTTAAGTGACTGGTTACTATTTACCCAAACATAGGAGTTGGTGATAGGAAAAATCTTCCAATATTCATTCACAGCAGGATAGCCACATCTTCTAAATTAATACATTTCATAATAAAGCAAGGAGAGTATTAAAATAATAATATGTGGAAGTTTCAGCTTCCGTTCATTGGGCACACTGAAGGCAAGAGATTCCAACCAAAGTCCAAAGTCCACCAGATGTATGGCCTTGTCCTAGCTGTCACCTGTTGCTTCTCACAGTTGGGAGTTTCAGCCTTAGGTCCAATGACTACAGGTGGGTTTTAGGGAAAGCCCAGTTCATTTAATAGAGTTTCCACATCCAGTCCTCTGATGTAGCTTATGAAGGATGTTGTGCACCTTGAAAGAACAGAGTCTAACGTTCCAGTAGTCTATAACACACAGACTGGATCACCAAGCACTGCAAAGAAACTAGGTCAAAAAGTCCAATTAGGCACCCAGTACCAGGCATACCTTGTTTTCTCCCTTTCACTTCCACATAAGTGTTGTTAAGTGTTTTGTTTTATTTTGTTCCTCCCCATTTTCCTACCAAGAGAGATGTAATTACCTTCTCTGACACATACAGGCCACCTTCCCCCATCTTGACTTGAATTCCCAGTAAGGTTTCCTTAGCACTCTGGTGGAAGTCTGTTGTATTGGAGAGACCTTAGCACAATTTTGTAGGGCAGAAATTTAAAATGCGGCTTTGATTCGATAGGAAGGTGCTGTGGGGTTGGGAGAAAGAGAAATGCCATTCATAACTAGAAGCAGTATCTTTGATGTGGTGAAACAATGGTTGATAGTTTGAAGGTGTGCGGACCTCCCTGGAGTTATTGTTCACCCTAGAGAGCACTCTGTTGGTAGGTATATTTTAGAATGTACAACATTGCCTCAATTCCTTTTTGGGCAAGAGTAGGTGGTATTGACAATATTGCCAAAAGAGGAAAGGAGCTAGTCTCTGTGTGTGTGTGTGTGTGTGTGTGTGTGTGTGTGTGTGTGTGTGTGTGTGTGTGTGTTTTGTACCTGTGCGAGAGAGGGAGGGATACAGTGTCAGATCCTGGAGACCTGGAGGAGGAGGACTGCCCCTGTACCCTAAAGTCCACTGGATACCCAGTGGCCAGACTGAGGCCAGGCAACGATGAGGATTCCCAGAATGGGTGCCCACCATCTGGGGTTCCTCTGTCTGTCTGATGCCCGCTCCATCAGAAGCTTGCCCTTCAGCAGAGTGCCTTGGAACATGGATTAGCTCACTACAGGTAAGTAAATAAACACAAGTAAACTGTGCTTATTGGGAAATTTCATATTGGTTTCACAGCTCTACAGTGTTGTCCTAGAGAATCAAAAAGAAGGTATGAGAGAGCCCAAATCCAATTCTAAGCCCACTGTCACAGAGTCGAATCTGACTTCCAGCAATCCTAGTGGCATACAGGCCTGAATGAGGAGCTGCTAATTGTAAAGCCAATGGGAATAGAGAAGGTTCTCTGTTCTTGTAAACATTTGAAGTCTCCAAAATCAAAGAGGGTAGTTCTACTCTGTCCTTTAGAACCTCTACTAGTTATGAGAGATAAGGGTGACTAAACAGGCAAGAGGCAAGGCATGACGATTCTTTTGTGTGACATAGAAAACAGTCTCATCAAGGTTCAAAGCAACTATGATGGAAAGTCCTTGCACAAGGAGAGCACTAAGGTCAAAGCACAGCTCTGGATAGGAGAGCAACCTAACCACATAGGTGACTAGATCTATAACGGGGAGCAAAAGAAGAGAGGCTGGGTAGAGTAACCGGCAGCTCACAGAGCACAGTACACAGCTTTATGAATGGCTTATGTCACCAGTTGTTAGCAACTAATTAAATTTTTAGGACCTGGTGTTTCCCAACAGATGCAGGAAATGGTGGCTTGCTACCGTCTACACTGTAAATACAAGCTGCCTGGGGCCTGGTAAGTTGGCAGTGTGACCTCATTTAGTGAGCGCGCTTCCCATCCCTTAATACCCAACCTGGGAGTGGACTTGCCCTTTGCCAATATTTGGTCACCCTCTCCGGGAAAAGGAAGGAAATTGCAGAAACGAGTGTTTTCTAAGCAGCAGATGACAATCTCTTCTCTGCCGCAGGACTAACGTGTTTGACAGTCAGGAGAGGCTGTCTTTCACAGAGAATCAATCCTCTCAAACCTATAGAATTGCTCAGGAAAGCTAAAGCTGTTTCATTCCAAAGGCTAATCACTTCAGATACATTTACATCTAACTCAGATAGTTTTGTCCTAAGGAAATAATTTGAAAGGAGGGAAATGTATAGATATAATGATGCACATTTATAGTAGCAAAATACATTAGAAACAACTTAGAGGGATGGTGACAATGTTGTTAATCCAATGTAGAGACTTCAACATTGTAAATATGGAAAACGCCTATTAGCTAAGGTGCAGCAAAATCCGGATAGTACAAGGTGCAAAATGGGTCCAGAGTTCGTAGAAAAATGGAAAGAAAAGATCATGGAGGTATTTTCACTGGTTATTGGAAGCCCGGTGGTATGTCTGTAATATAATCTAGCTCTGTAAAAAAAAAAAAATATATATATATATATATATATATACACACACACACACACACACACACATACATACACACTATATAAAGATATGCACCTATGTATATTACAGTGAACTTCACTGAACACAACTAATGATACCAGGGGACTCCAGTTATTAAAAATCCTTCTTGCTCTTTAGTTTTCACTAAGACTGTATGGCTAAGTATGAGATGGCATATCTTCCTCTCCTAAGAGAGATGACTCAGAAAGCACCTGAGGAATCTGTGCTTTGAAAGATTTTGAAAAATAGGGGATTAACGTAGCTAATGATCCCTTAAAACCCTGCCCCTGACCTGGCAATAGGAAATGAACCTTGTGTTTAGAGCCAGGCTTTCTCTATGGCTCCCTCTAGAGTTCTCCTGGGCCCAACCGCTCCTTGGGGAAAGCCGTACGTTCTCGCCACTCTGAAATGGAATGCTGGGGTTTGCCTCCAATGCCTGTGAAGTTGTAGTGACGGATGCTGGTTGGGAAATGAATTCTGCTACCTAGCCTCTGCTGAGGGAGCAGTTGCTCTGATAGCGGGGGAGGAGAAAGGATGCCATTTTACAGTGCAGTGAATTCTTGAATATGGCTCTACCAGCCATAGTCTTTGTGACTCTCACCAAACAACCCTTTTCCTCATGGGAGAAGGTGGGGTGAAGATGCTGCTAGGACTACGTAATTCAGGCATGCGTGATGGGTCACAGGGTCAGTGGTGATGGTCACTCTGATGAGTATAAAAGGAGCCATCTCAGAAGCATGGGGCAGAGATCTCAAGCCTAACAATAAAGGTGAGCCAAGAGTGGAGTGAACCTTCTGGACCCAGAGATCTCTGTGCATTGAATCGTTTTGACCCAGGGAATAGCGATCACGTGAGAGGAGCAAGAGAGGAGGGGCAGAGCATCAGTAGCAGTCGGACCAAAATCTAGATCCTGGGACAGCATGGTGGACTTCCTAACCCAGGGGACAAATGAAATAGACTTCCTTCTGCAGGAGGCCAGCTCGGGGAGTAGGGTGCCTCCAGACACATTATTGTGAGAGCTAGGTTTCCTGCCCCCCAGAGCTAGCACTGAATACCTTCAGACTGAGGCTTTATTGGCCGTTCATTGGTAGCCCGAAGGAACTTTCTATCATGGTCTGAGGAGGGCAGAGGTCAAGTATGGGGGAGGGTTGTGTGTTGGGGGTGGGGGGAGTGGAGATGTGGCTGAGAGTCCAAGGACCAGAGAGAAGCCTGGCTATGGGCACATCAGAGCAGAGGCTTTTCTGACTGTGTAACTGTGTCCTGTGCCTTTGTCACCTGAATTGTAACCTGTAGACCACCCTACTGCGCCCTCCAATCCTAAGCATTGTCTGTGAATTTTATGTAGTCATGGCAATGAATTACCAACCCCCCGCTGAAAAGTAGAGCATGCTATGGGCAGGGCAGATCATTTAAGGATTGGCAAAGGAATCGAGGTTGGAGGCAAGTCGAATCCCTGCCTTAGAGCAGGGGTGTCAAACTGGCGGCCCGCGGGCTGCATGCGAACCCCGAGGTAATTTTTTGTGGCCCACGATGCTTTGAAATAAAATAAAAACAGAAAAAATTGTTATGAAGAAAATAGTGCTTAGGGGAAATCGAGGCAATACCGTACACACAATCCCTCGTGAACCCTTTAACTACTGAAGGTGAGTAGGCACGTGGCCCAGTGCCTTTCCTGGGGGCCCGTGGACGTGTATAAACGCACTCACTCAGTTCCGGCGACGTTTGGAAGCGATCTGTCTGCCACTCTCAGTGTCACGTAATGTAAACAGATCCCAATAGCAAAACGGTTAAAAAGAGAGCTGTGGCTTGTGCTGTTATGAATCATACCTAGCAGCTGCGCTAGTTAACATTTTTAGAGGGAAGCCATTATAATTGTGCATCACGTTTGTCAGCTGTCCACCATTTTGTGTGTTTTATTAGTTACTTTGTTATATTTCCCAATTACAACATAAGAGGTAAGTGAAAACTAGTAGGAGGAAAGCGCTGGCAAGTTTTGGGTAAAAAATAATAATTTTAGTTTTATAAATACATTCAATAAAATAAATGTTTAAATAGAAGCAATTATATAGTGTTTTAATTATCCTATCCATATTCCTGAATACTCACTTCAAAATATAAATTTAACAAAATTTGTAAATGTGATGTGGCATGCGTGAATCTTGCCAGTTGAGTTTGACACCCCTGGGATAGACCGATCCTTGGGAAAGGATTTCAAATTGATAAAATAAAAGGACAACGAAAAAGACCTCCAACAAGGCCCACATGAATCTTGTCTGTTGCACCAAATGGCCCACGTTTTAATTGAGTCTGACACCCCTGCCTTAGAGGAATCAGCCTTGGGCAGCTGAAGTTGATGATGGTTGATTTTCCTCCTCCCTCCTCGTGAAGTGATAGATCAGGTGCCATTCCTACATCCCTGTAGGCCACCTGTTCCCCCTCACATCACATGGGACAAGACCGAGGCCCAGAGAGACTCTAGCTAAAGTATCTGAGTATTGTATCTAAAGGTCTCCATTAAGAAGATTGCTAGACTGGCCGAGTAACCTAGTCATTTGACTACCCCACACAGAGAGTTCTCTCTCCTAAGTTCTGCTCCGCAGTGAGGGGCCCCTGGAGAAATGTCGCCTTAATTGTAGGCTCTGACCTGCTAGTTAGATGAGAGAACAGCAAAATTGTAAAACTGAAGGATTGGGTTGTTTTGTTTTAACTTTGAAATGTGAGACATGATGCCCAGAGAGCTAAGATTACATTTAAAAATAACAATCCTGTAGTGCTTTAAACACAACTATTTTCACTGCTATCTTCCCTTTAACTCTGTGAGAGGAAATGTTATTATTATTATCCTCATCATCTTTCTTAGATGGAAAGTGCAGCCTGGAAAGAAAAGGCAAAGGTACCTGAGTGTTTTTAAAGCCAGTTTGGGTCGATTTTAGAAAACACAAGAGTTGTATGATGCCAGAGATCAGAATGTCGTTCCAAACGTGACTCTTTCTGAAGGTAAGCTAAGCTAGGTCTCTAGAGGCAATCACAGAAGAGTAGATAATATCTTTTTGAGATCATTTTCCTTCCCCTCAGTTTGTGTGAGTAAATAGAATCCCGGAGAAAATATATTCTTCTGACGATTGTACCCAGATACAGATGCAATCTGTGTTAAACCCTGTGGACTAGAGAAGCAAATTCAGAGACACTCATGAATGTGTGCTTAAGACAGAGCTTTTTATGAAAGAGTGAGCATATATTCAGAAAACTCTCCAGCCCAGTCCAGATCAAGTCCGTTAGTCTGCTATTAGCCCATAAATCCTTAACTTCCTCTTCAGACTCATGCAGTCACATACAATGATGCAGAACGCAGAAAGATCACAGGCCAATGGCGCAAAGTCTCACGGTGGATGCATCTCCAACCCTCTGGCTGCCATCAGGGTGGCTCCAGGTGCTTGTCAATGGGAAAGTGAACCAAAAAGAGAGTGTGTGGCCCACCTCAAGGGAGAAAGAGAGAAGTTCCCAGAATGTTCATGGATAGGCCCACCCACAGGAGGCATCATCAGGCTGTGGCCTGGTTGACAGTCTAGACTCCACCCCTTCACTCTTAGTATCCTCAAGTTGACACAAGATTATGTAACTACCATAGACCACCCTTTGTCAACTTGACACTTTCACACAACTCTTCAGCCATACGTAGTTTTTAAACAAAACACTAGTAAAATCATTTCTGTGCCTAACAGGATAAAACTAAAATGCATATAACTCAAAATGTGTCAGCCTCATTTAAACATAATACGCTACAAGGGAACACAACAAAAATATTCTAACAAATGCGGTTATGTGAACACCTACACCCTAATCCTATAATCCTATGAGCATATTCCCCCACCTATGAAAGTTTATAAGCCAGCCACTTAATGACTATATCCCTCCAATTTGGGGTATCCAATTTTTATACTGCCCACTTATATCAACCCAGTGCTCTGAGGAGACATGCATATTCTCTGATACAAGGAATCTTCATTCCAGTTGCCCTCAGCGTAGCTCCATGTGGCTTGTCAACAGGAAGGTGAAGCAAAAAGAAAAGGTGTGGCCCGCCTCCAGGGAGAAAGAGAGAAGGTCCCAGAATTCTCATGAGCAGGCCATGCCCACCAGGAGACAGCATCAGACTGTGTCCTGATTGACAGACTAGACTCCGCCCCTTCATTCCTAATTTCCTCAAATTGACCCGAGAGAGTATCACACATTCCGTCCTTCCTTGAGAAAGAGACTCACACACTGACTCACTGAGATTGAGGGAACTCTAGTGGCTTCGTAAGTAATGAGTTGAGTTGGCCAGCAATTTGAAAGCATTAGCTACTCTTTGGCTTTCTGCTCCCCTAAAGCTATACCGCCACTGAAACCGAAAGGGAGGTCTACTCTGCCCTAACGGGAGTCTATGAAAGACAGAAACTGGAAGGCAATACATAGCTGGCAGCACTTAATAGGATAATTTTGGGGACATTTAACTGTACAGAGAGGCCAGATGACACTTGAAGGCAAATGCTACAATCAAAGTTTGATTGTTATGTCACAATAGGAATCCTCTATTCCCAATTCATAGGAGCACAAAGATTTACAGGATCTTGAAGAAGCTTCTGCCTCTAGATATTTCAATGATGCTTGAAGCTTCTATGGCAGATTCCCTATTGTGTCCAGTAGGTGGCATTGCATTAACCAAAGAAGGCGAGAGAAATAGGAAAGCAGAATGCTTGTGAGACAGGCTAAGGGTCTCAATCTTGTCTCCGGAACAACACTGTCAGCATCACCTGGACACTTGTAGGAACTATAGATTCCTGGGCCCCACCATGACCAACTGAAGCATAATCCCTAAGAGTGAGATCTAGAAATCAGTGCCTTAACAAATAGTCCCAGAAATTTTGCTGCATGCTAATAATGTGTGAACTGGGAAGAAGATTATTCCTAGAAGAACAAGCTAGCCTGAAGTCCAGGAGTAGATTTTTTGTTTGTTTGTTTGTTTGTTTTTTCACTTTGAGACATCATGAAAAGGGAAATGCTAAAGAGTATTTCTTAATGAGGACACTGCTCTTTTTTCAGAATGGATAAATGGATAAACCTCATCAGTGGCGGTCCTGTTGACATTATTAAGACAAGTGGGAGACAGTGAATGTGGACAAGTTTGATGGAGGCAGGTGGGAAATCTGATCAGAAAATTTGTGCTGTCTCCACTCTTGGTTTTTAGTGTGTTTGTTTTATTGTCCTGAATCAGTTTACAAATTAAAGATTGTATTACATTTTCTTATCTGGTTTACTATAATGCAAAAGCTGTTCTGCTTTAATAAAATGTATCGGCAGCATTATTTTGCTCTCTGATATTAATTTACAAATGGCTTAGAAAAATAAATACTTAATTAAGTTTTAAATATGGCACCTAAGAAGTCTGGGAATTACTAATCTTAACCAAATATATACATACCTTTTCGTATTTGTCTTGCAGAGGTTCACAGTATAAAGAGCTTTAGTGACATATTTAGTCTCAGATCCCTGGATCCTCATCTTAATAAATTCCACAAACAGTCTATGGTTTAGAAAGTAAACAAATGTGTATTGCACTTGTGTTGTCTTAGTATTCTCTGCTGGATCTCTAGTTTCTAATTAATGAACGTTTTAATGCCTACACAGAACTCACTGACAAAATTCATGATCATGATTAAAGGGTTTATGAAGGAAGTTAATAAGTTGTAATGCCAGTGAGAAATGCTCAGGGTTGAGTTGTTTATCAGAATATGTGACCAAGTTCTTTCCGTTCTGTTAACAAATGCCCCAAGGGCCGTGCCCCTCTGCTGCAAGCCTCATCCTGAAGGCATGCAGCTCAAGTTCTGTGGGTTCGCAAACCCAGATCCCCGAATTAAATGCCCAGAGACACCCACTCCAGTAAGCTTCAGCCCAAAGGCACTCAGCTCCACTTCCATGTGTCAGCCAGCGCAACTTCCTCAATTAAGTGCCCCAAGCCACCCCACTCCACAAGCCGGTCTCCTGCACGAAAGCACTCAGCTTACTTGCTCCATGAGTTGGGAAGTCTATCACTCTGTTCCATGCTCTGGCTCCTGGTTAGGCTGCTGCTCCTCTTATGGGAAAGCTGTCTTCTGGATCCAGGAAGTTCACTGCGCAGGAATCTCAGGCCCCGAAGATGAGCTCTACTCCTGGCTCTTGCTGGTGATGAGATTACCACCACCACCACCACCCTGTCAGTTTCTCAGGGGGCTCATTTTATGTGCTGCAGGATGACCTTGCAGGGACTTCTGTTCACAATTATTTACAAGTGAATCCTATCACTATCTTCACCCCGACACATGCAGGGAAAGGTTGCTTGTTGAGAGTTAGAGACTTTGGCTTTGTTGGGAGTTAGAGTCATATTAAATAATTAACTGCCCCTGAAGCAATTTTTCCTTGAGTCCATGGGGTTACTGAAATGTATGCCTACTCTTTAGACACTGGTTCAAGTTCTAGTTTGGTTAAGAACATCACCAGAACCCCTACACACCTCTCTTCCAACACTGGGATGAGTCGGCACGTACGCTTGGCTGGAAATAACAAGCTATGAATGTGGTAAGTCACAGGCCACCATTTTGAACTGTGCTGCCTTGGTTTTCAACACAGTGAGCCTCCAGTGACTACCATTGTGTTGGAAAATCACTACTGCTGCCCTCAAAACTATCCCGAGGACAATACAAGGCCAGGAGGGCAGTTGCACAGTCCAACATCTCCCACCACGAGGCTATTAATCACAGCAGCATCCATGGTGGGATGAGCTCAGGACTAGACTCTTACTGTCTTCTCATATTATCCTGATAAACCCTCCATAAAACATGTGTTATGATCTCCAGCTTATGGGTGATATGGAATCCCAATATCTATCTATCTATCAGCTGAAATAGGAAGAGAGGTAAGTAACTCACATCTGTTGAAGCCAAAGCCAGTGCTGTGATACATGAGTTCCCTGCTCTGTGGAAAATGTGGCCAAAGGAAATAGCAAAAGAGCCCCTACAGTGCTTGCTGCGGTGGCACATAAACTAAAGTTGGAAGGATACAGAGAAGATTAGCATGGCCCCTGCACAAGGATGACACGCAAATTTGTGAAGCGTTCCATATTTTTTTAAAAGGAAAAACAATAAAAGGGCATCTACAAGGGAGAGGAGCTTGTCAAATGGGAAATGTTAGGCCTGGGTGTGAAGGTTGGTGAAGCTCAGAGCAAAGCCAAGCAGCAGGGACAGCTTATTAATTATGTAAATAACTACCTGTGGTGTCGCCTCCTCGTGCACCTGCCGGAACATCTTCTCCTCTCTGCACATCTTGTCACAGCTTTGGTCCAGGCGATCTTTTCAAACATGTGCGTGTAGCAAACAGCCTTGGAAGGAAGTGCTTGTGAGAGATGTTCTCCTCTCCACAGAGGATATCTGATGCTTGAACAGGATAATGTAGCCCACCTTCACTTGAGGACGAGAACGGGCACACTGGTTAGCATCCCTTTGAGAAGATTGGTCCTTTCCTAATGTCTTAGTTCACTTGTACTGCTGTGATACAAGTTCCACAAGGGGGTCATTTCAAAGAACAGATCGATCTTATCACAGTTCTGGGGTTAACAGCCCAAACCACGGCCTTGACCACATGCTTTCCTTCCTTGTCAGTCATCTCAGGGAGACGCTGGTGACCCTCACGTGGAATCTGTCTTCCCCTGTGTGTACATCAGCCTCTGAGTCAGATTTGCTCCTTTTGTAACTCAAAAGCGGTGAGATTTATAAGTCATCCTACTCAGGTACAATCTATTTAACATAACATAGAACCCCATGTTTCTCAGCAAGACCATACCCATACGAATCAAGGTTAGAATGCCAGCTTTTTTTGTTTTTTGGTGGGGGAAGTACACAACTCAATCCTTAACACCTAAGCCCGCTGTTCTTCAGCTGGGGCACACCTCATTGTGTGCGCAGTACTCACGCACCCACTGCCACACTACCTCCAAGGGACTTGTTGGGCCAGAGGAGGAGCTGTGATGCTCCGTGGGCCATGAGTCAGAAACTACCTAAAATCCTGGTTGGCTGTCTCCTTACCAACTAAATCTGAGCACCTGTGGAGGAGAGCTATCCTAATAGGTCCCTGCCATTGCCTGAAGACTTCGTGGCAGCCCCCAGCACCCTCCTGTTTCTGAACTCCCTTTTCCCATCCATTATCCACATTTTTCTGCCTTTGGTGTTTGGCTTCCCAAGTCTGTGTTCCTGAATACCTGACCTCCGTCCTCTTCGTTAAGTTTGGCCAGTAGGAGGTGCTAAAAGAAGTCAGAAGAGGCGGCAGGGGGTGTGGGGGGGGTGTGTCTGGTGGGGGGGCTCTACCTGCTTTCTACCTCTATGACCTCTGCTCCTGTTGGAAATCCATCGTCACGGTAAGACGAGCAGAACAGAGCTCTGCCCTCGTGCCCGGACGGGCATGACATCTCACTCCTACTTGCATGTGGACATTCATCACCCCTGATTGA
The DNA here is from genome assembly GCF_000313985.2 of Echinops telfairi. NCBI lineage: Eukaryota > Metazoa > Chordata > Mammalia > Afrosoricida > Tenrecidae > Echinops > Echinops telfairi. The sequence goes on along the minus strand of NW_022108124.1, from coordinate 5,495,290 downwards.
ATCACTTGATGCTGTCCAAACCTCATAAATGATCTCCAGGAAGCTAGCTCCAGTTAAATTCCTTTGAATGTAACCTCCTTGATTCAGAAAATTATTCAAGGCTTTTTTTTTTTTGTATGAAAAATGGAGCCCTGGTGGTATAGTGGGTTATGTATTGGGCTGCTCACTGCAAGGTCAGCAGTTTGAAGTCACCAGCCACTCCATGGGAGAAAGAAGAGATTTTCTGCTCCTGTAAAGATTTACTATCCCAGAAATCCACAGGGACCATTCCACGCTGCGCCCTTGGTTTGCCATGAGTCAGAATTAACTCAATGACTACGAGTGTGAGATGTGCATGCAATGCGGGTTTCTAGATACACACAACCCTGCCTTTAAGAAATTTGGATTACTTTTCTCCTCTTCTTCAACCCACCATGTTATTCCACTCACCTTAGACTTTATAGGAGCCTCCATAAAATAAGATGCGTCCTCTGATTTCTAGCGCTCTAGACATCGCACTGCTTACTAGACTGTTACAAATGCAATTTTCCCTGCCTAAAAACAAGATTGATCCAATGGTTGTCAGAGTGTTGTAAATCGACATGTTGGTGAACCATAAAGAACACTATTTTTTTCCAGCATGCAGATCACTACATCATTTCTGGCAGATAGGTGGGGCTCCTAGTGATCACATAATACATCCTCAGTCTTGGTTTCATAAAATTAATGTATGATAAATTAAATCAGGACCGCAACAGAAAACCATTCCACATACAGTAAGAGCATTTAAATACAGCTCCATGAATCCCTGAATCACAGTTTCTAGCTGGAAGGGAGATTGAAAGACCTTTAATAAAATTCTTTGATTTGACAGTTCATCACATTCTAGAAAAGTTAATATTGCACAAACTCATTCCAATCCTTGTCAAAATTATTTCATTTCCCCTCCTTTTTTATTATTTCTACAACTCACCAGGAAAGAAATGACAAGTTACGTCTAACTTCCCAAACGTGTAGAAAAGCACAGTATCCCAGTGCCACAAACACTGAGCAAGTGATCTATTTCTTAATAATGATTAAGATAAATGACTTGGGAAGCGATATCCTAAAGGAGGCGAGGAGTTAGCCAGGAGGATAGGGAAGTGCAGGAGTCACCCAAGCAGGGGAGACAGCCTTGGTGAAGTCCTGGGGATAGACAAGGAATTGGCTTGTCCTAGGTCCTATAGACCGTGCAGAATGATAGGAAGTCAAAGCGTAATCTAGAATTAAGGGAGAAACGAGGAGAGAAAGGTGAGTGCCCCTGTTGCCACCCTTTGAAATGATCTACTTCAAGCCACACTGCCCAGCTATCCTCACTATGAATGCCTGCCAGCTCTGGGCTGGAGCCTGGCCATGATCGATGACAAGCACGTTTTCAATTGACCAACAATCCTGATGGACCATTTGGGGATCCCTGTCTCCAATGAGTCAACAATTATGGAGTATTTGTTATGCTCTAAGAACAGTGATAAAGTGATCCTATCAAAAGCCTAAGTAGTTTTGATTCAAATTAAATGGTCATTATGAACCAAGGTCAATACATCAATTGAACAGTCTCCAACCACTGATGTCCTTTCTAAAGTCTGATATTATTATCCTCTTCCAGTAAGTCTTAATCCTAAAAGCATGTAGATCAATGCTGTTTAAGGTAAATCCTAGCCTCAACTCTGATTAGTGTGAATCTAAATAACAATAATTAATGGATAATTTAGCCCCTCCGTAATCTATATCAATAAGCCTTGTTGTGTGACTATACTAAGAAAAGAATATTTATGATTCTAATAAAACTTCAATACAGAATGCCTGCCACTTATCGCCTCCCTACAAACAAATTGTCTGCTCTCAACTTCTGGATAGAGAAATCCTGCACTGAAGCAGAATTTCTGCCTGGGGTTTTCTTTCTTTTTTGAGTGATGGTTCATTAATCTCAAAAATTTGAATAGAAAAGAATTTCAAAAAAGATATTTTGATTCTTCTCTTAAAAAAAAAAATCATACTCTAAATCAGCGGTTCTCAACCTGTGGGTCGCGACCCCTTGGGGGGTTTAGCGACCCTTTCACAGGGGTTGCCCGATTCATAACAGTAGCAAAATTTCAGTGATGAGGTAGCAAGGAAAATAATTTTATGGTTGGGGGGGGGGTCACCACCACATGAGGAACTATAAGGGTTACAGCATTAGGAAGCTTGGGAACCACTGCTCTAAATGGATAGAATAGAAAAATCAATTAATGAGACAGACACTCAAGGCTTGAAAATACTTTGTGCTTGATTTCCTTCTCTGCTGCAGGCCTAGTGAAAGTCTCAGCAATTTTGAGCAAGAAACTCAACATTTTTTTTCATACTGGGAACGATGCTGTTTCTCTCACCCATAAGCAACACGGGATGCCAAGCACGGGCTGTTGAGTACACAACTGGTCCTGGAAAACAAGTGCAGGAAGAAGATTCAAGACGGGCTTTGGATGATCTCTAGGAGCTACAAAAATCAAGCAACAGAAGGCGTGTCGGTTGAGGTCGTAGAGTAGATCCCAGCATATAGCAATCCCACAGGACAGAGGAGAACTGTTCCACGTGGTTCTCATGACTGCAATCCTGTTGGAAGTAGTTAGCCACATCGTTTCCAGGACAGCATCTGGTGGGTTCAAAGCACCGCACCTATTGTGAGCAGCCACGCGCTTAACAATAGTACCACCACACCTCCTTCAAAGGGAATCTCAACAACCAACTGAAACTGCTATCAAGTAGACTCTGACTGAGGTAGTTACATAATCTGTTGTCAATTTGAGACTTAAGAGTGAAGGAGTGGCATTTAACCTGTCAGTCAGGTCACAACTTGATGACCTCATTTGGTGGAGCTGAGACAAATAGCGCACCAGATGTGGGACACTGGCTCACTCCCTGGGAGATATTCCTGCAGACAAGACACATGGAGCTACGCTAGAGCCCTGGAGCTGAAGGAGCCATGAGGAGACCCCTGCCAGTGCTAAGATGCTTCCACTGCCACCGGATCCACAAGATTTCCCACCCACTAGCCTGTGATCTTCCTGCAATCAGAGTCATACTTGTGTTTTGTGAGTCTGAAGAGGACTTTATAGATCAGGCATATGGGCTAATATCAGACTTATGGACTTAATCTGGACTGGGCTGGGATGTTTTCTCAATTTCAATTGCTCTTGTATATAAAGCTCTTTCTTATACACATATGAGTGTCTATGAATTTGTTTCTCTAGTCTACCCAGACTAACACACTGACTCATAGTGACCTTATAAGAGAGAGTAGAACTGCCTCTGAGTATTTCCAAGACTGTAAATATTTACAGGACTAAAAAGCCTCTTCTCTCTCCCACCCTTGAGGTTAAAAACAGAAAACTGAACTCCCTGGCATCAAGTTGGTGCCGACTGATAGCAACCCTATAGAACAGATTAGAAGTGCCCCTGTGAGTTTCCAAAACTAACAAGCCTGTCTTCTCCTGGAGAAGGGCTGGTGGTTTCGAACCGCTGACCTTGCAGTTATCCTAACATGTACCCACTATGCCACCAGGGAAGGATGCTTATAATTATGCATTAATTTTATTGCTAGGGAAGATTTAATGATAATACATTACAAAATTCGAATGGCATCAAAGTCGGTTCCGACTCATAGTGACCTCGAGAGCCGAAGGAATGCCCTCTAGAGTCACCTATGCTATCGCTGTTGAAACAGCCATATCCTTTCTTCTACCGAACAGCTGGGGCTTCAAGCAGCTCGTGATTGGCTTAGCAGCCAAGCACCTCACCGCTGTGCCTGCATTCCCAATAATAAATAAACAGATTTAAATCCTAATCTAGTCTTCCAAATGGTTCCCTAAAAATTAAATGAATCTGCTTTTGTTTTGCTAATATCTTCTCTGATTTTAAGAAGCTGTAACATTTCCCTGAATCGGCACTAGTATTTCAGCCTCCAAAAAAGATCTAGCCCTGTACAACCAGAAGCCTGGGTGGTTACTTGTTCCAACGTAGGGGAGTGATCCTCAAGCCCGGCAGTTTGAAACCAGCAGCCACCCTATGGGAGAAAGGCAACTTTCTACTTTTCTAAACAGTTATAGTCTCAAAAACCCACTAACGAAGTGGTTCTTAACCTGTGGGTCATGACATATTTCCGATGGTCTTAGGAACTGAGACACCGCTCCTCTATCCGTCTCCAGGTGGGTCCGCCCACATGCAGATACGCCCACATAGGAGTACCCGGCCTGAAGACTGTTACCCATGCTACACCATGCTTCAAGACAAAATTTCATTTATTTGTAATTCAAAATCAACATTTCACAATATATAATTACATATTGTTTCTGTGATGAATCACTATGCTTTAATTATGTTCAATTTGGAACAATGAAAATACATCCTGCATATCAGATACATTACGATTCATAACAGTAGCAAAATGACAGTGATGAAGTAGCAACGAAAATCATTTTATGGTTGGGGGTCACCATAGCATGAGAAACTGTATTAAAGGGCTGTGGCATTAGGAAGGTTGAGAACCACTGCACTAGGGGATCTCTATGAGTCATCACAGACTCCATAGCAGTGAAAGTGATTGTACAGCCAAAGTACAGTAAGGGTGCAGTTGTTAGAGAATTCCACAAGGTGTCAGCCTTGAGCTAAGATGATAACTCCAACAGAGTTTTAATGATGATAGATGATAGGACAGATGGTAGGTAGGTAGGTAGGTAGGTAGGCAGGCAGGCAGGCAGGCAGGCAGGCAGACAGACAGACAGACAGACAGACAGACAATAGACAAGTATATTTCAGGTCTTCACGTGAGCGTTGTAGGTGTAGACCTATGGCAACATTACAGCAGCCATTTGGTGAGTGCCTATGAGGTGGTAGGCACTTCCCATACATATTTTTAATCCTTAAAAGAAATCATACTACAGCATGGATAAGCTTTAAAGACATCATGCTGTGGGAAGTGAAGTCAGCCACAAAAGAATAAATAGTGTACGTTCCCATTCATCTGAAATATCTAAGACAGTCCAAGATATAAAAACGAAAGAAGCTCACGGCCATCTTGTCAGTTCAGACTCATAACCGCCCTGTGGCACATGATAGAACTTCCCTTGCCCATTTCTGAGACTCTCTATGAGAGTAGGAAACTTCATCTTTCTCAAAATGTACGAGTGGCTATCAGCAAAGGAGGCCTGGCAGTGCAGTGGTTAAAGCAGTTGGCTGTAGCAAAAATCTTCCGTGGATCAAATCCACCAGCAATCCCGAGAGAGAAAGATGTGGCTGGGCGCTTCAATAAATATGCACAGCGCTGCAAACGTTAGGAGGTAGTTCTACTCAGTCCCATAGAGTTCCTATTGGGTTAGAATTGACTCATCCGAAATTAATTTGGTATTGGAGGGGCAGGAGGGAAGGGGAAGGGAAGTGACCGTTTAGGGAGCATTGAGTAACTCTTAGTGGTGATGAGAAATTTGCCATTGGATCTTGGTGGTCGTTGCACATGATAAGAGTAAGTAATATGATTGGATTGGCAAATGCGTGACTTTTCTGTTGTCGTCAAGCTAATTTTGACTCATAGAGACCTTATGACACAAATATTTGCTCATGTTTTCCCTATACTATACTGGCTCTAGTCTGTCAGATTGTCATATTGTTTCCATGTTGTTGTGATGCTAGAAACTATGTCCCGAGGATTTCAAATACCGGGAGGGTCATACAAAGTAAATAGGTTTCATCAGAAATTTGAGATTAAGAACAGACTACAAAGAAGGACTAGATTGTCCACTTCTGAGTGCTTAACCACTGAACGCCACATGACTAACAGTAGAACATTGACAGATATACTGAAAACTTTCTGAATTTCAGGAGCACATTGTCAGGTATAGCATCAGAAAAGTCGTTCTTCGGATTGGAAAGCACTCAAAATACTGCACAGGAAGAGCTGCCTTCTCAAAGTAGAGTCAACCATAATGACATGGATGGAGTCAAGACTTTGGGACTTTCATATGCTGTTGGAGAATTGCCTGATTTTAAACCACTCAGTAGACCCTTGTTCTGTTACACAACTCCCTCTTGATCCATGTACAGGTTCCACATGAGCACAATGCAGTGTTTTGTGATTCCCATTCTGCCCAAGGCTATAGCCATAGTTTGTTATGGTTCACCAGTTGAATGACTTTGCAGAATCAATAAAACCCAAATATCTTTCTGATATTCTCTGTTTTCAGCCCAGATCCATCTGACATCAGCACGGAAGTCTTCTTGTCCCATGTCCTTTTCTGAATCCAGCCTCAATCTCTGCCAGTGTCCTGTACTACTGTTGAATGACCTTCAATAAAATTTTACTTATATGTGATCCTAATGATATTGTTCTATAATTTGCCCATTCTGTTGGGTCACCTTTCTTTGGAATGGGTACAAATATGAATCTCTTCCAGTCAGTTAGTTAAGGAGCTATCTTCTAAATTCCCTGTCATAGATGAGTATGTACAGTACTTTACCATCTTGTTGAAACATTTAAATTGGTATTCCACCAATTCCTGGAGCCTTATTTTAGGCTAATTATTTCAGTGCAATGGGAACTTCTTCCTTCAGTACCATTAGTTCTTTATTTGTGCTATCTCTTGAAAAAGCTGAAAGCTTGACTAGTTCACTTTTGTATAGTAACTGTGCATTTGTACCATCTTCTTTTGATACATCCTGCATCGTTCAATACTTTGCCATAGAGTCTTTCAATATTCCAATTTCAGACTTAAGCTGTTGATAGAATTCTTCAATTTCTTCACCACCAGTATTTGTGTTTGGAGCATAAATTTGAATAGTAGTTGTATTGATTGGATTTCCTTGAATTTGGATAGATATAATGCTACCAGAGACAACACTGTACATCAAGATAGATCTTGAAATGTGCTTTTTGATGATGAATGCAAAGTCATTCTCGATTGTGTCATTTCTAGCCTAGTAAACTATTTGATTTTCTGATTCAAAATGCTTAATACCAATCTTCCTGCATCAATACTTCATACATTCAAAGTTCTGATTATTAATTGATGTTTGCAGCTATTTATTCTAATTTTGAGTTGTGCTCCAGCAGCAAATGAAGATCTTGAAGGATTTGTTCCCACAAGCTACACACCACTCAGATCATTATAACTATCTCTACTTTAAAAAGATAGCCCTTCTTCTGTCATATTTTGAATGTCTTCCATATTAGTCCAGGTAGACTAGAGAAACAAATTCATAGACACTCATATATTTATAAGAAATAACTTTATATATAAGAGCAGTTGAATATTGAGAAAACATCCCAGTCCAGTCCAGATCGAATCCAAAAGTCCAATATTAGCCCATATGTCTAATACCAATCTATAAAGTCCTCTTCAAACTCAAGAAACACATGCAATAATGCCAAAAGTAGGAAGATCACAGGCCAGTGGTGCCAAGTCTTGTGGATCCAGTGGCAATGGAAGCATCTCAGCACTGGCAGAGGTCTTCACGTGGCTCCCCCAGTACCCAGGGTAGGAAGTCTAATAGCATAGTACCAAGTGTCTTGTCACTTGAGCATCTCTCAGGGAATGAGTTTTGTCAGTAGAGGGTCTCCAAGGGAGTGAGAAGAGAGAGCATCTCCCACCTCCAAGGAGTTCCCAAAATCTCAGGGCAAGGTCATGCTCACACAGAGGCCTCATTGGCTATGACACGAATGACAGACTAGACTCCATCCCTCCACTCTTAATCCTCTCAGATCCCAAATTGACACCAGATTATGTAACTGCCACACCTTCCGACCTGAATGGCCCATCTTCTGGCACTATCTGACGATGTTCTGTTTCTTTTCATAAGGTTTTCAGTATCTGACAATCTTTTGATTCTGTCCATAGGTTTTCTGTGGCTCATCCCTCAGAAATGGACAGCCTGTTCCTTCTTTAGTTTGTTCCTAGTATTTACTATTTTCCCAATACCAGGATTCAGGTCCAAGACAACAGGGCTAACCCCACACAAAGCCACTGCTATTGCATCAATTCAAACTCATAATGACCCTCTGTAGCATTTCTGAGGCTCCATAAATCTTCAAAGGAACAGCCAGTTTCATCTTTCACCCTCAGAGTGACAGACGGGTTGGAATGCTGACCTTGCAGTTAACAAGGTCAGCTAGGTTAGCAATTCAACACTTCGGAGGCAGTGCCACCAAAGCTATTTAGCTAACAAGGCACTGAGTTCGTGTCATTTGAATCCCTGGGCTGTTGTGCCTTGTTATCTTAGTAAATACCGGGATGTTTGACATCTCAGGTTCTGATTTGAGGCCTGGTATTATTACTTCTGAGTAACCCAAACCATTCCGGCTAGCCTATGACTGTCTTCATTTCAGCATCCCAGAAACCCCTCCGTCTTGGCAAACTGATGTGGTTAATCACCCTAAGTTCATTTCCTAACTGCACAACCTTGAGTTAGTTTCTAACTTCTCAATCCTGACCCATTAGATGGGAAAATACTAATACCTACTTTATTCCATTGTTGAGAAAGTCGAACAAGATATATCTACAATGAATGTTCAGCATAGGAGAGGCATTTAGTTATCAATATTATTACTCTGGGTACTCACCCTATCACTCTTCCATCACTGCCGTGTTCTTGTCAATTCCTTCTTGAGGTGAATCTTGCCCCAGAGACTGAGAAACGAGGTTAGATCCCGCCCTGACCTCTATCAACCCTTGATTTCCCCATGTTGTTTGTTCTACATTATCATCCCTGACTTAAGAATTCTCTCAGACTTCTTTGCTTTTAAAGATCGGTAACCATTCTGACAGTTCATATTCCCCAAAGCCTTGGTAACCATGAGACTGTCCCTCCCAAGGAAGCAGAGCCAATAATCACGGGGAATAGTATAGACAGGGCTGCCTAAAATCTATACAGTGAAATGTATAGCTCAATCCCAGTCACTTGCATAATATGGATCTTGAATCAATAATAATAACTTTGCTGACTTGGCTAATAATCCTTCTCCGTCCAACTGTATCTAATGCCCTGTGTAATGAATGGTCTTAGTCCAACTGAACATTTAATGGCTGTCATGTTTGAGTACACTTTCTGACATATATCTTCATCATCATTGTAAGGATTACCATTTACTGCTTTCTAAAAGCACTACGTACAGTTAGATTTGTTTCAACTTATAAAAGACAATGATTTCCCTTGGCAAACAAGAAAAGGGGATATATTGCTAGAAATGGCAACTACTCTATTTTATTTTACCATCTGTGTAGAATTGTGTTTATATTCAAACACATTAAATATATATGTACACATGCATCACTTAGAAATTCTACTTAGGGAAGCTTGCCGAGACATTCTGGCTATACATTACTTACCACTCACCAAATCATAACCAAGAGTTGATCAATGAAAATTGTATGCTATTTTCCTATTGTCTAAAATAATGCTCAGGGTTTATTTATCTTTACCTAGGGTATCGTCTCTCACTAAAATTCTAGACTCTGTCACTTCAAGTAAAATCAATACCTTAGAGCAGTAATATCTATATTTTGTACTTTATGTTCTAATCCAAAATGCTTTATTTTAGTAAAAAAATATGTGTGTGCCTGATTTACAAAAGACAGCCAGTTTGGATGATTCCCAATGTAGATTTTAGTGCTGTTGAAATCATCCTTTTCCCAAGACTTACCTGGAGTTCTTACAATATTATGTAGCAAACTGCATTCTCCGCTACAGTCCAATCTCTAATCCTTCTCTGATAGAGGAATCCAAGATAATTCCTCTGATCGCTGCAGTCTCAGCTGACCCTGCAGAAGAAACAAATTTACCTACACAACACCTAGACCAGTGTTCCCGATTGACTGACAGTAAAAAGAACAGTTTAGTGTAGAGTATTTCACAGGCTTCAATCGAAGTGTGTGTTTCTGGTAAGGTGTTTACTTCTGGATTCCTGACCCATGTGCCCTGATTTAAACAGTCCGATCAGGAAATTAATATACTACAATAAATGATCTCTATTAGTATCTAACCTTCAGGTTTTAAGGCTCTGTAACTTAAATAGGCCTAAGTAACATAGATCAGAATGTGTTCGTGGTGAAGACTAGATCAGTGGTGCTAGAACGCTTTAATGACTAGGTTCTGGCTTCTGATCATCATTCCTGCATATTTTATAATAGGAGTCGACCTGGCATACACTAGGAGGTAGAAGGAAAGATGAGGGAAACTTCAGGGTGCTTTCCTTTGAAGAGTCTGAAGGAGTATGAGCATTATTCAGCTATCAAAATGGCCAATACGCTATCAGGAGCACCAGAGGCAGCAGAAAGCACGAGTCCAAGGAAAGCATATAATCTTATTCTAAACCAACCAATAAATTAAAGACACCTTGGCCCTACTGAGGTAAATACATTACCATCATGCCAGTACACGACCATTCAGCTTTTCTTGTTGTGAATATCTGCTCTTCAGGTATCCCAAGGAACAAAGTTTTATAGGACATATAACCTTACACCAGTGGTTCTCAACCTTCCTAATGCTGCAACCCTTTAATATAGTCCTCATGTTGTGGTGACACCCCCCACCCTGCCCCGCCCCCAACCATAACATTATTTTCGTTGTTACTTCATAACTGTCATTTTGCTACTGTTATGAATCCAGAAACCCCTGTGAAAGGGTCATTCGACCCCAAAAGGGGTCACGACCCACAGGTTGAGAACTGCTGATCTAGTCCAACCTTCTCATTTTTACAGATAAAGAAATAGTACAAAAGGCAATATGCAAAAAATCTTAACTTCTGCAGTAGGGTTTCAGGAATGTGGGTTTTCATCATTGTTAAGAGAGGTGGGGAAATATATGCTTCAAATGCAGTCATCAGTAAAATAATGAGTGATTGATGTTGATCTCTAAAGTACTGGGCTTTTTCTAACTAGCTGAACAGGTCATTAGGTTTAAACCTAAACCCAATAGAGGAAACTACATATTTCTTTATATTTCAGAAAGGGGACTGTAAAATTTTAAAAAAAATCTTTGAGCACATTATTCATGATGTCATGACATTATGTATTCATAAATTCTAATTTTATTGCTGTTGACTGGATCAGCATTCTCAATTTGAAGCACCCTTCATTATCGTTTCATTCTCGGCAGAGAGTTCCTGCAGTACATCCATTTCTAGGGGTCACGAGAACTTCCACAGTCTCAGAAAGCTCCGTGCAACCTCAGACTGCTTCATTGATAGCATTATGTTTCATTATCATGGATCCAGGTATTTCTATACATAAACACGTCTTTAGTTATACCCCTAATAGTGTAGCATGGAAGAACTCCTAACGCGTCGCCCACCATGGTCACCAAGCAATACCCAAAGGAGCTCGGACCTCTTTAAAGTGTTGTCTCCACTCCTGCCATCCTTCCTGTGATGGATTTCCACAAAGGCACTCTTACATTCATTCAGAATTCAGACCATTTCATAAACCCATTTCCTCTTAAATTCACTCCAGCCATGGATACGTATTTACTTGACTGGGTGATTCTGAAGAATAACTTAAGCAATATCATCTGTTGCAGGTACCACAACCATTAGCCCTGTGAGTTGTCACCAAAAATGAAACAATTCCATACTGCATAAGGTCTAGCCGATAATGATATAGCGATGCTCCACACGTTTGCATAATCTTATTCCATTCCATATCCATTAGATAATTTATTTGGAATCAGAAGATTATCTCTGTCCATAAAATAAAGTTGATAGCTTCCCAACACAATAAGAACCTGAAATACAGACGGTCTTACTGGGGCCTGGAATCCCACCTTCAAGGGCACTAATGAAATAGCAAGTTTAACTCAAGGGTAGAACAAACGTGCTACCATGCTATGCCCATCTAACTAGTTTTAGAAGGACTCTTTCCTCTGAGGGCTTCACTCACTAATTCTTTCATTCCTTAGTCAAACATTACCAGTGGGGAAATAGTCCTGAGAGGCCTCTGTGCCCACTGGTACAGAAATGCATTGTCCTTCACCTGCTCCAGAATGGAGCATGGGAGAGAGCGATCTTTAACACCCAGAAAGAGCCTCACAGACACAGAGATGTGTGTCTAGTTGAGACTAGTGTGGCAGACAGCCATGGGCCCGTCGTGATTAATGGTGCTAAGATGAAATCCCGTATCTGTCATTTGGGGGCAATGTTTGTGAGGATGGCATATTCCTCCTTTCAATTCACACTTTCCTTTTAAGAAAGGCTGCTCATTTATATCCTCTGAGGGTGCTCTTAACAAGATGGATGTACTATTTCAGGTTTAAAGAGGGAGGGAAAAACAAAATTGCAAAACACCAAGAAAAAAATGAAGGCTGAATCATCCTCAGTAACCTCCCAAATTTATATTCCTCAATATCACAAACTGAATTATCTCTATAAATATTAGCTTAGAAAAACACCTTTTCACTTACAGCTGCATAGTGAAGAACCACATCACATCCATACAGCAAAGATTTTATTTTCAGTCTAATGTGCCAATGGCAGTTTTCAATAAGAAAAAGCAATTTACCAGTCTAGCCAATTATGCTTTGTCCTTGGATGAAGACGACAGCGAAGCCTGTGTCTCTTTTTCACTGAAGACGCCAGAAAGCTATCCCTAATACTCAGGCTGTTTCTCTGTGAAGTTAAACATTAAGGAGGTGATTCAAATTCAGCTTAACTTTGGTACCAAATCAAAGAAATGACGTTGCTATCTGATTGTAGGAAAGGGATTTAAGAACCGTCCAAAGCAGCAGTGGCATGAATTTTAAATTCTGAGCCTGTGGATAATATTGAAGCTCACTGCCTCCTGCTATTGTCTCACCAAGATGCTTCTCTTCTGTACCCTGAGGCACAAAGTATTTGGGTCTCTAGACAACCACCTGCAGCCCTTGCTTCATTTAATTCATCTTTTGCCAAGACATGACCATGGACATGAAGGAGAGGTCTAGAGTCAGTCCTGTTTATGCCATTGATTTCCTGTGTCATGACCAGAAAATTGTTTTGCCTCTTTTTTGCACAAGCTGTAATACTAAGATACATCACAGAACCTCTTTGGGAGATTGTTATAATGATGTGATCGGTTAGAAAAGCAGATCAGAGATATATGCGGTGTTTATAGACTTTCACAGATGAACAAACAAATGACACCAGGATAATTATCCAGCACAAGACCCTTGAAGTTTATCTACCATTATGATATCAATGCAGCACTAGATTATTACTTTGAGGATACAGGAAATTTTGCTTGATAATTAAAGGCATTTCCTCTATCCTGTCCCTGATTTATAATATTGTGCTGAACAGGAAATTAAGCCTAAAATGTCGGTGCTAATTCAAGCATTAGATAAAAGTATTGAAGTGAGACAATGTTGGTCATTCACTTATTAATTCAAAAGATCTATATTGAATGTCTACTCCTTGCCTGGCTTGGCATCACTAAAGGTACAAAACCGAGTAAGGCTTGATTGCTGCTTCAGGCATTGATGGAGAAGGGAAAGGGACACACTTTCTCTCCATTCCTCACACCCCAACTCTCACTCAGATGGTCACATGTTCCATGCATCCACTTACCCATTTTAGACTGTGTTGGCATTTGTATGTAGTCTACTGTGCCATCTTCTTTATGTAACTAACTCCTGCATACCATTATGAGTTGTACATCTGTGCCTAGCATGTGGTATTTGCTCATGTATTTCTATAAACAAGACATTAATACGATGTGAGAAATCCTCAAATGAAAGAAGGAGCAAATGACCCTAAGATAGAGACTATGGAGCCATGATTACGAAAATCTTCACAGATGCATTTAATTGGTACACAACGTGCACTTCAAAAGACAAAGAGAAACACAGAGTGAGTAGGGATAGCAGGAGAAGGACTAATTAGTCCCTGTGAGATGTCTCCTCAAAGCGTCCACCCAAAAAGCCCTGCCTGGCATGTGGTCAACGGAGCCACTGGAGAATTGACTGTCCTTCGGCTCCCAACCATAAAAAGCCAGTCCCTCCAACCCCTGACTTGATGTTGATGCTAATGGGGCTAGCTACCAAGAACTGGCAGAGCCTAGACTCAACAACCCCAATCACCCTCACCGAGCCTCAGTAACAATCAAGATAGCAGGTAAGGTTTTGTCCTTCCTGGTCAACACAGGGGCTGTCTTCTCTGAAGAGAAGGTTTTGCATCCCTTCTCTGGTCCTTTACATCCTTCCAAGGTCTCTCTCATGGAAATTGATGGCCGTCCTTCACACCCATTTTCTACTGGGCTCCTTACATGTCGGGTGGATAGCAGGCAAGTTGCACAAAAAATTAAGATGGCGACAGTAAGGTTTAAATAACCAGAAAAGCATACATAAAGCTGTTAGCCAAGAAGTTAATGAGAAAGGAGAAATGAATGTGTTCATTATGATGAAAGAATTACAGTATAAGAAATATGAAGGGCATCAAACTAATGATTCGCTGGTGACACAGGAAACCAACTGAGCCGACACGGTCACCCACAGCCCAACTAATTCAAACCTGCCTCACCCCTCTCCCATCCTTTTCTTGTCACTGCCCAATGTCTGGCCACAGTATACAGACACAGAATTACACTCCTTGCTGTCCAAGGGAGGAACCTGTGTGGTAATGTGGGTAATTCTGCAAGAAAAAGCTAGCCTTACCCCAAGCCCAGGTAGCCACCATTGTACAACAAATCCATCACTCTTTACACATCAGCCCCCAAAAAACAGCCATTTCCTTAAACCTCTGTTTCATCACCCACGCTGTTTGTTCTGCCTACCACACTCGAGCCTCTGTCAGCCTGCAGGAAGGACTGAAACCAAACTTCCCTACCCATCAGACAAAAGGACATCTCCCAGGGCAAGATTGACAAGTAAACTTCACCCACCTGCCATCACACAAAAAAACCAAGATATTTTCTTACCATGGCTGATACCCTTACAGGGTGGGTAAAAGCCTTTCCTACCAAACATGGAACAGCAAAAGTAGTGACAGACACCCTGCTGACCCACATCATTCCCAGACTGGGTCTCCCCACCTCCGTACAATCTGATAATGGGGCTGCTTTCATTCCCAAGATTACTCACCAGCTATGTTCAGCATTAAACAGAGACTGGAAACTACACATCCCATGCAGACCTCAGTCACCAGGAAAAGTAGAAAGACTAATGGACTCCTCAAAGATCACCTTACAAAATTTTCTGTAAAACTCCACCCGTCCAGGGTAATTTCCTTTGGAGCACACGTACTTACAATACAGAAATTAAAATAGAAAAAATATTTTTTTTCTTGGCAGAAAAATATCTGCACAATAAGATGAGATTTTTTAATACCTTTTGCACTTTACAGAAAATGAATTGGAGTGGAGGAGAGTTGAGGAACAGAAAAATCAATTCAAAAGTTTAGCATAGCAAGTGATCAAAAGACATGACTTTGAGTGTTGATCATGGATATGCAATCGAGTGAGCACAGATACAAGACGCCAGTTAGATAGGACTAGGTCTATTTTCATCACTCCTGAAACAATAGCAATGTCTTGTACAAATTGGATAGTATTTCTTTTTCAACTTATATATATTAAATTGGTTTATCTTGCATGTAAGTTCTAGGCAATTGTGGACAGTGGTGTACCCACTAGCACAACCAAGATAAACAACAGTTTCATCAGAAAATTTCTCAGCCTCCCAACTCTATGTATTGGTTTGCTATTTCCAGAACATCATAAAAATGAAATAACACAGTATTGAGTATTGTTTGGAGTCTGGCTTCTTGCATGTAGTAATATGCATTTGAAATTCAACACGTGTTGATTTTAATCAGTAGTTCATTCTTTCTCATTGCAGAGTAGTATTC
This sequence comes from Echinops telfairi, assembly GCF_000313985.2. Taxonomy (NCBI): domain Eukaryota; kingdom Metazoa; phylum Chordata; class Mammalia; order Afrosoricida; family Tenrecidae; genus Echinops; species Echinops telfairi. The sequence goes on along the minus strand of NW_022108124.1, from coordinate 5,479,437 downwards.
AGTGATAGGAATGTATCTGTTCCCCAGTAAAAGTCATGTGGGTAATTTCCTAATTGAGATATGAAAAACTACCATGTTTATGTGCCCATAATTTTTCTTATGATCTGAGTAAGTACCTAAGAATGGCAGTGCTGGGTCATATGATGAATACACCTTAACTTAACAAACACTGGCAAACCGCTTTCCAAAGTGGATGCACTATTTTACATTTCCAACCACAATTTATCAGAGTTCCAGTTGCTCCACATGCTCACCAGCACTTAGTAGATCAGTTTTTAAACATTTCCACTAAGTTTCTGTGGTACTTCAGGGCTTTTTTTCTGAAGGCTAATGATGTTGAACATCTTTTAATATTTTTATGTTCCTCTAATATCTATATTAGGTTAATAATATGTTATAAGTAAATATTTAATAAATAATAAACATACATTTTATATTTCCATTTCGTTTTATTGTCTATTAGTTTAATAATATATTGATATATATTGAATAAATAATAAATACACATTTAATGTAAAATATTTCCATATTGTTTTTCATGATGATTTGATGAATCTACAAATAAATTGTTACACAGATATTTAGAAGACTGGAAGTACCTATAGCTGGTATAATTAGAATGGCTAATGAGAGGGAATGGGAAGGGTTTGGAATGACAGAACGCCTTGTTGGTGAATGGTGATTAGTGATTGGTGCTTAAGGAAGCTTAACTGAATAAGCTGGTAGACGTACCCCAAAATGGCTGTTGCTATTCCTTACAATTGATGACTTCCATTCAATAGTTTATCTTAGGATTTTCAATACATAGAACTCCATTAACTTAATAACACTCTCCAGAACTGTTCTTTAGTTCCATAAGCAGATGAACATCAATTGGCTTTACTTCCTGCTTATAAGAAAAAGAAATAAATTTCAAAAAAAAATTCTATTTTATTCTCCAAATAACCATGGCAGTGGTTCAGTGCCTGGCTTTCAAAAGAATTCTAAATAAAATATCAAATCAAAAGGAAGAGAAATTAGAAACGGAAAGCTATAGGCCCTGTAAATTCATTAAATGATTGATCCTTTGTAATCACCTTCCTGACTGTGAAGATGCTGTAAAGCGAGGTCAGGAAGTGATACATAGCTGCCTCCAGAATCACTGACGAATCCAAAGTTCTTGGACAGCAGGGGGGAGCTGGTGGTGGCTGGAGGAAGAATCGCTGTCTTCGCTGGGAACTACTGGATTGTAAAAATAACCTTGTGAGCTGCATCTTAGCCAAGAAGAATCAGAGACAATAAAGGATCAGACAGAGCACGTGGATGCAGTGAGGCAAAGTTAGGCTGAGCTCGAGGCTAGCTGTGTCCGAAAGGTTCTGGAACACAGACAGAGGCAGTAATACACCAAGAGAAACTCTCCTTTTGTCTGGGTTTAGTTCACAGCAAAGATGACAGCGTAAAGATCTACAGCGGTCCGTGTGACTCAGAGAGCACAGTTTTCATAGCCACAAGGGCTTGTCCCTGCACAAGATAACTGCTCGAGGTTATTCTTTGCCGGTAAATCAAAGCCATCAATTACTGCCTCCTACTGCAGTCACTTTGGGTGCTATAGGAAAGACAGGCCTGAGGGGGGGGGAAATCATTGGTTGCAAGTGGCTCTTTCTGGAGTTGCTTCCTGACAGTGATATTGTCAGACAAGCGCTCGAGGCATGTGTGGCTCCTGTTCCCATGAGGAGCTCAATTCCCTGTCTGCTGCTGTATAGCACCTGCCCTTCACCTCCTGACTATGTAGTCCTGTGCACACAGTCCTGTGCACCACTTGCATGCAAGTGTGGGTTCCCATGGCCTGTAGTTCTCCTGCAGTAATTATATTTTCATTCCTTACCACTTTCCTATTAATCTCTTGGTTTTAATAATGCTCCTGATAGGTGGATGTGTAGCTGGCCAGATTCAGAATAGGTGGACGTATAGCTGGCCAGATTCAGAATACTGTTGTTCCTACAGAGTGCCAAGAACCCAGATTAAACTGCCAAGTTTTATAAGGTAATCATACAATGAAAGATCTTAAAGATAGATATTTTTAAAAGGTTGTGATTTGAGGTATTTATAGTTGTTAGTAATTGTTAAAAAATCATTTATCCAGACAATAATTACTGATAGTAACCTTGAGCTAGGATATTTCTGACCTATCACCCCAACACTATTTGATCAGTGTTGTGTGTTTACCTTTTGCGCTATCCAGTTACCTTCAAAGGACTCAAAGATGTTTTAAAATTCAGCAACTAATACGTACCTTATAAAATATCGCCCTACTGCCACTGAATCAATAATGACCCACAGCAACTCATACAGGGTTTCTGAGACGATACATTTTGATAGAAACAATGGCATCTTTCTCCCACGGAGCAGATGGTGAATTTGCAATTAGCAGTCCAGTACTTATTACCTGGCAGGACCACCAGAATGCTTTAAAAACAAACCAAACAAACATCTGTAAAAGTACTTGAAATGAAAATGAATGTCGTTCCCATCACCATTATTCTCATTCCACTATGAAGAAGTTACTGTTTAATTCTCTGGTCATTTGTCTGTCTGTGACTTCAGTGTGCATGTTGACAGACAAGCCACTCTAAGACTTGCTTGCAGTGCTTTACCAAACGGCCTACTATGTTCCTGTGGTATACTATACACTATACAAATTTTCAACATAAGTTTTTTCTCATTTAATAATATATCATAGACATTCTTCTATAAGTGTGTATTTGATTCTCTTAAAAGCTATATTGTTATTCTAAATTAACATATCATACAAGTATTTTGCTCCATGATTCCCCCATGAATAAATATTTGATTGTTTCCAATATATCATTACTACAAATAAGCCTTCCATGAATATCTGTTTATTTATATATAGTTTTATGTATTTGTGGAAGTATCTCTGATGAATAAATTTTTTGGACATGAGATTGAGACAATGAGTATATATTAATTAACATAGATAGAAATACTTCTAAATTGTCCCCTAAAATACTATATGAAGTCATTATCTGACTAATTTTATGAGAGAGATCAATTCTGCTTTCAATGGTCAATCTTTCAATTTTTTCTAGTCTAAAAACAAATGTAAATGCCTATCATAAGCATTTTTGTAGTTGCAATATTTTCCAGTCTCAGCATGTCATGATCTTTCTTCCATTTGTAGGTCATTTTTGGTTTTCCTTCATAAATTCTCAGCTCATATAACTTGCTTTGTTCTTTCACTGGGATTAGCATCTAAAGACAAAGGTTTTGGCTTCTTACTATTGACTTTGCCCTTTGTTTTCATATAACTTTTGGAAAGATAGTCCACAGGCACCACAACCACTGAGAAACGTAATGCTATCACCCCCCTTGCTGAAAACCATACCTCTAAGACTGTGGACTCTGTTTTTTACCAGAATTCCCTATAGTACTCCTTTTTTCCTCTACTCCACACTGTGTCTGCAATACTCATTGAAACTGCTTCACAAAATCATTTCTCTTTGCTCAGACATTGCTTTCATTCCATATATTTTAAGGCTTAATGATAATTTTATAGAAATAGATCATACATGTTGCTTAGAAAAGCCAAACACAGCTAAGTACTTATGAAAATAGCAGCAACAACAGCAAAAACAGTTTCTCAAGTGACATTTCCCAAAAGTCAATACTTTCAACCATTTAAATGCATTCATTTGTGTAGTCTCTGTGTGTTTCTAATTTATAGGTTGGCAGTTCTAACCCACCTTAATTCTGTGGAAGAAAGGTTTGGAAAATTGTTCCTTCAAAGATTGTTGTTGTTATTCTTTGGTGCATTGGTTGGTTCCGACCCATAGAGATTCCACGTACAACAGAACAAAACACTGCCAGGTCCTGAGTCTAAATAAGTCTTCCTATGCTGGAACCAACTGTTGAAGCCACTGTGTGATCCGTCTCATTGAGTGGTTCATTTTTTCACTTTCTCTCCCTGGTACAAACCATGACGTCCTTTTCCAGACTGTTCCCTCCTTACAACGTGTCCAAAGTATCTAAGACGAAGTATCACCATCCTTGCTTCGAAGGAGCAGTTGGTCTGTATTTCTTCAAAGGAAGATTTGTCTCTTTGGAAGTCCATGGTCCTTTCCATATTCTTATCCAGGATCACAATTCAAATGCAGTAATTCTTCTTCGGCCTTCCTTATTCAGTGTCCATTGTTCACATGCATCTGAGGCGATTGAAAATATCATGGCTTGTGTCTGATGCACTTTAATCTCAAAGTAACATCCTTGCTTTTCAATATTTTAAAGAGGTCTCATGCAGCAAATTTAACCAATGCATTGCTTCTTTTGATCTCTTGACTGCGGCTTCCATGAACATTGATTGTGGATTCAAGCAAGACAAAACCTTTTGACAACTTCAATATTTTCTCAGTTTATTATGATGTTCCCTATTGATCCAGCGGTGAGAATCTTGACCTTCTTTACACTGAGTTGTAATCCATAATTAAGGCTGCAATCCTTGATCTTCATCAGCAAGTGCCTCAAGTCCTTCTCACTGCCAGCAAGCAAGGCGGTGGCATTTGTAAGGCTGTTAATAAGCCTTCCTCCAATCCCAATGCCACATTCTTCATGTAATCCCGATTATCTGATTATTTGTTCTACATACAGATTTACCAAGTATGATGAGAGGATACATCCCCAACACATACCTTTCCTTATTTTAAATTATACTATATAATCCATTGTTCTGTTTGTACAACTGTCTCTTGATCCATGTACAAGTTCAGCATGAGCACAATGAAGTGTTCTGGAATTCTGATTCTTCTCAAAGTTGTCCATGGTTTGTTATGGTCCACACAGTCAAAAGTCCTTGTACAGTCAACAAAACACAAATAAGCATTTTTCTGGTATTCTCTGCTTTGAGCCAAGATACATCGGACACCATCAATGATAATCCTTGTTCCACATGCTCTTCTGAATCCAGCCTGAAACTCTAGCATCTCCCTGTTGATGTACTGCTGCAACCATTGTTGGTTGATCTTCATTAAAACTTTACTTACATGTGATATCAATAATACTGTTCTATATACTATTGAGTCACTTTCTTTTCAATGGGTACAAATATGGCTTTCTTCAAGTCAGTTGGCCAAGAAAATATCTTCCAAGTTTCTTGACACACACGATTAAGTGCTTCCAGTGCTTCATCAGCTTGTGGATACATTTCACTCAATAGTCCATCAATTGTTGGAGCCTGGTTTTAGGCTAATTCTTTCGGGATAGCTGGAATGTCTTCCTTCAGTTCTTTTGGTTCTTGTTCATATACTACCTCCTGAAATGGTAGGATGTCAACTAGTTCTTTATGGTACAGTGTCTGTGTGTATTATTTTCATCTCCTTTTGATGCTTCCTGGATCATTCAATAGTTTGCCCACAGAACCTTTAAAATGGAAATCCAATTTTGATTTTTTTTCACAAGTTATTTCAGTTTCTGATATGATGAGTGTTTCTTCCTTTCTAGTTTTCTAACTTTAGCTCTTGGCACATTTCACTATAATCTTTGAGCTGGTCTTCTCAAGCTGCCCTTTGAAATTTCTGTTCAGCTATTTGATTTCATCATTTCTTGCATTTTCCTTAGCTACTGTATGCTGAATATCAAGTTTCAAAATGTCTTCTGATATCCATTTTGACCTTCTCTTCCTTTTTTGTCTCTTTAATGACTTTTTTCTTTTTTCATGAATACTATTCTTAATGTGGTCTTCAGTCAGTGTTCAGTGCAGCAAATCTATTCTTGATATTTTCTTGTAATTCAGGTGAGATAAGAACAAGGCTGTATCTTGGCTCCAGTGAACTTGTTTTAATTTTCTTCAGCTTCAACCTGAACTTATATAGAAGCAATTGACATTTATTCCCATAGTCAGCCCTTGGCCTGGTCCTAGCTGCTGGTATTGGGTTTATCCATTATCTCTTACCATAGATGTACTCAATTTTATTTCTTTGTATTCCATCTGGACAAGTCTATGTGTGTAAACACTGTTCATGTTTTTTGGAAAAAGTCGTTCTTGCAAAAATTCTATTATGTGTTTTCCACCAAGACTATATTTTGTAACTACCATATCTTCCTTTTTGTTTCCAACTTTTGCATTCCAATGTCCAATAATTATCAATGTCTTGTTTTTGCATGATTGATCAATTTCCAATTGGAGAAGTTGGTAGAATTCATTGATTTCTTCACAATCTTTCGTGGTTGATGCATAAATTTGAATAGTAGTTGTATTGAATGGATTTCGTTGAAGGCAGATATAGTCTTATCGTAGAGAGCACTGTACTTCAAGCTATAGCTTGAAATGTCCACTTAGACAGTGAATGCAATGCCATTTATCTTGATTTATCAATCTTGGCCTAGTAAGCCAGAGGATTTTCTTATTCAAAACGGACAATGCCTGTCCATTTCAGCTCAACAATGCCTTGAATATCCAGCTATATGCTTGGCATTTCATTTTTAGCAATTTTCAATTTTTCTAGATTCATATTTTGCTCTAAGTTCTGCTTATTAGTAGATTTTTCGAACTGTATCTTCTCATTTTGTCATGCCCTACCAGCAAATGTAAATCCCAAAGGCTTTATTCTCCCAGATTTTAATCCATTCATGACATCATGGTCGACTCAACTTTGAGAAAACAGCTCCTTCCTCAGTCACGTATTGGGTGTCTTCTGACCTGAGGGGCCTATTCTCTGGCACTATCTCTGACAAGGGTTTGCCTCCATTAATTGGGCCACCGCTATCTGACAATCTTTCCATGCGATGTATAAGGCTGTCAGAGGCTGCTTCCTCTGAAGTGTGCTGTCTACTCCTTCTTCATTGTGTGTTTTCAGTTTGGAATCTCTATGAAACCTGGTCACGTAGGTTGAACCTGTTGGCACGTGAATTACCAGTTGTATATCTTCCAGCATCATAGCAATACACAAGCCTACACAGTCTGACAAACTGACAGAGAAGTGTTGGAGATCACCGTGTGGAGTCGTTCTATTCGGTAACACAGCAATACTATGAGGTGCGGGCTGACTCCATAGAACCTAACAACTACCTCTATATTATAATATTCATACTTATATTCTTGAGTCATGATTTATATCAAGCCAAGTCACACTTGTTGACTTGGTGGTTTTAAATATCAGGTTAGGCCTTGATACTAGAAAATAACTTTGTTTTCTTCTATAATGTTTCAATAAAATTTATATCAAAGTTTAAAGTTAAATTCATATTCAGTGTTGTTTTTTTATTGTCAATGTTGCCCAGTGCCAAACCAACCCACTCCTCTATGCCAGGAAATTTGGAAGACAGCTACTTAGCCAACTGACTGCTATCGTTATTTGTGTCCATTCCAAAGAAAAGTGACCCAACCAAAGGCTCAAACTACAGAACAAATAAAATGTGTTTTAATGCAAATTGTATGCATGTAAATAAAACTTTGCTGAAGATTATCCAACAACAGTTGCAGCAAAGATGTGTACTTGTGTTTTATTAACTATGCAAAGGCATTCGATGGTGTGAACCATAACCACGGATAACATTGAGAAAAGTGGGAATTCCAGGACACTTCGTTGTCCTCCCGAGGTGGCAGTTGTGCAAATAGAACAAGGAAATGTTGCATCGTTTAAAATCAGGAACAGTATGCATAAGGTTTGTGTCCTCTCACCATACTTGTTCAATCTGTGTGCTGAGTAAATAATCAGAGAGGCTGGATTATACGAAGAAGAATGTGGCATCAGGATTGAAGCAAGGCTACTTAACAACCTGAGATAGGCAGATGACACAAAAAGAGAATATCATGTATAAACCGTTAATTTGCATGTGGTTTACACATTTTAGAAAACTTTGTGTTGCTGTTATTAGGGCAATGATAATAGTAGTTAAATATATTTCATTATTTGAAATAATTATTTTTAAAATGTGAATTGATCTGAATTCTACTTATTAGAGAACCAGTACTGTATATGTGACACACTTTTAGAGCATATACGGTTGCTTGGGGAACATTCCCCCAACCCTATAAAGTGTTGTCACATACCTGATACTGTAATTGTGTCTTGTGATAAGAGCTGTAAGAGCCCCCAATAAAAGTTTTTTTTTTAAGAAACCTAAAAAAAAGAAATAAAAGAGATCAGTTATCAGGCATAAAAGAACAAATAATCATATCATTGTGTGCTCACCTCCCCAATATGATCGCTGAAGACAAATGGGCACATAAGCAAATGTGGTGAAGAAAGCTGATGGTGCCTAGCTATCAAAAGATATAGCATCTGGGGTCTAAAGGCTTGAAGGTAAACAAGCGACCATCTAGTTCAGAAGCAACAAAGCCCACATGGAAGAAGCACACCAACCTGTGTTGGCATCAAAGAACAAAAAAATCATATCACTGTGAATGAGGGGGAGTGCAGAGTGGGGACCCAAAGCCCATCTGTAGACAACTGGACATCCCCTTACAGAAGGGTCATGGGGAGGAGACAAGCCAGTAAGGGTGCAGTGTAACAACGATGAAACATACAACTTTCCTCTAGTTACTAAATGCTTCCTCCCCACCCCCACTCCCACCCCCACTATCATGATCCCAGTTCTACCTTACAAATCTGGCTAAACCAGAGGATGTACACTGGTACAGATAGGAACTGGAAACACAGGGAATCCAGACAGATGATCCCTTCAGGACCAGTGGTGAGAGTGGGAGGGTAGAGGGAAGGTAGGGTAGAAAGGGGGAACCAATTATAAGGATCTACATATAACCTTCTCCCTGGGGGATGAACAACAGAAAAGTGGGTGAAGGGAGATGTCGGACAGTGTAAGATATGACAAAATAATAATAATTTATAAATTATTAAGGGTTTATGAGGGAGTGGGGATTGGGGAGGGAGGGAGAAAATGAGGAACCGATGCCAGGGGCTTACATGTAGAGTGAATATTTTGAGAATAATGAGGGTAACAAATGTACAAATGTGCTTTATACAATTGATGTATGTATGGATTGTGATAAGAGTTGTATGAGCCCTCAATAAAATGATTGAAAAATAAAATAAAGAAGTACACTCCATCATTCTCTTAAACCAACTGCTTCAGGATAATGGGGAACATGGTAAGACCAGTAGATTCCATGAGCATGGGCCCATTGCCCCATTTCATTTACTGTGATGTGAATTCCTTGATCTGAGACAATGTTGTGCAGGATACCATGTCAGTGGATGAGACATTCTCTAAATCCATGAATGGCAGTTTTGGCAGAAGTTTTGTGTGCAGGGAAAGCAAATCTCTATCTAGACTAAGTGTCTACACCAGTAAGAACAAATGCTGACCTTTCCATGAAAGAAAAAGTCCTATGTCAATAACCTGCCTCCAGGTGGCTGGTGATCTCCCCAGGGAATGGTTCCATATCATGGGCTCAGTGTTGGTCTCTGACCCTAGCACAATGAATGCTCAGCAGTGGTCATGGCCAAGTCAGGCTTGGTTACTGGGCATCCATGGTGATGAGCTCATATATGACGCCAATCCCTGCTACCCAGGAAACGTTGTTCATGTGCCCATCGGGTAAGGACAGGAGGGGCTGGTGAAAAAGGATGACTGGTTTCCACAGAACACGTCATCATATCCTCTTGATTGTTAAAGTCCTCCTCTGCAGAGGTAATCCTTCTGACCATTCATGTAAGGTGAGCATTCACATGACACACAACTATCTCCACTTTTTGGCCCATTCAGAGAAGTCTATCCCCATACCTCTTGCCTATACCTCCCTGTTACCAATTTTCCAATCATGTGCCTTCCAAGTCACTTACCATCCAGTCAAACCACTGGTCACAGTCAATGGTTCAATATATAGTTGCACCTTGGCCATTTCTCTTTCCAAGCAAACTGAAGACCAGGTGTACCATTTGAAGTTCTACCCATTGAGAGGATTTCCTGTTACCACTATTCTTTAGGGATGTCCCATGGAGGGGCTATAGTGCTGCGACACTATATTTCATGCAGGACCTTCATAGCATGCAGAACCACCTATGAACTAAGCACATATTTTCTGTTCCTTTTGGTCGGGTTAATTTTCCACCTTTAACACAAAGATGTCTTACTAATAAGTTAAACATCACTGAACATTATTCCTTAAAAATTCCTCAGCATAATGTCAACAACGTAATAGACCAGTGTGACATTTGTGTAAGGAAAAGGCTATGAAGGTCCCTTCAGATCAAATTATGGCATAATCCTGGAGAGGCGACATAACCCTGATGGGGTTGTGAAAGTGTGTTGTTGCCCTTGGCAGCTGAAGGCAAACTGCTTTTGGTGTTCCTTTGAAACCAGAATTGAGAAAAAGGCATTGTCCAGATCAATAGCTGCATAACAAGTATGAGCAGAAGTATTAGTTTGCTCCCACAACAAAACAACATCTGGAACAGCAGCTATAATTGGAGTCAACATCTGGTTAAGTTTGCGACAATCTACTGTCAGTCCCCAAGATCTATCTGATTTTCGCAAAAGCCAAATAGGCAAATTAAGTAGGGTGTGATGGGAATGACCACCCCTGCATTTTTCCAATTCCTAAGTGGTGGTTTTAATCTCTGCAATCCTTCTAGGAGGTTGTATGGCTTTTGGTTTGCTATTTTCCTAGGCAAAGGCTACCAACTTGGATTCTCCTATCATCAGAGCTCTTATTCCACATTTTGAATATAGAAGTTCTGGAAATTTCTGAGCACGTCTATTTCAATAATGTATTCTGGAACTGAAGAAATTACTACAGAATAGGTTCGGGGATCCACTTGACCCACTGTGAGACACACCTGAGCTAGACTCCATTAATGAAGACCTCAATATGCTACCACTCTGACTGAAGGGCCTTTAAACTGTTTTGGGTCTACTGGAATGAGTGTCAATTCAGATCTAGTGTCTAGTAATCCCCCTAAATGGTGATTACTTCCTTTTGCCCTGTGAATATTCACTCATAAAAGAACACAGGTGTTTTGTTTTGTTTTGTTTTGTTTGGGGGGGGGGGTCGGGTAGGAGAAAGACTAACAATATAAATCTTTATGGGTTAGGTAGGGTTCTTCCTCAAAGGGACTTGTCCTCCCCTTCACTCAATGGGTTGTGCATCTGTAAACTGACTTAACTCTGGGAATTGATTCTGTCACGAATCAATTGAGTCTGGTCATGAATCTCTATTTTGTTGATTCAAGTTAGATGGCCATTGGACTGATCTAGGATCTTTCTGCTTGTACAGGTCAAGTAAAATATTTAGTAAACCACATCTATTTCACTCCTAGGGACACTCTGTTTAAGTAACCAATGCCATAGGTCCATATAAGTCACACTATTCTGATGGCTACTATCACTCTGCTGTCCATTATGGTAACCACACCCACCTTTTCTCTGATTGAGTGGCAGCTGATTGAGTGTTACCACTTGACTCCTGCAATCAGCACCATTGCAGGTAAGTATCTTAATTCATGTCAGGCAGTTCCCACAGCCAAGGCTGGCTTAATTAAATAGTAATCACAGGAGTCTTCAGAGATGCTGGTGGTCTCTTCATGAACTAATTTCTTACAGTTTGGGTGAAAGGTGTATCCTCTGGGTCTGCTCTTTTGGGGTCCATGAGTTTATTCTGATAAATCCACTCTAACATGCCAACTTCCCCTAGACTTTGGGTGCCTTCATCAATGCAAAATTCTTTAACAAAATACTGGTCAACAGAATACAAAAGTATATAAAACAACTAATTCACCATGACCAAGTGGGATTCATACCAGGGATGCAAGGATGGTTCACCATGAAAAAGACCATTAGTATTATTAGCAACAATGAAATGAAAAATTATAAGAACCACATGATAATATAAATAGATGTGGAAAAAGTATGTGACAACATCCAACGCCAATTCCTGTTTAAGACATTCAAGAAGATAGGAATGGCAGGAAAATTCCTCAATATAATACAAGCTACATATGAAAAACCAACAGTCAATGTGGTAGTCAATGAAGAAAAGAGGAGATTAATTCTTCTGAAAAAGGGGACTAGACAGGATGCCCCTTGTCCCCACTCCTATTTAACATCGCATTGGAGGTCCCAGCTAACAGTATAAGGCAAAGAAAAGACATCAAAGGTATTTGCTGGGGAAGGAAAAAGTAAAACTATGGTTATTTGCAGACGATATAATTTTATATATGGAAAACCCCAAAAGTTCCATGAAAGGAATACTGGAAGCAATAGAGGAATATGGCAGGGTGACAGGCTACAAACAGAAGTCTTTCGGACTACTACACACTTCGGACAAGGCCACAGAAGAGGGGATCAAAACGGTGGTACCGTTCACAATAGCCAAGCACAAACTAAAATATCTAGGGATATACCTGACTGAAAAATACAAAAGACCGGTACAAGGAAAACTACAAAACACTATTAAAAGAAGTCAAGGGTGATCTCAACAAATGGAAGGACATCCATGCTCATGGATCAAAAGACTCAATATAGTAAAGATGTCAGTTCTACCCAAGGCACTATTTAAGTTCAATACTATACCAACCCAAATACCATCATCTTTCTTCAAAGAATTGGAAAAATGGATCACCAACTTCATATGGACAAGGAAGAAACTCAGAATTAGCAAATAACTCCTCAAGAAGAAGGACAAAGTTGGAGCGCTTGCTTTACCCGACTTTATCACATACAGCCACAGTGGTCAAAACAGTGTGGTATTGGTATAATGATAGATATTCAGACCAATGGAAAAGGATTGAAACCCCAGAAAGAAAATCATCAGCCTACAGACAATTGATCTTTGATAAACGTCCAAAAAATATCAAGCGGGGAGCAGATTCCCTCTCCAATATGTGGTGCTGGAAAAAATTGATATATGTCTGCAGAGAAATGAAGCAAGACTTTTACCTCACTCCATGCACAAGAATAAATTCAAGGTGGATTACAGACCTAGAGGTAAAACCCCAAACTATTAGGACTATCAGTGAGGGAATTGGAACAAATCTGAGAACTTTGACTAGGGAACACATAAGCTAACGGGAATAGGGAAGGACACAAACACAGAAGAGCACAAATTGAAAAGTGGGATATACTAAAGATAAAACATTGTGTACATTGAAAGAATTTGCCAAGAGTAATAAGAGAGACCACAGAATGGGAAAACATCTTTAGCAATGATACATCAGACAAAGGCCTTATTATTAAAATCAACAATACTCTGCTAACTTACAAGAAAAAAAGTAATTGTCCACTGAGGAGGTGGGCAAAGGACCTGAACAGAAGTTCCTCAAGGGCAGAAATCCAAATGGCCAATAAATATATGAGAAAATGTTCCAGATCTCTAGCCATAAGAGAAACACAAATTAAAACAACTATGAGATACCACCTAACACCTTCAATGATAGCCCAATTCAAAAAATCAGAAAGCAACAAGTGTTGGAGGGGCTGTGGATAGATAGGAATTCTTGTCCACTGTTAGTGGACCTGTAGGTATGTACGGCCATTATGGAAATCAATTTGGCGATATCTAAAACAGATGGAAATTGAATTACCATACGACCCAGCAATCCCAGCATATACCCAGAAAAGGCAAGAAACCAACCACGGCCAGACATCTGTGTTCCAATATTCATCATGATTCAGTTCACAATTGCAAGGAGTTGGAAACGACCCAAATTTTCATCAACAGATGAATGTATTAAACAACTGTGGTACATACATACAACGGAGTACTATGCATCCCTAAAAAACAGTGATGAATGCATGAAGCACATCGCTGCACAGGAAGAACTGGAGGAAATTACCCAAAAACACCCAAGGGGAGGGTGTTGTTGATATCTCCACAGGGAAAGAGGGACCAGACTTCAATCCAGGGCTCCAAGACAAGAACACAACACACTGGCATGAAGCAGAGAGGCCTGAGGAGCCGACCCCATTACCAACTAAGTGGACAGTCCCCCCTCCCCTCAGAAGAATTTACTTCAGAGGACAGCAGTGAAGCTACAGCTTAAGGAGAGGGACTTGTGTCCGATCAGAACACACAGGAGAAAACAAGGGAGGAGGAAAAAAGAGTGAAGCACATCCTGGCCCATCAAGCCCTAAGGACAATATTTCTGCTCAGAGCAGACTATGCACAGAGAGGACCATAGGGCCAGCCCAACCATGAGACACTACGTTCCTCACTGACCCATAGCACCATGGGAGACAACACTGGAGACACATGGGGGAATTGTGCCCACCCTGATCCCACCACACAGAGGCAAGATGCTGGGGGCATGCAACAGAGCAGCAAGGGGAGCAGAGCTATGAAGTCCCCAGGGAACACCAAAAATAGACTGTGGGGCCAGGGTGTGGCGCCCCATCAGACTCGACTGGAAAACACTGGTAAAGCACATTGAACTATTTATAGGCTTTTCTCTTTTTTGTTGTTAGCTTTTTGTTGTTGTTGTAGCTATTGTTTTATTTTCTATTGTTATTTAGTTTTACTCGTCTTGTTTTTGTGCATATTATTGTCTCTGCATGTCTATCTGGATAGAATCGGCGGGATAAGCAAGCTGGAAGAGAGAACCATGGGATGACAGTTTCAGGGGGACATGGGAGAGGGGAAGGTAGGAAAAGGAAGTGGATGTCAACAAACCAAGGGAACAATAAATGACCGAATACTAAACCTATAAATATATGTACATAGCTCTATTTCCCCTCATCATCTATAAATATATTTACATCGTATTAAGGAAGCAGATGGACATTGGGCCTCTACTCAAGTACTCCCTCAACACAAGAATACTTTGTTCTAATAATCTGGTACTCTGAGATGCTCATCTTTCTGACATGATTGCTGAAGACAAAGTGGGTGCATAAGCAAATGTGGTGAAGAAAGCTGATAGTGCCCGGCTATCAAAAGATAGAGCATCTGGGGTCTTAAAGGCTTGAAGATAAACAAGCAACCATCTAGCTCAGAAGCAACAAAGCCCACATTGAAGGAGCACACCAGCCTGTGTTATCACGAGGTGCTGATGGGACCAGGTATCAGGCATCAAAGACCCAGAGCAAAAAATCAAAATGTGAATGAGGGGGCAGAGTGTGGAGTGGAGGCTCAAAGCCAATCTGTAAGCAATTAGATATCCCCTTACAGAAGGGTCATGGGGAGAAGGCGGGCCAGTCAGGGTGCAGTATAGCACTGATGAAACATACAACTTTCCTCTGGTTCTTTTATGCTTCCTCCCCCCCCCTCCCAGTATCACGACCCTAATTCTATCTTACAAATCTGGCTAGACCAGAGCATGTACATGGATACAGATAGGAGCTGGAAACACAGGACAGATAAACACAGCTGGAATACAGGACAGATAAACTCCTCGAGACCAATATTGAGAATAGGCATACCAGGAGGGTAAGGGTAAGGTGGAGGGAGAAAGGGGGAACTGATCACAATGACCTACCTATAACTCCCTCCCAGGGGGATGGACAACAGACAAGGGGGTAAAGGGAGACATTGGACAGTGCAAGACATGAAAAATAATTATAATTTATAAATTATCAAGGGTTTATGAGGGAGGGAGAGAGAGGGAGAAAATAAGGAGCTGATATCAAGGGCTCAAGTAGAAAGAAAACGCTGGACACAATGGGTGGATGTATGGATTGTGATAAGGGTTGTATAAGTCCCCAATGAAATGATTTAAAACAAAAACAAATGAGCATCTGTTTCGGGGGACCACCTCTCATATTTCAAAGGAATATTACTTTTTTTTCTTGTTGTTCATGGTGGGAAAATTGCCAATTCTTAAGTATATACCCCGGAGGGGCTATCTCCTGGAATATTGTCGTGATTTCCCATATCCGGTGACTGTTTGCTTTCAATCTCCAAAGGCTTTCAGATGTGAGTAAAAGAGACAATTATTTGACTCTTCTTTACCCAATTACAATCACTCTCTTTTATTAACTGCTAATGAGTTTCCTTTTGATATAAATCCAGCCAGGACTCGATTAAATGTAACTGATTAACCATCAAGTTGAATTGCATCTCTTTTCCTACTTTATCTCCTGAGATACTCTCCTTTGGTAATCTCACTTCATGGCTTAATTTTGGATGTCAGTGAAGACTGTCCCAATCAAGGTATTGTCTGCCAGCATTAGTCATTTAAGACACTGATAGACATCTACCCAACACAGACAGATCTTTAAAATCTAACCACAGAGAAGCCTCAATCTCCTCAGTATGGAAATGTCTTCTCTTCTCTTTCCTACAGTGCTCACAGAGGAGCCTCAATCTCCCCAGTGTAAGCATACTTTACCTTCTTTCCTCTAACAGGTTAGCCACAGAGAAGTCTCAACACCGCCAGAATCTTTGTGTCTGGATCTGTGCACTCTTTTCAAACATCAGGCGGAGTACAAAGTTGAGAATAAACTAGCAGCGTTCAGTCTTCATTCTGCTATCAACTACTTCCCCCTGAAGACCTCCCTTCACCTCATAGAAGCTCGGTTTCCTCATCAGCAAGCTGAGTGCTAAGATTTTTCTTGTTGTAGTAATGTGATGGCTATTTAAATGAAAAGAAAAAAGGTAAAGCGAATGGTAAGACTAGATCATTCTGGAGCATGGCGTATACTTGGGAGGGGACGAAACCCACAGAACAGTTCAGTTTAAGATGCATGGAGGATGAGTGAGGGCATACTGAATGGAGCATTAGAGAAGATTGAGAGTTCTGGATTTCTGGGAGGTGCAGGATGGCATTGAATGTCACATGAGCACAATCATTGCTCAGAGAAGCAGCAGTCAAGAGTTCAAAAGAAGTGTGGCATTAGGTAAATTTGCTGCACAAGACCTCTTTAGAGTATTAAAAAGCAAGGATATTACTTTGAGGACTAAGATGCATCTGACCCAAGCCATGGTATTTTCAATTGCCTCACATGTGTACGAAAGTTGGGCATAGAATGAAGAAGAACAGATAAGAATGGATACATTTGAATTTTGGTGCTGGAGAATAAGACTGAAAGTACCGTGGACTAGTAAAAGGACAAAGAAGTCTGTCTTGAAAGAAGTGCAGCACCTGAGAGGCAAGGATGGCAAGACTGAGTCTTACATATTTTGGACATGATATCAGGAGAAACCAGTCTCTGGAGAAGGAGAGTCGAGGGACAATGAAAGAGGAAGGTCCTCAATGAGATGGATTGACACCGGGGCTGCAACAAGGGGCTGAAGCATAGGAATAATTGCGAGGCTGGTAAAAGTGTTTGGTTCTGTTGTGCATAAGGTTGCTATAGGCTGGAGCTGACTCAATGGCACTGACCAAGGACATAGCAACAGGAGGACATCAGGTGGCAGTAAAGGGATATCGGAAACGGGAAGCAAGCGTAGGTGAAGACCTAAGTAAGTGCTCTTTTATAAAGAGGCAAAATAGTGCAGATGAATTCGAGGATTTGGAATCTGATAGCCCTGCCTTCTAATCCTCAATACGTAAAGAGTGGCTGTGTAAACTGGAGCAGACTAAGTGACTCCAAGAGCCTCATTTTCCTCACCTATAATAGGTAAATTATAACATTTGTCCCATAAGCTAGTTCATAGACTAAGGAGGTAACCTATGCAATATGACTGGCATATAATTCATAGTACTTTTCATTTTTTAATGTATTCTTGCTAATTGTAATTTGTACCTTCCTCTGTAGATAAATCTAAGCAACTCTTCTAGCCAACTCTTGCCTTTTTGAGGCTTGAGATTCTCCCTCTCCATTATCTAATGCTCAGGAATCCAACATAACTCAGCATGAGGACTTGGTGGCAAGGCATGCTGGAATCTGGGGTTGTTAAAATGTTGATGCTGATAGGGAATGGGGTGAAGGGGATGAAAACTATTGAACCTGGAGCTAAAGAAATTGATCTGTCTGGGGAGTTTGCTTCTTAGGTCAAAATCCAAACACTTTGATCAAGATGAATGGTCCAGCATCACCATCAAAGAGGACAATTCAGTGAATGTGGTACAGCACCAGAAATACAGATACCATGTGATCCTCAAAATTAGGTAGCACAAAGGCTCAATGACTGAGTAATCCTGACCTGGTGACCGAGGATAAACATTACATTTTGAGTAGAGAACCAGCAAGAAAGCAGAAGGCTACTTCTCAACCAAGTGGGCTGAGGCTGCGAAAACAGAGGTCAGGTTGAGGCAATCACTTAGAGTTCCAATTAATAACAGAGAAGAATCTCAGCCAAATAGACAAGGCTCACATGACTAGGTCCAGAGAAGCCAATGACACCATGTGGTTGTACCTGTCCAGGGTTCCTGCCAGATTGGGGCTGTGGGACACTCAACAAATGCTGAAACGAACTTCCTCCTACTTCCAGTGCACTCCTTGCCTTGCTCTGGAATGATTCCGGTTCCTTGAAATAATTCCAGTGGGCAAGAGGCAGCAAGGACAAAGAGAACTATGCCACCCATGCTGACTTTGCTGCTTCCCAGCTGAGGTAACAGTTAACTGCGTTTTACTAAAAAGTGAGGGAGGCCGGGAGAAGGCATGTGATTCTAATGGATGTTTCATGCTGCATTAAAAAAAGAAGAAGAAAGAAAGAAATTTGTTAGAAAAGGACTGCTTCAAGCTTATCGTTTGCAAGGTAATCCTCATAGACATGAGTTCTAAGTCTCTCTCTACCCCCTAAATTCAATAGTATTCTGGTTTCAAAAGGAGAAGGATTGGAGAAGAAAAAAGCTAGTTGGATATATTTCATATAAAATTTCCTACTATGGAATTACGGAAGTTTCTTGCAGAAGTATGATTCAGCACAAGGGAATCTCTGAAGCTGACCACAGAACCAGTCTGTTTACTCCAAAATATTTGGTTGCTGAGCTTTGGCCATTCCATGGAAGAAATAAAAGTGCAACTTTTGAAAAGAGGCTTTCTTTTAATGCTGACAATCAAGTTTATTAACATTCCTAACCTTATTTTAAAATGAAGTTTCAAAGAGTGCTTCTTTTAGCATTTGCTCAGGCTGACAAGCCCATTTGGGGGCATGACATTTCTCATGGATTAGGTCTGTCCAATTGCAACAGATTGAAAATGTCACACATGACACACAATTAATAATGTAATTGAACAGGATGTACATACTAGTTATGAGTCTACCAGGAATGCCGTTTCCTGAAAAAGATATGTATCTAAACCATTGATTTCGCATCTTTGATTCTTACTCTTGAAGTTTATTTTCTGTCATTTTCTATTTTTCTCATATCTTCCTTGGCCTCTTGAATGC
This sequence comes from Echinops telfairi, assembly GCF_000313985.2. NCBI lineage: Eukaryota > Metazoa > Chordata > Mammalia > Afrosoricida > Tenrecidae > Echinops > Echinops telfairi. The sequence continues at coordinate 5,460,212 of NW_022108124.1, read as the reverse complement.
CTTTTGTGTGTGCTTCATCTCCTCCAGTTAACCCATTCTCCAGAGAGCAGTGATTAGTGAAAAAGCTGTACTTCCTATAGTACTTTACTCAGGTTTCATATGAACACTGCAGAGGAGAGTGCACATGAATGACATGCCTTTTTGAAATATAAGAAGTGTCTAAACCATATGTCTGCCTGGGACTTCTGGGACTTTCCCTACTGAACCTGTTTCACTTGAGATTGTTTTCCTGTGAACTACACATATTTATCTAGATTCTCTTAAAAAGAAGGAAATAAATAAACTAATGAAAACAGATCAATAAATTAAAGGGGATATTGAAGGAGCAACTTTTTATATAAATCATTTTATTGGGGATCTTATAGCTCTTATAACAATCCATACATCAATTTACTCAAGCACATTTGTACATATGTTGCCACCACCATTTTGAAAACATTTTATTTGTACTTGAGCCCTGGGTATCAGCTCCTCTTTTTTCCCTCTGCCTCCCCAACTTGTGACCCCTTGATAAATTATAAATTATTATTATTTTCATAACTTACACTGTCCTCTGTCTCTCTTCACCGACGTTTCTGTTGTTCATCCCCGTTGGGCACGGGGGTGACTATGTGTTGATCATTGCAATCAGTTTCCTCTTTCTTCCCCTTCTCCCCCCACCTTCCCCTTATCCTCATGGTATTGCTACTCCCATTACTGTTCCTGAGGGGATTATCTGTCCTGGATTCCATGTACTGAGCTCTCTTTCTCTCTCTTTTTTAAAATACTTTTATTGGGGGCTGTTACATCTCTTATCACGATCCATACATTCATCCAGCGTGTCAAGCACATTTGCACATGTGCCGCCATCATTATTTTCAAAGCATTCTCTTCCCACTTGAGCCCCTGATATCAGCTCCCAATTTCTTCCCCACCCCCCTCACCCACCCACCCTCACAAACCTTTGATAAGTTATAGATTATTATTTCCATATCTTACCTCATCCTCCATCACCCCTCACCCACTTTTCCATTACTCATCCCCCTGGGAGGAGGTTCTAAGTTGATCCTTGTAATCAATTCCCTCTTTCTCCCCCCACCCTCCCCTAAACACACAACTTTCCCCCACTATCATGACCTCAATTCTGCCATACAAATCAGATTAGACCTGAGCATGCACACTGCTACAGGTAAGAGCCCAAAACACAGGGAATCCAGGATAGATAAACCCCTCAGGGCCAACAATGAGAATGCCAAGATCTTTGTACTAGTGGATATGCTATGGTCTAGCCGGATTTGTAGACAGAACTGGGGTCATGAGGGGGAGGAAGCATTTAAGACCTAGAGAAATGTTGTATGTTTCATCAGTGCTATTTTGCATCCTGGCTGACTCATCCCTTCCTTGTGATCCTACTGTGAGGGGAAGACCATATGTCTACAGATGGGCTTTGCATCTCCACTCCGACCCCCTCATTCACATCGATATGATTATTTGTTTTGGGTCTTCTGATTCCTCATATCAGATCCTGTCGACACCTCGAGATCACACAGGCTGGTGTGCTTCTTCCATGTGGGCATTGTTACTTCCCTGCTAGATGGCCACTTGTTTAACTTAACCTTTCTGTAAGGGAATGTCCAGTTGCCTACAGATGGGCTGTGTCTCCACTTCACACTCCCTCCCCCACCATTTACAATGATATGATTTTTTGTTCTGGGTCTTTGATGCCTGCTACCCAATCCTATCGACACCTCATGATCACACAGACTGGTGTGCTGCTTCCATGTGGGCTTTGTTGTTTCTCAACTAGATGGCCACTTGTTTAACTTCAAGCCTTTAAGACCCCAGACACTATATCTTTTGATAGCCAGGTACCATCGGCTTTGTTCACCACATTTGCTTATACAACCATTTTGTCTTTAGTGATCGTGTCAGGAAGGTGAGCATCACAGAATGCCAGGTTATTAGAACAAAGTTGAACCAATTTTTTTTAAAACAGGGCTCCTGTGGAGATCTGAGTCACGTGGCTATATCATGTTTATCCAAATTTCAACATTTTCTGGTTTTGTGTTTCTGTTCTGTGTGTAACTTCCAAAGAGACCAGTCTGTTGATTCTTCTTGGCTCTCTTCTCATCACTTGGTCAAGGGAAAGAAGAGGCTCTTTACTGATTATCCCACAAGATCTATAAGCTTTAGCAGACAAAACCAAAACACCAAACTTACTGCCTACCCAAAATCACACTGTAGGACAGGGTAGAAGTGCTCCCTGTGAGGTTCCAAGACTGTAACTCTATGGGAGTTGGAAGTCCCATCTCTCTCCTTTGGAGTGGCGGGTGGTTTCAAACTTCTGAACTTACAGTTAGCAGCCTAACATGTAATCACTGTGCTCCTAGGCAGAGCAGGGGGTTCATAAAACAAAGGGTCTGCAAATTGAAGATATTCACTGCAGTAAAAAAAGGAATTGGTTGCCATGAAGCCAGATCTGTACAGTGGAGATCAGGAAAGGTGATTACCTTGGTGTGCCAGAATCTTACTAGTGTCTGAGTCATCCTGAAATCAAGTGATCTAAGCATTTACCAAACTGATAAGAGAAGCTGTGGTGAGCAATAGGTCACAAAAACCTGTCAGAGGAGAATAGAGCAAAATAGTACAGCAGAGAGACTGGGCACCAAATTCAGAGAAACATGAGTTCAAAACTTAACTGTTCTAACATCTGTAAAAAAGAATGTGGATAATGTGATGTCTTTATTCATGTTCTCTTCCCTGGTGGCATAATGGCTAGGCTTTAGGCTGCTAACAGCCTCTTCTGCTATAAAACTTCAAGCCAATCCTCCCTGGTTCAGTCATGGTCAATGAAACAAAAATAAAACAAACAAGAATTTGTAAAATGTGGATGTACCAGAAAAATAAGTGAAATTATTTTTTTAATAAGAGTTGGGCATCTAGCTAGAAATTTAATCTCCCTCCTAGAAAAAAAAGGGCAGTAAATATGCCACATAGCAAACAGAGCTCTTGATAAATAGTATTGGAAACAAGAGCCAGACTCAAAGATGGCAGCTGACCATTCTGCTTTGAATGTGTTGCTCGCATGCATTTGGTGATAATCCAATCTCCTAAATCAGGGTTCCTGAAGTGGCTTATTATACCTCTTCCAAGTCTCCCATTCTAGAGCTTCAACCAATAAATGTTCCTAGTCCAGTTATCATTACAGTGCACCTATACTTAGCAAATTTGGGTGTCGTCTGATTTTGTTTCATTGGCTATGAGTGAACCTGTTTAAATTTGTTTGAAGTCCTCATCTGTTGAATAGACAGTTACAGCCAACATTCTCTTCTGCAAAGGTCATTTAACTTTTTTAGGAGATAATACTTCTACAAGATCAATACTAATCAGAACTGATACTTATATCTATAGACTTCGAATGATAGGCATTGACTCCTTGTTTCCTTCCAATCTTATCCAGAAACATTGTTTTCTTTTATGACTAATAGTTTTTACTGTCTTTTTTTTTTGGTTGTTTGTCTTTAAGACTGCTTACAAAGTTTAGTTCATTAATTGTTTTCTATGGTGCTATAAAATTTCTAGGGGAAAGCTTATATTAATGCTTGTTTAAAACCCAACAAATACCAAATTTTATTACTGCCAAGGAGATAGAATCATAGTGACAATGAATTAAGCAGATAGCTTGTTTTTCAGAGTCCAGGGAGAGAGCATAATCTTAACTAAGCTTTATGAAATTTTAATTAAATGAATATGTAAACTCAAGCAATTTATCAGAGGCATAAGGCATACAGACTTTGAATCTATCCCCAGTGATATTATATTCTTGAAATACTGAAAAGAGAAATACCTCACAGATGGACCACCTATGTAACAAACAAATTATAGTGATAACGTCATTGGTTTCACATAAATCTGAAACTTCACTTATCTGATACAACTGGATATATATATATATATATATATACACACACACATATATACATATACATATATATATACATATATATGTATGTATATATATATCCAAAGAACAAACAATCAAGGGGCTTGTATATAAAATAATTGTTAAATATAATTACCTTAAATGTTCAACATTTCATTTGTAACTTGAATTCACAATGCCTTTGCGATTTGGATACACTACAGTCTTTTTCCTAGACTGTCTCTTGTTATAAATTATAGAAGACAAAACTTGACAGACAAATTTTAGATGAGATCTATAAATGGAAATCAATTCCATTGTTAACAAGAAAACCAGGTTTGCTAAATTTACCTAAGCTTTCTGGACCCTCCCAATAGACTCAGTTAAAAAGTCCAGTGGTCATTGTGTAGGTCTACACAGCACTGAAGACAACGCTGTGAATGGTGAAGATACTGCTGCAGGTCATTAATCTTCAAGATTAAAAAAAAAGAAGAAGAAGCTGTAGTCAGGTGCCTCCCTACTTCAAAATCAGTGTTTCTAGGGAAAAAATAACACTTGCATGATTGGTTAAAATTTTCCCTTTTCCCCTTAATATTTTGGCACCAAGAAGATAGCCTCACATGACATGCTCAGTAATGAACAACAACTCAATTCAGAAAAGGTTTGGTGAGTGACATGTGAGATTCCAAGGTGCCAGAATACTTCAGACCTGATTTGTATGAAAGTCTGGTCTGTGTGTAAGACACACATATCAACCGGGATACTCTAAACGGAAGAGCACCAATAAACTAAACTAAACTCGCTGCTTTCGGTTCTGGCTCATAGCAACCCTACAGGGCAGAGTAGGAGTCCTCCTCAAGGTTTTTGAGGCTATCAATTTTTATATGTACAGGGTTTGAACTACTGACCCTGAGGTTAGCCGCTCATTGCTTAACCCACCATGCCCAAGAAGGCACTCCTCCTACACACACTATAGAATGGAAAAGGAAAAGTGGGGACTGAAACGGAGCAGCCTTAAGAATAACAGGTTCTAGACTTCAAGTTGAAGAGCCTGAGTTGGATCCCCCACTCTCGACCAAGACTGCATGTCGGAGGGCAGGTCACATTCAAGGTTACCTGGTCTCCACATCCTCGAGTGTAAAGGAGTAGTACCATCCCTCCTCCCGAGACAGCTGTGGTATAGTTGAGATGATGCGAGTCAGGCCACTATGAGCTCAATGTGAAGCACAGAAAGATGAGGCCTTAAACTGGAATTTATTAGCCATTGGAAACATCTTTTAGTAGTTATAAGTGCTTTCATTGCAGAAGTTTTCAAAGGATTTGAAAAATCATTCAAAACTTTGGAATATAATAAATAAACATGGAAATATGCCAAACATAGTTTACTGTAAAAAAATTCAGGTATAAAATGAAAATAATTATTTTCAATAATTTAAGCTTTGGGGTCTCCAAAAGCCAACTCACTGCCAATGAGTCAATGCTGACTCACAGCAACTATTTATGGGGGTAGAAACCCATTCTTTCTCCTATAGAGGTTCCGGTGGTTCTGACCTGCCCGCCATGTGGATCACAGCCCAACATGTAACCACTACACTATTGGTATTTGTGTTCTAGTTTTTATAAATTCAACTACAACCTGTTCAATAACATAAAAATAACAGTATTGCTTCATTTTTTTATTATTAATGTGGCAGTAATATATTTTTAAGCTTTTACCCACCCATCCAACATGTGCCCCTAAAGCAGTCTATCCTGGGTATAATTACTATCGATGCAATGTTTGTCCTGGGGGGAAATTTAATTACTTTGTAAATTCATTTTGGTTCTAGTATCCCTATCAGAAGACTAGCTGTTGATGAAATAAATATGTAATTTTAAATGTTAGGGTCTCTCCAGAGATGAACATGAATCATACTGCTTCATATTGAGCTTATAGAGTATTGCAACAATGACGACCAAAGGTGAAATTAGGTTTCTCTAACTAAAGACACAACACTCAAGGGTAGGAATTTAAAGATATAAAACAAATTTTACCACCATGCACTGCTCCTAGAGGAGCCCTAGTTGCATAGTGAATTGTGTTTTAAGGCTGTGAACTGCCAGGCCAGCAGTTTGAACCCACCAGCTGCTCGGAGAGAGAAAGATGCAGCTTTCTATGCTCATAAAGATTTACAGTCTTGGAAACCCGCAGGGTAACAATGAGCCATACTTGATGAGGTGCCTGTGAATTGGCACCTGAATAATTCTGACTTCCTCTGTTGTTGGAAAATTTGTCTTCATTGGGGATAAGAGGAGGTAGTAAAGTGAAAGGGAAAGTTCAAATTACTTGTCACCAAGTCAGATTACTTTGAAATCCCAGAATGTTCTTTAGAGAGGATACAGATCCTTGAACTTATCTCTGATACATTCATTACTAGTTTTAACTGTCTGGCTCAGATTTACACTCCCCATCATCTATGAGCCCCCACCTATCTGACAGTTTATTGTAATGGGGGCATGCACATTCCTAGGATGCTGGAAGCTAGTCTACTGACTTCAAAAATGAACAGGGCACTCGTGGTGAACAGATTTCAATGGTAGAGTTTCCAGATAAAGATGACTAGGAAGAAAGACCTGGAAATCTACCTCCCCCCAAATAGCCAATTAAAACCATATGGATCACCACAAAACATTGCCTGACTAGATTACTTTGGACACATCATCAGAACGCATCAACTGTTAGACTATCATGTTTGCTGACATAAAAGGCCAACAATACGGTGGTTTGCACACTAACTGCCCCAATGGACTTGAACATGCCAGCAATCATGAGGATGGTGCTGGACCAGCAACATTTTGCTCTGTTGTACAAGAAATCACTATGAGCTGCCTGAAGTCTCCCAAACTGCAGTCCTCTATCTAAATCTATTAACAAAATGATTTTTAAATAAATGTCTCCTAAAGAGAAACCTAAGGTTCTCTCGAGAGATTTATTTTGATTTACTTCTACTTGTGCACACACACACACACACACACACACACACACACACACACAGATGTTTTTGCTTTGGTTTCTTCCCAGGATGGCTGGCTGTTCGGTGATTGCGCTGGTCCTGGTGATGTCTGTGATGTACCACAGCACAGATAGTATCTAACCAGGAATTGGCATGGCTTTGTCTTTCACTCTCACTTTTGGCAAATCAATAAATCCCTTCGAGGGCTTGCTTCTCTCAGCAGCACCTCCTCTATCTACTTAACTGAGTTATGCTATCAAGGCCAACGTGGCCACGCATGGGAGAAGCACCTGGCACTGATTAAGGGCTGTAAAACAAGTGAATCCAACATGGACATCCACAAAAGAAAGAGAGAGAGAGAGAGAGAGAGAGGAAGGAAGGAAGGAAGGAAGGAAGGAAGGAAGGAAGGAAGGAAGGAAGGAAAGAAAGAAAGAAAGAAAGAAAGAAAGAAAGAAAGAAAGAAAGAAAGAAAGAAAGAAAGAAGGAAAGAAAGAAGGAAAGAAAGAAAGAAAGAAGAAATCTGCTGTTGTGGAGTTGATTCTAACTTGCCTGTGACCATGTAGGACAGGGAACTACCCCATAGGATTCCCACGACTAAATCTTCATGGAATCAGACTGCCACCTCTTTCTCCTGTGGAGTAGTTGGTGGGTTCTAACCACTGACTTTTAAGTTAGCAGCTAAGCACTTATTAGGGCTCCATCACAGTTTCTAGTAAACATCAAGGAGATGGACTGGTGCAGGCCCCAACACGACGCCAATGGTGAGGATGCCCCCATATCGGGCAGTGTTTTCTTCTGTTGCTCAGATGGTCGACATGAGTGGGAAACGGCTCCATGACAAGTCACAAGAACAACAACAGCAGTGAATGTCAAGATCTGTCCAAATGATCCGGCTACCCTGTTACCCAGGCAATTATGTAGGCCTGTAGTTTGACACACTCTTATATTCTTCTGCTTTCTCCAGGTAATCTCAAGGCAATCTTGTTGCTGTGGCTAAGTAACAGAATTCGGATATTATCTGGGGTGAAGACAGTATGGCGTTTTAAGAAGTAATAAGTGGGTCTTAATAACACTGCTCTCTGCCCTTCCTTCACACAAGTCCTCGGGGCCCTGGCCTTTCCGTCTCAGATGGACTCCAGTGACCCGTCAATTCAGTCCCTTTGGAGAGCACAATGCCTGTGCCTGTGCTTCAGTCCAGGAGCTCTGGTCGCAGGATATGTCAGCACGCTGTGTCTAGACACAGAACGGACAATATTATTCGGAACTGCCTTGCAGATGGTGTGCGGAGAACCCTCTGGACGGTGGGAGCTGTTCCTGAAGGCGGTGGGTGCCATAAAGACAAACGAGGCTGACAGGGAGAGCAATTAAAATGATGTTGCCACAATGCCAATGTTATTTTAAAATTTAATCATGCTACTGGGCAGCGTAATGGGAATTTCTTTCCTATAATAAAAAGAAATCATGCCAGATTGCTGGTGAGGTTTTATCCACACACCCCAACCCAAAGCAAAGTGCTGTTTGGATGGTGAATCGGGTTAGTTTTATTAATGTAGATAGTAAATCAACATAATTCAGAAATTAAAGTTGATTTTTCTCACTCTGATTGATTCTCAGTCTGTACATTACAGAAAGCTAAGCCTGTACCTACAAAAACGCCCTCACCTTTATAACCTAGATTTAGTCTAGGAGGACCATTTCCACAATTATGGGTGAGAGAACTGCAGAAGACTCAAAGAACTTTAGGAATCCAATTCATAACTTTAGCTTCCGTCCCCACAGAAAAAAGTCCTAGTAAGCCATATGCAAGAATAAGTTAAAAACAATTGATACAAAATCATAGGCACCTACGTTGATTATCAAAATATAAAAATCATCATTCCTCTCCAAGACCCAGAACAAAATCATACCTAATGTGAATGCGTGGTGAGGGGGGGGGGCGTTGGTACATGGAGTGGAGACCTAATCCCATCTGTAGACAATTAGACATCCCCTCACAGAGGGGTCACAGGGAAGAGATGAGCCAGTCAGGGTGCAGTATAGCACTGATGAAACACACAACTTTCCTCTAGTTCTTTGGGGCTTCCTTTCCCCCACTATCATGATCTCAATTCTACCTTACAAATCAGATAAGATCAGGACATGCACACTGCTACAGATAAGAGCCTGCAACACAGGGAATCCAGGATAGATAAACCCCTCAGGCCCAAAAAAGAGAGTAGAGATACCAGTAGGATTAGGGGAGGGTTGGGGAAGCAAGGGGGAATTGATCATAAGGATCAACTATAACCCCCTCCCAGGGGGACAAACAACAGAAAAGTGGGTGAGGGGTGATGGAGGAAGATGGAAGATATGAACATAATAATCTATAACTTATCCAGGATTCATGAGGGAGGACGGGCGAGGGAAGGAGGGGGAAGAAATGGGGAGCAGATATCAGGGGCTCAAGTGGGAAGAGAATGCTTTGAAAATGATGATGGCAGCATATGTGCAAATGTGCTTGACACACTGGATGAATGTATGGATTGTGATAAGAGATGTAAGAGCCCCCAATAAAAGTATTTTTAAAATATCATCATTCCTCAGCATATCCTCTATACAATTTGGGTTTACACAATTCTGAAGGTTGCATCTCTATTGCTCTAACTTCTCCCTGTAGCCTTCTGTCCTCTTTAATTTACAACATGTCAAATATCAGTCTTGACAGACTCCAAGGACGCAAATCGTGTTCCTTTGAACTGCTCTTTAAGTTTTGAGAACAGAGAAAAGTCCGAGAGAGACATGATCAGGCTGTAGAGTGGGTGGGATAAGGTCTTCCTGGTCGAAGAATGAGCAGGTCCATTGTCATGGTGGAAGCAACAAGGCCAATGCAAATTATCTGGCCTTCTTTTCAGTGGTGCAATGTTCTATTTTCTTAAAACTTCTTCATATTCAAGCCTCATGAACATCCTGTGTCCTCCAAGAATGTCTATTAATTACCACTTTGGAATTAAAAAAATTCATAAACCCTTGGTCCTAAATTTAACTGCCCCAGCAGATCCCCTCAGAAGCCACTGTTCTGATTGGACCCTTTCAATTTATGTGTTAATTGCAGACACCATCATGAACCGAAGACAAGCATATTAGTAAGAGAACTTGTCTGTACCCAGACATTGACCACAGAGGCATGCTTAAACACATCTTGTTTAAAATAAACCTATGCAAGTATGAACTTAAACCATAGTAACTATGTATAAACTATACAAATGTACCCTGCAGATGTATATATGAACGTATATATAAGCATCCCCTCATATAGAGTCCTTGTTGTCCCAATGATTAAATGTTCAACTGCTGTCAGGAGCTGGAATACAGCAGCTGCGTCACGGGAGAACGATGTGGTAGTCTGCTTCTGTACAAACTTACAACCTTGGAAGCTCTATAGGGCAGATCTGCTTTGTCCTATAGTTCCTGTGAGTCAGAACCCATTTGAAGGCAAAGAATATTTTTCTTCAACATATGATTGTTCTCATTATAAACCTAGACACAGCAACATATTTGTGTAATCGTTCTACCGACCAGAAGCTGTTGTTATAGCCTTGTGATGGGTTTTAACGCTTTTCCTAAAATCTCATTGAAAATACATTTATCATTGGTCCATGCCAGGGTATAGAAGAAGGCTGTGTCATGTCCTGAGTTAAGATTGATAGGAAATCAATAGAGGACATTTTTCTCCTCTCTTCTTACTGATCCTCAGTCCTTCACTGCCATCAGGTTGATGCAGACTCAGCGAGCCCATAGGTGTGGCTTCTTCCTGGGGTCTCTGAGACTAACTCTTCACAGGAGTAGAGTCTCATCTTTCTCCCAGTGAGTGGCTGGTGGTTTCAAATTGCTGACCTTGAGGTTAGCAGCCCAACACATCACCACTACACAGAATCCTCGAGCAGGGCAAATGGATAATACTTTCAGCTGCTAACTGAACGGTTGGCAGTTTGAATCTACCTACAGGTACCTTAGAAGAACAGCCTGGTAATATACTTTTTTAAAAGTCAGTTATTGAAAATTCTATGGAATACAGTTCCGCGCGGACTCATAGGGGTCATCGTGAGTTAGAACAGACTTGCAGGCATCTAGTCCCGGGACTCGGCTCCAACTACATATTGCTGTCTTTGAATCTCCAGGACATGAGTAAGTCTATGTCTTTGCAGAACAGCATCGTGGTTGGAGACAGTAATTGTGAACAAGACAGCTTCAGTTCAAATAATAGCTCTGCTTTATAAATATAAATGTAAGGTTGATATTGCCCTAGTTTCTTTATGAGCAAAATGCTAATATCTCTAATAATAACAAATTCAGAGGGTTATTCTGGGGGTCAAATGAGCTAATGTATATAAAGCACTTAGGAGAGAATATGACCCTAATAAACACCCCATTAACTTTCAGTATTACTCTCTAGCCTCTCCAGCATTATTATAATTTAGGTAAAATCTATGCCCAAACCAAATTCAGAAATTGAATCGATGCCAATTCTTAAGCAAATATACTTTATTTAAATATGAATTAATTTAATTATTAAAATAGTGGGTTCATTTTTTTTGTTTATTGTTAATGCTCTTCTTGATTGATTTACTAATTATCTCTCAAGATTTATATTCATAGCCTCTATTATTGTTAGGAGCCCTGGTGGCACAGTGGTTACACATTCTAACTGCAAGGTCAGCGGGTCAAAACCACCAGCTTCTCTATGGGAGAAGGACGAGGTTTCTACTTTCTTAAAGCATTACACTCAGAAAAACTCAGAGGGACAGCGGTGCCTAGACTACAGGGTCACTGTGAGATGGCATCGATTTGATGTCGGAATTTGGTTTGGGTTGTTGTTGTTAGGGGCTGGGGAGTGGCTACTAACTCCTCATGACACTGCGTCGTGTGTCATCCATCAGAATGAAACCCTGAGGAATTATCCACCCTAAACCCACTCACGTTCTCTAGTTTTAATTCTTACATATTAATCATGACCAATAATCCTATTTTATGCTGCTAATCATACTCTCCTTTGCTTTTTCTTAAACATGTACTTTCAGCTTAGATGAATTTGCTTCAAGATAGAAGTAAAGCCAGGGATAAAAAAGAAGCCCCTCACTCAAGTTTTGAAATGAAATTACCATGAGCTTATAGACATATGTCGTATGTTTACAACATTTAAGATAACAGAGTGAGCTAATACAATTGGTCATAACTGTTTAAACTGCTGCTAGTGTTCTAGCCTAGCAATCAATATCTAATTATATATTTTATTAGAGAAATAAATCTAGGGACCATAATCTTATTTTTTTACAATATTGTCAATGTGCCAATCCAACTACTTTAACCTACATATATTTTTCAATCTTGAATAAATGGGCTTCAAAACTACAATAAGATTGTTGGCTAACTGGAGATCCCCTTGTAGAGGGGTCTCAGGGAGATGAGCCAATCAGGGTGCGATTCAGCAACGATGAAAAATACAACTTTCCTCTAGTTCCTAAATGCTTCCTCCCCGCCCCCACTCTCATGACACGAATTCTACCTTGCAAGCCTGGCTAGACCAGCGGATGTACACTGGTACAGATAGGAACTGGAAATACAGGGAATCCAGGGCGGATGATCCCTACAGGACCAGTGGTGTGAGTGGTGATACTGGGAGGGTAGAGGGAGAATGGGTTGGAAAGAGGGAACCGATTACAAGGAACTATATGTGACCTCCTCCCTGGGGGACGGACAACAGAAAAGTGGGTGAAGGGAGACTTCGGACAGGGCAAGATATGACAAAATAATAATTTATAAATTATCAAGGGCTCATGAGAGAGGGGGGAGCGGGGAGGGAGGGGAAAAATGAGGACCTAATGCCGGGGGCTTAAGTGGAGAGGAAATATTTTGAGAATGATGAGGGCAGTGAATGTGCAAATGCACTTTACACAATTGATGTATGTACGGATTGTGATAAGAGTTGTATGAGCCCCTAATAAAATGATTAAAAAAAAAAAGATTGTTGGCTAATAGCAGGGTGATGAGATTCGCAATAATAGTGCATACTCTATGCTTACCCTATGCAATTTTATTTGCTGGAATGGATAAAATGTATTTATGATCAATTTAATATTTTCAACTATTTTTTCATTTAATAGTGGCCTGTCTGTAAGGCATATGATGTCATTTTAACACTTTCTTATAAGACAAAGTATAGTAATAATGACAAATAACACCTACAAGGTACATTCCACATCCACATGCTAAGGACTGCTTCGAGCAGGTTGTACAAATTGGATTTATTTACTTTGCACAACTGTGAAGCTGGTCATATGGGCCCTATTATGTAAATGAGGAAACGGGGACATTGGAAAGCTAACTTACCAAAGGAAACCCAAATAATCTGTGGTAGAGCCAGACCTGAACTTGAGCAAGATAATTCTAGAGTAAGATAAAGGGAAGGAAAGGAAATATTTTAGGCTTGTGCTTGTGTTAGTCTGGGTTTTCTGGAGCGATAAAACCAGACACTAATATGTATGTACAATAAAGAAATGTATCTCAAGAAAGCACCTCACACTTCTGCAGAGAAGGAGACCCAGTCCAGCTCTCAAGACCATGAGTCAGATGCTATGCTGGAGGTCCTTCCTGGTTCACGCAGCTGCTGAACAGCATCCTCTGGAGACTGGAGGATGAAACAGGAGGCAGGAAGGCCATAGGCCAAGTGGAGACAGACTCAGGTGGATCCAATCTCAACAGGCAATGCAGGAGGCTTCCAACAGCTCCCAAAGTCAGCAGGCCACATTTTGGGCCACCAGCCTAAGTTCCAAGGAACTAGATATAGGATCTAGGCCATTAGCATGAAGAATAAATAGCCCTAGTTCTCCACAGCATCTATTTATAGATATGAAATAGGCCACACTCCCAAGGAGATGTCATCGGGCTATGACCTGAACGTAAGCCTAACTACCAAGCGAGCGGGGATCCTCACTCAGTCAACTTGACGTGAAACCTATCACAGCCACTTAACTCTGCCATTGTAACAAACAGGTATGGCATAGGCCAGTGAGATGTGCATTCTTTAAAGGCATTCAAATTTAATTTTAAGTATTTTTCTCTTAATTTTTTCATTTGAAGTTACAAGGAATAATGTGGCCTGTGTAAAAATAGGCTGCAGACCAAACTTTTCTGCTGACTGTAGATTGCACACTCTGTTTGGATGATAAGCTATTACCCACTGTTTTTCCATGGATTGTATATGCCAAAAAGTTAAAGACCCAGATCTTCATAAAGCTGTAATCATATAATATTTGTCATTTTGTGTCTGGTTCATGCTAAGAGAAATAAACCAGACATAAAAAGACACATACTATGATTACAGTTATATGAAGATCTGGGTTTTTAACATTTTGATATATATGTTGTAACCTGTATCAGAACTTGATTCCTTTTCATGCCTAAATAATATTCTATGTACATTTATATACATAAACTATATATACATTTTGTTTATCCATTTATATGTTGATGGGCATTGGCTGTTTCTGCCTTTGGGCAATTATGAGAAATACTACTATAAAAAGTAGGACACATGTATCTGTTAAAGTGCCCCTTTTCGGCTTGAAGATAAACAAGCGGCCATCCAGCTGAGAAGCATCAAAGCCCACATGGAAGAAGCACACCAGCCTGTCTGACCACGAGGTGCAGAAGGGACCAGTTGTCAGACATCAAAGAACTAAAAATCAGATCAGTGGCTGCCCACCTTCCTGATACGATCACTGAAGACAAAGGTGTGCATAAGCAAAGGTGGTGAAGAAGGCCTGATGGTGCCTGGCTATCAAAATATATAGCATCTGGGGTCTCAAAGGCTGGAAGATAAACAAGTGGACAACTAGCTCAGAGGCAACAAACCCCACTTGGAAGAAGCACACCAGTGTGTGTGATCATGAGCTGTCAAAGAGATTGGGTGTCAGGCATCAAGGAACAAGAAATCATGTCATTGTAAAGGTGGGTGAATGCAGAGTGGAGACTCAGAGTCCATTGGATGGCAACTGAACACCCCCCTGCTGAGGGGTTTTGGGGAGGAGACGAGCTAATCAGGGTGCAGGGTAGCAATGATGAAACATATAACTTTCCTCTAGTTCTCTAATGCTTCCTCCCCACCACTATCATGATC
The DNA here is from genome assembly GCF_000313985.2 of Echinops telfairi. NCBI lineage: Eukaryota > Metazoa > Chordata > Mammalia > Afrosoricida > Tenrecidae > Echinops > Echinops telfairi. The sequence continues at coordinate 5,445,163 of NW_022108124.1, read as the reverse complement.
CCAATTCTGCCTTGAAAATCTGGCTAGACCAGAGGATGTACATTGGTACAGATGGCAACTGGAAACACAGGGAATCCAGGACAGATGACTCCTTCAGGACCAGTGGTGAGAGAGGTGAGGCCTGGAGGGTGAAGGGAAAGTGGGGTAGAATGGGGGAACCAATGATAAGAATCTAAGTATAGCCTCCTCCCTGGGGGATGGACAGCAGAGAAGAGGGCGGAGGAAGATGTAGGACAGTGTAATTTATGACAAAACTATAATAATTTATGAATTATGAAGGGTTCAGGAGGGAGGGGGACGGGGAGGGAGGGGGAAAATGAGCAAATGATATTGAGGGCTAAAGTAGAGGGCAAATGTTTTGAGATTGATGAGGGCAACAGGTGTACATATGTGCTTGACTCAATGGATGTATGTATGGACTGTCATAAGAATTGTACGAACCCTCAATAAAATAATTTTAAAAAAAGAATAATGAGGGTAACAAATGTACAAATGTGCTTTATACAATTGATGTATGTATGGATTATGATGAGTTGTATGAGCCCCCAATAAAATGACTTTAAAAAAAAAAGGTTCCCCTTTTCAACCATTTTTGGTAGGGTCACTGTGAGTCTGAATTGCCTCAATGGTGGTCAGTTTAGTTTTGGTTTATCTAAGAATAAAATTGCTGAATCATGTGGTAATTGTATGCTTCATTTTCTAAAGAGCCAGAAATCTCTTTTCTGCATTAGTTGTACCATATTACTTTCATACTAACAATGTTTTGGAGTTCCAATGTCTCCATATCTTTGCCAACATTTATATTGTTTGGGGTTTTTTCCACCTTTTTTGGGGGAGAGGGGTAACTATAGTGATTCTAGTAGGTATGAAGTGATATCACATTGTGGTTATGATTTGAATTTTCCTTTTGACTAATTTTCCTTATGAGATTCTTTTCATGTGGCAATTGGTCATTTGTATATCTCTTTCAGATAAATGCCCACTTATTAATTGGGTGGCTTGCCTTTTTTGTTGTTGAAATATAGCAGGTCCTTATACAGGGTAAATCTAAAAGTATTGCTACAGTATCCTAGCAATATTTATGAAACAAAAATATTAAAATGTGAAGCTGTTCTTTTTGACACATCTTTCATTTAGGTTTACATGCTTGGGAAGGTGATGTTCCCATCTCTAACCCACCCCCTCATAATTCTATGCTCTTCAGATTATACCACATCAAAATGGCATTCTTGAAGGACTAAAGTCATGTTCCTTTCCAATGTTCTTGAGTTTTAGAAAAATCAGGGCTGTAGGGTGAATGGGATAAGATTTCCAAACAAAATTCTCATAGGAAACCCCTGTTACCTTGGAAGAATAAATGTGCACTGTCATGATGGGGAAAATTTTCCCAGTGAAAGTTTCCAGCCAGTCTATTTTACAATTTTCCTTAAAATTCTTTTAAATTTATCATCCAGTGTCCTTAAGAAAAATCTATAAAAATGACACATTCAGGATTTCAAAACACAACCCCCCCCCCCATTAATATAACCTTGTAAGCTACACTTCTATGCCTTACATTACATTGGTACAGTGGATCCTCTCAGGAGCCACTGCTTGATTGAACTGTTTGAGGGCAACTCATTGACAATAAGACAAGTGTTTTACTAAGACAACTTGCCTGCAGCCATCCACTAACCATACAGACACATTTTAACATGCTTTATTTGGAATAAACCTGTGCATGTATGAAGTGGAGGCATAGTAGCATACATGTTTACTTACCTCAGTTCCAGGAGAGCTTCGAAAGTCGGGAGATTCCATTATCATTCGTTCTGTCTTTTGAGGAGCTTTCTGAAGTGCACTCATAGATTCTGGGTGTTAAACGCTTGTCGGATACAGGGGTTTCCCATGCGTCCCACTTTCTGCCTTCTCACACTCTCTTGGTGATGTGTTTTTCATAAAACCTTTTTAGTTCTCATAAAACTCAAGTCACTGCCATCAAGTCAATTTTGGGCTCATGGTGAGTTTTATTTCTTTGTATCTTTATTTGTTGCCTGCAATGTTAAAGACATATATGCAAAGGCCATGGCAAACACCATTCCAAAGGTTACAGATTGAAAGCATTTCCTCTAAGATCAAGAAGAAGACAAGAACGCCTTTGTAGCAACTTCTGTTTAACTTAAAACGGGGTATGGTGTTAGCTGTGGACTTCCCATAGATGCCCTTATGTTGAGGATTGTTCCTTATCTGCTTAGTTTATTGGGGATTTATTTCATGAAAGGGTGCTGCATTTGGTTAAATGCTTTTTTAATTATATTAATTTAGATAACCATAAACTATTTTTTAAATTTTATAATAATGAGATTCATTGCAATAATTTATTTCTGTATCTTGAATCAGCCTTGCTCTCTGGGAATTTGTGTTGGCTCCGACTGATAGAATCTCCATACATAACAGAATGAAATGTTGCCTGATCCTGTGTCATCTTATGATTAGTACTTTGCTTGAGTCCTTTACCGTGGCCATTGTGTGATCCATCTCATTGAAGGGTCTTTACTGTTCATCCTTGCAAAATGCTTTCAGTGGCTCCTTCCTTCAAAGTGAGGAGCTGGGTCACTCTTTGTGGTCCAGCATACTTCACTGGGCTCATTCACCAGGAGCTTGTACATGGATCAAGAGGCAGTCTTTTGAACAGAACAAGGGAATACTGCATGGTTTAAAATCAGGAAAAGTGTGCATCAGGGTGTATCCTCTCATCATACTTATTCAATCTGCATGCTGGGCAACTCATCAGAAAATCTGGTTTCTATGAGGAAGTATGCGGCATCAATTGGAGGAAGGCTTATTAACAACCTGCAATATGCAGATGAAACCACTTGGCTTGCTGAAAGAACTTGAAGAAGAACTTGAAGCCCTTGCTGGTGAGGATGGATTGAAGCCTTCATTATGGATTATACCTCAATCTAAAGAAGACCAACATCTTCACAACTGGACCAAAGGGTAACATCATGATCAATGGAGAACAGGTTGAAGTTGTAAAGGATTTTGTCTTCCTTGAATCCACAATCAATGCTCATGGAAACAGCAATCAAGAGATCAAACAATGTATTGCATTAAGTAAACCTGCTGCCCAAGACCTCCTTAGAGTATTGAAAAGCAGGAGTATTACTTTGAGGACTCAGTTGCACCTGATTCAAACCAGGATATTTTCCATTGTCTTGTATGCATGAGAAAGTCGGACACCAAATAAGGAAGTCCAAAGAAGAGTTGGTGCATTTGAATTGTGGTGCTATGGAAGAATATTGAAGGTACCGTGGACTGCTAAAAGGACAAACCTATCTGTCTTGGAAGAAGAATAGTCAGACTTCTCCTTAGAGCAAGGACAGTAAGACTTTGTCTTACACATTTTGGCCATATTCACAGGAGAGACCAGTTCCTGGAGAAAGACAGCATTTTGGGCATAGTGGAGGAGCAGTGAAAAAGAGCAAGACCCTCAATGTGGTGGATTGGCACTTTGGCTGCAATGATGAGTTCAGCTATCTCTCAATTCCCAAACAATGCCCAAATCATAGGAATCCTTATAAGAATGGTGCAGGATTGTACAGTGTTTCGTTCTGTGGTGCATGGTGTCACTATGAGTCGGACCTGACACAGTGGCACCTAACAACAACAACAACAACAACAACCAAAACTGTCCATCCAATTCAAAACAGGATATACTTCTCCAGTGATAATGTGTCCTAAGGAAACAAGTGGAAGAGTCAAGAAATATTCTGTGACTGACAGGGTTTCCACGGGCTGATTTTCAGAAGGCCTTTTTAAAAATCTAGCCTGTCTTCATCTAATAGCTGCATTGAAACCTCTTTGCCATGACAGACCCTGCTCGTCTTAGAAATGAAGGTGACACAGCTTCCAGCCTAATTGCAACATGGAACGTGGTCTTTATCGCCAGTGCCTTCGAACACCCAACAAACAATTGAATGGTACCATGAAAATAAGTTGCTTGCAGCCCACAAGGAGACAGGACAACTTGCTAATCATGTACATAAGGTGCATAGCACCTTTGTGAGGATGTAACCCTGCAAATAAGGTGTATGGAATTCTAATGAGAGGACTGGTCAGTTTTGCCTTCCTAGAGGAAACGTCACTCCCACCAAGATCTTGGGTTCCTGTGGTGGCAGCTCCTAGGCCCAGGTGACAAGAGAGTACCACTGGAGATGGTGTAAGGTTGGGGAAAGTGGCAACAGTGGAACCAAGAGGCTGGTGCCAGACAGTAGCTAGAGAGCAAGGCGGTTGTTTTGTGTGTGGACCCTCACAGAGTGAGAGAGCTGGTGCCTTCAGCCAGAGGCTTCTTGGCAGGGGAGGGTATCTCCACAGTTATTGGCAGAGCTAAGGGGACTTTTTTTTTCTTTTAAATAATTAAATCCTTTTATTGGGAACTTGTACAACTCTTTTCACAATCCACACATACATCCGGTGTGTCAAGCATGGTTGTACATTTGTTGCCCTTATCATTCTCAATACATTTGCTTTCTACTTTAGTCCTTGTTATCAGCTCCCCATTTTCCCCCTCATTCCCTGCTCCACCCTTCCCCTTGAACCCTTGATAATTTACAAATTATTATTATGTCCTATCTTGCGCCGTCTGATGTCTCCCTTCATCTGCTTCTCCACTGTCTGTCCCCCAGGGAGGAGGTTATAAGTAGATCCTTGTATTTGGTTCCCCCTTTCTCCCTCATCTTCCCTCTACCCTCCCAGTACCACCACTCTCAGCACTGGGCCTGAAGGGATCATCTGTCCTGGATTCCCTGTGTTTGTAATACTTGTCTGAGCAAGATAGAGACTGAGCTTCATGCCAAGAGCCAGAAAGGATTGCGAGGGACAACTGATGTCAGGATTGGGGTTGGGGGTGGGGGGGATTTGGAGAGAGGACATTCACATCATAGGAATCTACTTTAAGCTGTTGATTTTGATTTCCTTGCCTCATGTGAAGGTGGAGGAGCTCAGATATCCTATGCCACCATTTTTATATGGGTAGTAGCAACAGATGGTAAGCACCTTCTTTTTTAGGCAACCGAGCCTTCGTAAAGCTTGTGCCATCTCAATGAAGTCAGAATTTACCCTTTTGAAGTGTTAACTATTTTGCTTTAATGATTGCCCTTAAGATCTATGGAATAAAATGTCATATTCATTAGTTGATACCTGTATGGCAAATACACCCCCCCACCCCCAAACACACACACATACACAATTCAAAGCTAGCTTTATTATCCAGAGTCAGCGGCACACCCCAAACCTGTACTCGGAACGTTGGCCACGCAAAATGAATGACCAGCCCTTTAAATGAAAGGATGGTGTCTTGGGGCTACTGAGAGCAGAACATGATTTCATGGCTTATGTTTGCTTTAGAGAGCACACAGGCAGAGAATCACTAAAACTCCCACAATCAGGCATTCATGCATTTACAACAAAAGGTGAAAACTGCTCAGGCCCTGGCTTCCCAGGGGTTAAAATCTTTCCCAATTTTAAAAAACTCAATACTTTTTACAAAAGTGAGTAAAAGAAGATTTCCCTATATAGAAGGTAATCTGGCCCATATCTCTATGCATTTTGGGGAAAAACACTATATATAAAGTATATAGTGTGTATATATTGATATAGTGTGTATATACTGATATGGTATATATATGTATATATATATATCTGGCTCTGGAAAGGATTTATAATGATGCTAAAATGCATGACAATAGGAAACTCATGGAGTTTCTCTCATGAATTCTGAATTATGAACGTAAGAACCTTTAAACTCCATCAGATCAAAATTCTGAAACCTTCATAGCCACAACTTTCCATTTATGACTAGATTTGAGTTGTTGTTGTTGTAAGACATGTACACATGCTACCTACAAATTCCCAAACAATCCCGCCTAATCATGTACTCCCCAAACTAAAGCGCCACTGCAGAGAGCGAAATGGTTCCCACAGGGTCAAACCCACAAAATGACAAAGATAAAATTGGAACCAAGGGTTCTGGGTCTTGAAAGTCCCTGCTTGCCTCATTTCTCCAAGCTATTTCCCCTGGCAACAGGTGAACATTATTGAGAAACTAACTAACAAAAACTTTTCATGAGGTACTTGGATTAAAAAAAAAAAAAGATGCTTGGTTGTAGCAGTCAGTTTGGTTAATTGGGTGGGGGGTTGGGGGGGTCCACAGGGAGTGTGTGCAGTGTCTTGGAGCCCCTTTAGGGGAAGAATGGCTATCTACCAAGGATTTTAGGGCGTTTACTCTGCGTTGTTTCCTGGGAGACTGAGCCTTTCTTGACAATCTTTTATATCCAAGCAGGATGTGTTGTATCTAGCATCTTCAGAGTTCAAAGGTAGCATACCTCAAAGGAAGAGCGTGGGTCAAGAGAGGGTGTCCTGGGTTTGAGTCGAGTTCTGTGCTGATGCCAGGTCATTGTGAGTTGGTTTCTTATTTCTGCTTCCTCTAGGAAAGTCGTTTCCATGCACACCTCCGTTTGTGTTAGTCTGGGTGCATTAGAAAAAAAATCCACAGAAATTCTTATGTATAAGAAAGAGTTTTACATAAAGGGTAAGTGCACATCAAGAAAACATCCCAACCCAGTGCTGTCCAAGTGCACAAGTCCAACATTAGCCCATATGTCCAACACCAATCCGCAAAGTCCTCCTCTATCTCACAAAACACACACTAGGAGGAAAGCCGAGTCAGTGAATATGTAAGCATCTCAGCACTGGCAGGGGTCTCCACACGGCTGCTCTAGCACCCAAGGCTGCATTGGAATAGGTCTATGTGGCTTCTCAGGGATGTCTCACAGGAAGTGAGCCTTGCCAGCTGAAGCAGGGAACTCGCTAAGGTGGCTGCACGCTGGTCCAACCATCACAAAGCAGGAGACTCAAGAACTAGAAAGGCGAGGCTCACCGAGTCATTTATCCCTCTGCCCTTCAATTAACCCCACATGTGTTTATCGGCCAGGTTGGCGCAATAAACTTTAACTATCTCACCGTTCATACAAAAGTGTAAACTGCATGAGAAGGATCTCATGATACCTTAAAATAAATACGTGAAGGGCAAAGGGTATTATACAAAACTTCAAACTTTTTGCCCCTTTTATTATTTAAGACTGACCGCACAAACCAAGGCTTGTTAAGATACCAGTTTAAGAACATCATTTGCTGGTCCAAGGTCTAGGCATACACTGTGCTCTGCATTGCTGCCCACCCACCTCCAAATCTGCAAAACTCATAACTAAGAATAAGTCTTAGTTATCAGTATTTTCCATCTGACTGCATAATTATAAGAGTTGATTAGAAAGTCTCTTTTTAGCTCATTCATATCTCCAGGGTAGACACAGAATTAGGCAACTCTAATTGCAGAGGCTGGAGAAACTGAGGGTTTGGTTTGAATTGGTGTATATGAAATGAAAAGGAGGGGAAAAATACACCCGAAATGCAGTCAATTAAATTAGTGTGATTTTTTATTCACCTGTTTCTGATTCTCTATTATCGCTCTGGAGGCTTATAAACAAATTGTCCTGTAAGGCTATTTTTTCCATCTCTCACCACACATGTATTGGTATATTTTGATATAAGAAGTTAATCCTTATATAAAAATATATTCATATTAATGCCCTAATATTGCTAGCTCAGTAGCTATCTAAAATATTTGAGTTTTATTTCTAGGTGATATCATATGATCAAATTAATATGCAGAGACTTAAACCCTGTAGAAAAGAAATCATGATATCTAGAGACATCTCTCAAGGTACAGCTAGAAAAACAAAACATGGCATAAGAAGCACAGATAGTAATAAGAATATGGCAGAATTTGACCCTAGTTTATTTTTGCTCATACTTATAGATTAAAATATTATTTCAATTGGAAATAACAAATGCACATATTTTGCTTATTTCTCCTTTGCAACCCCCCCCCATAAGATAAGAACAAAATAAAGTTATCTTTTGTCTGCAGCTGCTACCAGAACCATCAAGAGATAGAATTGGTGAATAATGTAGCCACATAAAAGGCTCTGAAGCCCACACCGATCGTTGTTTGGTAGGAGTGGAGGGCGGCAGCAATAAGTGAACAGAATAAGAAACAGCAAAGCCCATAATTCCTTGTGACAGTCTCTGCGTCTTTCCACACTGGAAGGTCCTTTGAAATATGAATCCCATTAACGCAGGTGGCCCTGCTCACAAAGAAATCATTTATTTAACAAATACCTAAAAGGGTTTTCTCCCAACCAGGCAGAACATGTTTAAATAGCAATATGAGCACAGGGGAAGCAAATATATCTGTGGTCTGGGAGGCCAGAGAAAACTTCATGAAGGAGGTGCTATTTCATTTGAGTCTGGTCATCAAGTGCCCTTACACATATATGGAGGGTTTTCCAGGCTGAGGGAACAAAATGAGCAGAGCCCTGTAAACAGGCAAATGCATACAAGAATGAAGTCATGGTTTTAAAAATATTGAAGCGCAGAGTTTTCAGCGGGAATTGGTGTGAAAGAATCCTATGAGGATAGGTTGTGAATGTTCCTCTATTAAGTTAAAGGGTTTGAACGTTAGCCTGAGATGTGTAGAGAGCCATTGAGGTAGGACAGGGTCATAATCAGAGCTGTGGAAGTTTTATTTTGCTTGTTTCATAAATTTTGGAAGGCTCCTGGGTGACCCAAACCTTTATTGCTCATACAATTGGTCACACAATTGTAGACTGTCAACCAAAGGTTAACAGTTTGAAACCACCCACCAGCCAAGAAAGCAGGGCCTGATGACCTGCTTCCGTAAAGATGCTAGCCCAGAACCTCCTATGAAGTCGGTCTACTCTGCAGCGTATGGGGTCCATTGGGTAAGAATCGACAACGAGTTTGAGGGTTGTTTGTTTTTTTTGTTGTTTGGGAGAAATTTTTTGTGCTTGTTTTTTTGGTTTGGGACAAAACCGGGAAGGGATAAGTGTACAGCTTGCTGAGTATTTACAAAGTGAACACGTCCATGTCACCGGGACTCAAGTTTAGTTATGCAACGTGGTCAGCTCCTCAGAAGAGGTCCTCGCACTCCCTTCCTATTGTAATCTTGACCTATGAGCACAGTAGTTTAAACATTGGGCTGCTAACCAGAAGGTCATCAGTTGAAACCAGGCGTGGACAGTGTCCAGCCCGTGGGCCATTTCAGGCCTGCGACATCATCAATGCCACCCAACACCCGTCTCACCTAAGAGCGGCAGTTCTAGCCATCACATTAGAGCTGAGTTGCTCACAGCTTTCACCAGCATGCCTTGTGAATGATGTTGTAACTATCCAAATGGACTTTGGCATAAGTAAAGTTTCCCTATCCCCGATCAATCAGCTTTGGGGGAGAAAGATGAGGCTGTCTGCACCCATAAATACTTACAGTCTCAGAAATCCTACAGAGCAGTTCAACTCTGCCCTATAGGTTCTCTATGACTCAAAACGACTCAAGGGCCACTGGTCCCAAGAATAAACATGAACCTGATTTCTAGTTTCATTGATTAGTTTTGTCTGTTTTTTAACGCCATGCAAATGGGATAATGTCATATGGATGCTTTGGTGCTTAGCTTCTTGGCTCAATCTTATGTATGTGAGATGGATCCACATTGTAATAGAGCTACAGTTCATCTGTTCCCATTGCTATACAGTATGCAGTTGGGTAAATAGGCCACAAATTGTCAGTTTTCATGCTGAGATGGGCGTTTGAGCGGTTTTCAGATTAGACATATTATATGTAATGCTGCTATAAATACCTCATACAAATATTTCGGGGAGTAAGTGTACTCATTTCTGTATAATAGAAGTAGATTTACTGGTCAAAAGGTATTAGTAGATATGCTAAGTAGTTCTCCAAAGAACTAATCCAGTCCACACTCCATCCAGTTCTTTTTGTCTGGCATCCATCTCCACCCATATTGTCATTTCACCTCAGCTTTATAAGGCATGCATACTAGTGTCTTTCAGTGTATTTTGAACAGTGTGGTAAAAGAGCTTTAGGCGAGATAGGAAACCATGGGAATAATAGAGAGTCCATTAGAAACAAAATACTATAGGCTTAGCTCCAGAACAGCACCCATAAGAAAGCAAAGCTCTGATAATGTCCATGTGTGTCAAATGTTATATGTACCCAGTGATAGGGCCATATGCAGTAATACTGAAAGCCTGTGGTGAAAGGTTTCTCATCATCTCATACATACTTGTATTTTTTTCCTTTCAATGATAAAATAATTTCCATTTATATGCGATTGGTGGTCCCAAAGCTCTTTACAAATGAAGCCAGAGAAATGCTGTCTAATTCTTGTCAGTCAGCAGAAGACAGAAAACACAAAAGCCAGGGTGTGCCCGGCCCCCTTTTGTCAGGGGTGGCTCAGACAGGTGGCTGTAAAGCATGACTTCTTCCCAGGAGGGCCGCGCGCTCTGTGGCCAAGTGGGAAGAGAGCTATGGTGGGGTGCTGTCAGGAGACAGCCTGGCCTGACTGGCCCCCATTGAAGGGGTGTCTGCTCCTGGCTCCAGTAGGCCCTTCACCAGGGTAGGCAGGCATGGACTAGGGCTGCAGAGTTTCTCTGGAATTCTAGCCAAGGCACCTGTAAGAGAGGGTTTTCTGTTTCTTCTGAATGGCTTGACTAATGATGATCACTTGCTATGGCAGTGAGAAGGCTTTTGTTTGTGAATTTTGACCTTCAGGCCTGGATTTTCCCAGTCTGTTTTCATAAAGTTGGCAAGCCACAGAGTATGAAGGGCAGGGACACACGAGTCCGACCCTTGGGTTGCACTCTGGGGCTCCACTCCCACCGCTGTAGCAGCTCCCTTGCACCCATGTACATGTATAACTTCAAACAAGCCCTTTTGTTTACCACCCACATAACCCAGGCTGTCATCATTCCCTGGTCTGATCCCTAAGGCCAAGTGCCAGGGCTGGTGGGGATTCTGGGTGGAGATACTTGCAGGGGCTAAAACCCTGGAGGAAGCCTGCCCCTTAGACCGCCTTACTACACAGAAGCTGTTCTTTCCTTAAGGCAGGTAAAGTGAGTTTCCTCTTGGTCATTGTGAATTTCATCTTTCATAGTACCTCACAGCCCATCAACGTCTTCTTAGCCTCCTTTGTGATTCCCCAAGTAATCAGGATTCTGGAGTCAGCACCTTAAATTCCCAAAGCACACTTACTTTTCAATAGTTTAACGCAGCCTGTGCAGACTTGCTTCATTCAATGCGTTGTTTGACTTCAGGACGGCTGCTTCCATGAGCATTGTTCGTGGATCCAAGCAAGACAAAATCCATGATAACTTCGATCTTTTCTCCATTTATCACAATGTTATCTACTGGTCCAGTTGTGATGGTTTTGGTCTTCTTTACATTGAGTGTGTCTCTCTGTGATGAAGTAAAATTACTTAGTGTGGTTCTTCTATGCACAGTCTTTGTAATTCCCATAATAATTGGGTAAAAGCATGCAAATAGGGTGTGTGAAATCTAATGAATGGAACTGGTCATCCCTCCAGGTATACAGAGAGTCATTTCAGAGACTGCCACGACTATCGCAAAAGAAGCGCCAGTACTGAAGTGCGCTCATGATCTCTGCCTGGAAAGGTAGCGGAGGACCAGGGCTGAGATCACAGACAGAGGGACCGGCTTCCTGAACCATCGAGCGAGTAAAGCAGATGGCGTTGTTCAGAAGGCTGGATTGCTGAGCAGGGTGCCTTTGGGGCACTTATCCATGCTAGAGGAGCTTTTGAACAGGTGCCCAATCAAGGCAGAGGCCAAGGGCACACACAAGTAAGAGGTCAAAGACATAGAGATGTATGAGTGTCAGCGTAGCTGAGAGAAAAAAAAGAAAGACTATTGGGAAAAGGAATGAATTCTGAAGCTTCCTGATCCCAATTTGTAACTTGTTGGTGGATTACACATTGGTCTGCCAACTTCTAGGTCAGCAGTTCAAAATCACCAGCTACTCTGAGGGAGCACGATGAGATTTTCTACTTCTGTAAAAGTTTCCAATCGCAGAAATCCACAGGGGCAGTTCTACTCTGCCCTGTAGGTTTGTTATGAATTGGAACAGACTCGATGGCAGTGGGTTTTAGGGTTTTACCTTCCCTATTAATTATGAGCATTGCCTGTAGATCCTGTGTGGCCATTGCAACAAATTACTGAAACTATCAGACAAGCAGAGTGCTGTGGGGGGTACGATTGGTGTCAGAATAAAGTCAAGAAGGGTAGAGGGCACAGCATGTCTGACCCCTGCCTGCCTCATGGGAATCAGTCTTGGGGTGGTAAGGAATTGGATTCTCCTTCCCCTCGGAGTAGCCAAAGAGGTAAGGCATGGTGCCCAAGCCCTATTTCCCCCTTCCCCGTCATCAGTCTCTCCTGCCCTGTATCCCTCTCCCACTTGTCCCCATCACATCCCTATCAAAGTGGTGCCTATTAATTAAAATTACTGTAAGCTTACCTCTGTTTCCTCGGAGGTCACCATTCCCTATTTGTCTTGCTCCTTCCCTTTTATACGATTCCCAGGTGTCTCTTCATTTCTATGAATGAAGCAGTGAACCTGGGGAACTGGCATGTCTTTCTCTGCTGCCATCGCCTCCTCTCCAAAGGGCAAACTCTCTACATGTTGGCAGGGCCTGTGAGTGCCAGGCTTCATTACTGCACACACATGGATAGCAGGCAGGTGGGTTGAAGAGCCTTCAAAATCGGGAAAAAGGAGGAACCGCTGCAAAGCGCCTTGCCTCTCATGTATGTGTCTCTATTTCCTTAGAAGAAAGTTCTTATGCTTCCCTTGGGAGTAAAGACTGTGATGAAAAGACTCTTCATAGAGCCATTTAGTGGACAGATTTGCAGTCAATCACCTTGATTTCTATCTCTTGCCTCTTTCAGTACCCCATAGCTGCCATCCCTCGGTGATCAAGTCTTTCTCTGAAAAAAGAATCCATACCTCTAATACAAAATCCTCTTGTATGCCGTCTCAGCTCTGGTTCTCTACAATTCTCCTTATCCAGCAAGCTTTCCCACCTACCTTCTCATTCCAGAAAGTCATCAAAATCTTTATTTCAGGTAAACCTCTTCCTCCTTCTCGGTTTTTAGAACAGAAAGCTGTTCATGTCTTACTTGATTAGTGTTTTTTGGGTGGACTACGCTTAGGAACAGTCGTTGCTTTGGGATAACTGACGGTCAAATAAATCAAGAGTTAAGGCAGTTCAACAACATGAGAAGGATTAAGCAGGAACCTAAAGAAAAGTCTGAGAGCAAAATGGATCAAATATAAGGAGTTAGATAAGTCTGAAACCAAAACAAGCAAAGGGCCTCAAATGCAGGCCCTCGGGTAGTTGACGAAACATGAAATAGGAAAAAGCGAAGATCTGAGCCTGATGATAAATCATAGGCAGTTGGGCTCTGCTTGTTTTTTATTGGCCTGGGGAGGAGAGGTTTTTACCAATAGGTATTAAAACAGAAATCAAAAGTCTCCAGGTGTGCTGTGAGCCCAGATGTGGTAGCAGCAGGAAGTTTTAACAATACTCAAGTTAATTAAAGAAAAACATCATTTTCCAGAGGCAGCCTAGGACTATTCTGAATGGTGGTATTCAGAGTATCTGAATACCAGGTATCTTATGGAGACTTGACATTAGAAAATAATGAGAATGACAACGATAGATTCTAGATTCAACATGCAGCGAAATGTCTGTACGTCCAAATCAGTGTGGCAGTTTTTACTGATAGAGCAAGGGAAGGGAAGGGGAACCCTATTTACCAAATATGACTAAGTAAATAATCCCATAAGAAGTGATTGGTTTAGTAATAAGTGATTGGAAATGTGTGCCTGTGTGTGTGAGTGCTCAGCCGCAAATAGGAGATATTAATAAAATAACCACCCTTTTGTTTACCATGGCCACCCAGAATACATTCAGATGTGCTTGGTCCGTAGTAGGGATAGGAAACCTTTTTTTTTCTGCCAAGGGAAATTGGGATATTTATAACATCATTCACAGGCCATACTGGTCAAATATTTACCTAACACATACACACCCAAGGCGATGGCTGGAACAACTATTTTTGGGTGAGGTGTGTGATATGAACTGGTATTGATGATTTCACATCCGTTTATATGGCCTGTGGCCATTTATATTCCCTCTTCTAGTCATCCTTGGTTTTAAAAACAATCGAACAGAGCGAATATCTGTTTCCAGATCTACTCTTAGAAACGATAATGAAAACACAGTCTGGTAACAATAAAGAGATGTGTGTGTGTGTGTGTGTGTGTCCCACACGCATTGGAAAGACACAGAAGCTCAGAAATGAATCACTGCCTCTAGAACCCGTGCCTGCAGCCTCGGGGTCTAACTTCATTTCTTAGGAAATGAGGCAGATCAGCCAGGCACAGAAATTAAAGAACGCGGGAGGAAAGGGGCTACACAAAATATAAATTGTACTGGAATCTAAAATGCCAGTGGTGCTATTATTGTGTACTTTATGTGATCTTGAGGCAAAATAACCCGGGTAATGAGAGGTCACCGTGGCTAAAAACCAGAGCACTAATGGCTCTAACCCACTGGTGAGAAGCAGTGATCTCAATAAAATGCAACACTAATGGAAAGAGCCCTATCGGGAAAAGGCTCACGTCAGTATTATAGGAAAACAGGAAGAAATAGAGAAGCCTCAGTCCACAGAATAATCTATTGCTTCAACAAAATAATGCTCTTTAAAATCCACTCAGAAATATTTCTATAAATGTTTTCGTTTACTGCGTCTCCTAAGGAACCCTGGGATGCAGTCCTTAAGTTTCAACTACTAACAGAAAGGTTGTTGATTTTGGAAGCCAGGAGTGCCTCCATGGGAGAAAAGATCTAGTGATCTTCTTCTGTCTTGTAATGATTTACAGCCCCAAACCCTATGGGACAGTTCTACTCTGTCCTACACCAGTCCACAAAGTCCTCCTCCATCTCACCAAACACATGCAATGATGCCAACTGCAGGAGGAAAGCTGGGTCAGTGAACATGTAAGCATCTCAGCACTGGCAGGGTTCTCCACACGGCTGCTCCAGCACCCTCAGCTGCATCGGAGTAGGTCCATGCGGCTTCTCCTTGGAGATGTCTTGCAGGAAGTGAGCCTTGCAAGCTGAAACAGGGAACTGGCTAAGGCAGCTGCACCTTAGTCCGACCATCACAAAGCAAGAGACCTGAAAACTCAAAAGGCGAGGCTCACCGAGCCATTTATCCCTCTGCCTTTCAATTAACCCCACATGTATTTATCAGCCAGGTTCGCACAATAAACATTAACTATCTCTGGGTTGTAATCAACTTGATGGCATTCAACAACAATGTTTCTCCTACCTAGGCTTAAATCTTTTTTATTCCTGGGATGAGAGCTCATGCGGAGGAGCCCTGATGGTGCTATTGGGTAAGTTGGATTTGTGGGACTGCTAACTGGCAGGTTGGCAGTTCAAAACCACCAGTTGTATAGATAGTAGCACAGATTTATATATAGGTAAACAGGGAATAATGTAGTCAGGGGGCCTGTCCTCACAAGAAAGTTACATAGATAGTAACACACAAACTAGATACATAGATGGTGGCAATTATAGATATACAGTAGCTGGTGGTTTCGAACTGCTGACCTTGCTGTTAGCAGCTCAATCCACAATCACTATGCCAACAGGCCTCATAGATAAATAAACAGACAAAAAGAAAAGATAAACCTTTTGGAATCCCAAGCAAGTCTCAAAACCAAAGCAAACTCCCTGCCATGGAGTTGTTTTACCAACCTTATAGGACGGAGTAGAACTACCTACCCCCTTGGGGCTCTGAGGCTTTAAATCTTTATAGACCAGGCAGCCCGTCCTTCTCCTGCAGAGCAGCTGGTGGTTTTGAACTGCTGCCTTGGTGGTTAGCAGTCCCACTTGTAACCTACTATAGCACCAGGGCTTCTTTCCACACAACAGTTGCCTTTAAAAAAAGGAAGAATTCCTCTCGGTTACATTGCCCTTGATCCAGCCCTGCCAGACCTCCCACACCCTCCTTGACACAGATTTTGGATCACTTGTTGTTTCCTTGTCCCTGGGCTTGTTAACACCACTTCCTTTCCCTCCAGCTCCCCCACTCCCATGTCCCCCCAGAACTGTCATCCCATTGTTCTCTCTTCTGGCTTGTTTATTCCACCTTTCCCTTCCAGGTAGACATGCTATGTACCATCACAAGACTGAGTACAATGAAGCAACAACAAAAAGTAAAACAATAGCTACAACAACAACACACATACACAAACATATAAATAGTTCATGGTCTGTTTGCTGTCCTTCACAGGTACTTTCCAGTCGAGTCTGATGGGGTGCCATGCCCTGGCACCACCGCCTCTATCCCTGGGGACGTCATTGCTCTGCTCCCCCTGCTACTCTGCTACATGCCCCCCAGAGGCTGGCTTCAGCTTGGTGAGCTCATGGCAGGCACAATTCCTGCTGTGTGCCTCTAGTGTTGTCCCCACTGGTGCTATGGGTCAATGAGGAATGCGGTGTCCCATGGTGAGGCCGGCCCTGTGGTCATCTCTGTGCATTGCTGTTCTGAGCAGGAACATTGTCCTCGGGGCTTGGTGAGCCAGGATGTGCTTCACTCTTTTTTTTTCCCCCTATCCCTCCTCATTGGCTCCTGTGTGCTCTGACCAGACCAGACCCTCTTCTTGAGCTGTAGCTTCAGTACTGTCCTCTGAAGTGAATTCTTCTTGGGGAGAGGGTGGTGCTGTCCACTTAGTTGGTAATGGGGCCGGCTCCTCAGACCGGCCCCTCAGACCTCTCTATCAGTTCCCTGCTTCATGTCAGTGTGCTGCATTCTTGTCTTGGAGCTCCGGGTTGAAGCCTGGTCCCTCTCTCCCTGTGGAGGGAGACACAATCAATACCCTCCCCTTGTGTGGGTTAGTGCCCTATTCCCCTGGTTACCCATACCTTTTTACCCACTCCCTTTTAATGGGCTACCATATTTATCCCATAGGTATCCCTGAATATAGTAAGGCCCCTGCCATATTACCTGGACCTCACCCTAGGGACGTATGTATACAGTATCTTCTTCCCTATGCACCTTTTGAATTTTTTGAGCTTAACATGAACATGATAGTGGGACAAGAGGAAAGTACAAAGAAACAGAGGAAATAACTAGGAGGCAAAGGGTAGTCATAGAGATTTAAATACAGGCATATAAATATGTAAATATATTTATATACGACGAGGGGGAAATAGATCTATGTACATATATTTATAGGTTGAGTATTAAGAAAACAGAAGGACAGTGAGCCCCTCCACAAGTACTCCCTCAAGATAAGAACACTTTGTTCTAACAATTCGGCAGTCTAAGATGCTCACCTTCCTGGCACGTTCTCTGAAGACAATGGGTGCACAAGCAAATGTGGTGAAGAAAGCTGATGGTAACTGTCTGCCAAAAGATATAGCACCTGAAGTCTTAAAGACCTGAAGATAAACAAGCAGCCATCTAGCTGAGAGAAAACAAAACCCACATGGAAGAAGCACACCAAGTTGTCCCAACTCAATCACTGAGGACAAAGTGGGTACATAAGCAAAAGTGGTGAAGAAAGGTGATGGTGCCCGGCTATCAAATGATATAGCATCTGGGGTCTTAATGGCTTGAAGATAAACAGGCGGCCATCTAACTAAGAAACAACAAAGCCCACATGGAAGAAGCACACCAGCCTACCCCGACACGAATGCTGAAGACAAAGCAGGTGCATCGGCAAATGCAGTGAAGAAAGCTGATGATGCCTGGCTGTCAAGGTATATAGAATCTGGGGTCCTATAGGCTGGAAGATAAACAAGGGACCATCTAGCTGAGAAATAATAAATCCCACATGGGAGAAGCATACCAGCCTGTGAGATCACAAGGCATCAAAGGGATCAGGTGACAGGCATCAAAGACCAAAAAAAATACAAAGCATTGTGAACGAGGGGGAGTGCACTAGGGGGGACCCGGGGCCCATCTGTGGGAAATTGGACATCCCCTTGCAGAAGGGCTGCAGGGAGGAGCCGAGCCAGTCCGAGTGCAGTGTAGCAACGATGAAATATACAATTTTCCTCTAGTTCTTGAATGCCCCTCCCCCCCCCCACTAGCATGATCTCAATTCTACCTTACATATCTGGCTGGAATGGAGGATGTATACTGGCACAGAAAGGAACTGGAAATATAGGGAATCCAGGACAGATGAACTCCTCAGGACCAGTGGAGAGAGTGGTGATATTGGGAAGGTGGAGGGAAGGTGAGGGAGAAAGGAGGAACAGATTACAAGGTCTACATATAACCCGGGGGACGGACAGTGGAGAAGTGGGTGAGGGTGACGTTGGATGGTGTAAGATATGATAAAATAATAATAATTTATAAATTATCAAGGGTTCATGGGGGAGAGGGGAGCTGGGAGGGAGGGGAAAAGATGAGGAGCTGATACCAAGGGCTCAAGTAGAAAGCAGGTGTTTTGAAAATGATGATGGCAACATATGTACGAATGGGCTGGACACAATTGATGAATGTATGGATTGTGATGAGTTGTATGAACCCCTAATAAAATGATTTTTTTTTTAAAAAGAAGGGAAAGTTGGGGAGGGGGTAGAGATGGAGCCTTGGTGGCGTCGTGTTTACATGTTGGGCTGCTCACATCATGGTTGGCCGTTTGAGACCACCGATGGCTCTGTTCTCTGTGGGCTAAAATGAGGCTTTCTTCTCCCTTAAAGAGTCGCCTATAAAGACCCTGTCCTACAGGGTCTCTGTGCATTGGAATCAACTCGATGGCAGTGAGTTGAGTGATGGTGGAAAAGAATTTGACTTGATGGTGGAGGGTTCACCGCTTACTTTATTTTGGGGTGTGGGAGCCTGATTCAGATCCCACACTCAACTTTCTTGGCACTATGGCCATCAGCGTGACGAGGGAACCCAGAGGTGGCAGCAGCAGTGGTGTGGGGACAAAACCACAAAGCAGCAGCAGCAGCACCACCACCACCACCACCACCCCCACCCCCCGCCACCCAGACCTCCAACAAACAAACTGCCATAGAGTCTAGAGTTGGCTCTGACTCATGGCAACCGTAACTCTTTATGGGAGTAGAAAGCCCCATCTTTCTCTTGTGGAGTAGCTGGTGATTTTGAACTGCTGACCTTGTGGTTAGCAGCCCAATGTGTAACCACTATACCACCAGCTATGCAGAAATACTGAGACTTCCCAAACGTGGACAGGCTAGTACTCTCCTGCTGAACTTGTCTACCAAGAATTGAAGGGAACAGTTTTCTAATTTAGTAAGCAAAAGGTTCACCAGGGAGCTTTTTAGGTTTTTGTTTTTTTTTTTTAATGCTCTTTCAATGGAATTGAGTGAATGAATGAAGCAGGCAGTTGTGTTTGGTAGCTAGAGGCAGAACTAAGGGTGGGCCCTCTATGTGCCAAAGCCTCCCTCCCCCATTACAGGAAGTTGAAATCTGCTTACGGCTGGAGGGCATGCACACATTCAGGTCTTGGAGACAGGAAGCCCATAAACCTGGGTGGGGCCCCATTCAGGCCAGGTGGGCTTAATTCAGCCAATGGCGTCAAACAGTATCATTGACCACACCTCTCAACGGGGGATGGGGGAGTAGGGAGGTGGGGGTGGGGCCTGAAAAGCCAGAAGTTTTTCTCTCAGGCTCTCTCCCAGCAGCTGCTACACAGTTCAGCTGTGGTTGGCCTACACAGCCCAGCACAACCGGGCTGCAATCCCAGGCAACTGTGGGCTCTGGATTGTGTTCCAGTTACTGTAAAACCTGAAACTGCTTCTAACCTTTATAAAACTCACTTGGATCACAAACTAGGCTTCAGCATCAACTCTTTCTTGCACAAAGCAAGGACCGAGGTATATTTCTCCCACTAGAGAGACCTAACATTTGTGTTTATACCATTCCTAGGAATATTCTTGATAAGGAAAATGTGATCAATCAGCCCATGAGATGAGAGTCTGTAGTCAAACAGTGTGCCAGAAGGCTGCTGAGGAAGAAATGACTGCTCATTTTTGACGCCCAGTGGTGTAGTGTTCATGTGTTGAGCTGCTAATCCCTAGGTCAGCAGTCGGGAACCACCAGCCACCCTACGGTAGGTAGTAAGCCAAGTCTTTCTACTCCCGTAAAGGGTTATGGTCCTGGAAACCCACAGGGGAAGTTATACCCTGTCCTTACAGGATGCCTGTGAGTCGGGGTGGATTCAATGGCAATGAATTTGAGATTTCCTGAGGTCTAAATAAGCAATCCGTTCCTAAGAACTAAAACAAGTGATAGAAACTCTCCCTGCTCACTAAAACACCTACCAGAAGATGCCTTTCCTTCAGAGATGCTTTTTTGTTAGTTTGCTAGTTTCTTTTGTTTCTGTTTTGCTTTTGGCTGTCGTTACCTGTTTTTGATAGAAAAACTGGAACGTGAATTTGGTGAAGTGAAATGTTTGTGTGTGGCTCATCTAGCTGTACTAGTTGTAACTTTCACCAAAGGGTTGAGTGGGACCATGCCAATAAGGTATAGAAGATTCAACAGTCAGTTTTGCCATTTTGCTGGGTATAGAAGTGAGCCATCATAGAAATAGGAACAGGTGAATCTTGTGTCCATTAAGTAAAAGGAGCCACTAGCAGAACACAAGCAAGATCTCAGCCAGAAGTGGTGGGGGCAATCGAGACACTCGAGTTAGCAGCATTGAAACCATGAGAGAGCACAGAGGAGCAGAACTAAGACTGTGAAGCAGAGTGCGCAGGTGAGCTTCATGACCCGCAGAATGAATAAAGATGCATGCCGCTAGGCAGGAGGCTGGCTTACAGAGTGGAGGACCCTTTGGGCATTTGTCAGCACTATGGAGATTTGCAACACTTAGCTGAACAGGAGGGAGGCCAAGGGACCATGTGGCTGACAGGCTAAGAACCAGAAAGACACATGACTCCACAAGTGCCTCCATGCATAAATGACACAAATATGAAGACCATCAGTGAAAAAAATAGGGACAAACTTAAGGACTTTAATGTAAGGCATAAACATACTACCAAACATAGTGAAAATATTCCCACTACAGAAGATAAAATAAATAACTGGAACCTACTGAAAATACGGCATTTATGCATATCAAAAGACTTCACCAAATGAGTCAACAGACTGGGAAAAATTTTCAGTAATAATACATCCAAATAAGAAAAATGCAAATAATCCAATCCAAAAATGGACACAAGATATGAATAGACAATTTACCAAAGATGACATTTAGGTAGCCAACAACCACATGAAGAAATGTGTAATAAGGGACATACAAGTTAAAACAACGAGATAACAGCTCACACGGACACTTTTAGAGAAATTCAATAAAACGGAAAATAATAAGTGCTTGAAAGGATGCAGAGAATTTGAAAGGCTTTTACATTGCTGGTGGGACTGTAGAATTGTACAACCACGTAAATCAGTTCGACACTTCCTTAAACAATACAAGGTGTTTATGATATAGCAATCTCTCTACTGGGTATACACCCTAAAAAAATGAATTCACACAACACAAATCAAGAATTCACACAAACAGACATATGAACACCTGTTTTCATTTAATCAATTTCCACAATATCAAAAGGCATGGAAACAACCCAAAAGCCCAATTATAGAGAAATGGATCAATAGGTTCTGAGACATTCATACTATGGAATATTATGCATCAATAAAAAATGGCAACAGTCTTAACCACCACAAAACATGGACAAACCTAGAGAAATTATTCTTAGCAAACCCAGTCAATCTTACACAGATAAATATTTAATAACATTGTTATAAAGAAAAAGAAATGTGGTTTATACAATAGACCAGACTTTGATGACTCCTGGGAGGCCAGGGACCAGGTAAGAACAGGAGAGGGTTGGGATAGGTTATTGCAAGGGAGAGGGGAAGAAAAGAACCACATATTTAAAAGGATGAACAGGATATTATTGTTGATTTCATTTCTTGAAATGGGCTGTGTAAATATAAATAGTATGTTTCTTTAAAATAATCAAATAAACAAAATCCCTCCACATTTTTTATCCCTCAAACTTAAATAGTGGTCTGAGTAGCTGAGAAAGAGAGAGAGAGAGGTAAAATTGAAATGTACTTGGAGTCTTTAGTGACAAAGTTCATCTCAAACAAACCAACAAAAGAAGAGGCACTGTGGGCAAAATAACTGTATTCTTAACATTTTGTAACCAGTTAGCTTTCCAAATGTGTTAGACTGAGTATACTAGAGAAACAAATTCATAGACACTCATAAGTTTATAAGAAAAAGCTTTTTATCAAGAGTAATTGTACATTAAGAATAGCTCCCAGCCCAGTCCAGATCAAGTCCATAAGTCCGATATTAGTCCATATGTGTGATACCAATCAATAAATTCTTCTTCAGACTCATGAAACACATGCAATGACTCCAGATGCAGAAAGATCACAGGCCAGTGGGTGGGAAGTCTTGTGGATCCAGTGATGGTGTAAGCATCTCAGCGCTGGCAGGGGTCTCCATGTGGCTTCTCAAGCTCTGAGGCTCTGACTGCCATCGGCATGTCTTCATGTGTCCTGTCAGCTGCAATGTCTCCAGAGCCTCCAAATGAGGTCATCAAGCTACTACCTATTGATAGGATAGACTCCACCCCTTCACTCTGAATCCTCAAACTGACACCAGATTTTGTAACTACCACACCAAATACACCCCCCCCCCATAATTATGAGTATTGTCTGAGCGTTCTGAGTGGCCTTTGAAACAAACAGTCATACTCAGCAGAGAAGCAGAGTTACAAGAGGGGAGGTTGGTGTCAGAATAGGCGTAAACTGGAAGGTGTAGCCATGTCTGACCTCCGCTTCATGGGAATTAGCCTTGGACTAGTGAGGAGCTGGATTCTCCCTCCTCTTTGTATAGCCAGAAGACGTCAGACATGGACATGGCCTCTATGACATTAACTCATAGCCCAATACTGAACTCACTGCACCACTGGGCTTCTCTTTAACTAGAGTTCTTAAATATTACTATCTTCTAGACTGAAGGTTTCTCGAAGACCAAGATTATGTCAAAACTCCAGACCCCCCCCCCCCCCCCCATACACACACACTGCCAAGTATCTCCCTACAACTCTTATTATAGTGTTCTCTACACATTTAGGAGAAATATGTTGAATGGACCATAAAAGTTATTGTATATCAAACTTGCTGAAATATACATCTTCAATTCCATATTGCAGTGACTTGACTTTGAAAGTGAAATCTGGTGAATTAAAATAAGGTGAAGTATATGATAAAGACACATAGGACAGAGAAGAAAATGTAGTTAACGGAAAAAGAATGGCTCCTTCTATTTTCTAGAATTCTACTACCTGTGGAATCACAAAGTGAAGCAAAGGCTAAGCTCAAATTTTTATTCACCCTTTTATTCCTCAGGAGCCCTGGTGGTACTGTCAAAATGCTGAACTCTCTACCACAAGGTCAGCAGTTCAAATCCACCAGTTGCTCCTTGGGATAAAGATAAGGCTTTCTGCCCCTGTAAAGATTTACAAAGCCTTAGAAGTCCTGCACAGGGCCAAGATGAGCCAGAATCAATACTAGTGGGTTTGGTTTATTTGTTCTTTTAGCAAATAAGAAAGTACATTCAATTCACCTCTATCGAGGTAAAAAAAGTATCCTAGAGTCTTGATTTGACTGATTCCTTTGCATGATAATTTCACATAGATTAAAAAGAAGTTATATTTACTAGCTTAATATTCAAATGATTCTTAATAAATTGGAAGAGGCAGAGAGCATGTAAACATTAGAGGTGTGGGAAGAGAAAATTTGGAAGCGATGAACACCCAACAGGAAGAATAAAAATGAGAAATGCTCAGAGGAAGGAAGAGAAACAAAACAAGCATTGAATGGGTTACAAATGAAACCCATGGAAACAGGCAAATTAGTTTTGTGAATTACTCTTATAGCAAATTGGTTTTGTGAATTACTCTTATAGGTACCCTACTGTTTTTAAGAGCTAATGAAAGGCAAGGCAAGGAGAATGAAAACTTCCCTTAGAAGGATTATTGGTTAACCAGTGAGAAACAGTTTTAATTCTCCTGGAACCCAGATTTCTCGGATTCATGGCATGAGTGTTCCACCCAAGCCATTTCTCTGGAGATCATCTTTGGAACTCTGAGCCTAGAGCATATTGGGATCATAGAAGTCATTCATACATCAAACAATAATCTTACTAATTAATCAAGGCTGTACTGCCTTCAGTCATTGGACTCTTTTGAAGAATGATCTGTGTGCAGTCAGTTTTAAGAAACTGAAACTCAAAGATGAAACTAAAAGATGAAAGCTTTCTTTGGGCATATATTGTTAGTATATAAACACTGGTTCTCAAGCCTTTTTGCTCGAAAATATGCATAAATGGTGTATAAGAGTCTTTAGAGAATCTCTATCCTGGAAATTCTTTGACTCTTTTGTCAGAAGTATTGCCTAATTTGCAAATCATATGTTCAATAAACTTCAAATAAATTTCTAATATTGGCTTAATATTATTTTTATCTTAACAATAGGGGTAATGGTCCTTGGACTCCTTTTCCTTAAATCCTATTCTGAATAGGAGCGAGACCACAGTCAATATGGGCTTCAACAACAGGGAGCAGAGTTTCAGTACCCCACATTCTAGAGACCAACTTTCAACCTTCTCCATCGTCCGACTCCCAGGAAATAGAGCACCCTCCCATCATGCTCATGGCTCATAATGGCAGAGTTTCCTCTTGGGGGACAGTCAGTGGGAGGACACTGACTCTTTTGAAGAATGCATCAGAATTTTAGAGGCAGGGGAATAGGAATGGATGGATATCAGGGTAGTGCTACAGTATGGTAATGGCTTTCACTTGAAATCCCCTTCCTAGGAAATTTCTAGTACCATCTTGCAAGCATAGAACTGATTTCTTACCACAAGGCTTTGGTAGCTATTGCAGTAGAATTCTAATATAAAATGTGAATTTTGGTTTCTGGTCTTTTTTTAAAAGCCCAAGCCAAAACCAAACCCAGATACCCAGTGCAAAGGAGGAAGGAGATCATAAAATGTAACCGCATAGCAAGAGGGTGGCAGGTAGATAATGGTCAGCAGATCATCTGTACAAGGCTACTGGTTCACATCCCAAGAACTGGAGGTTAGAAGACAATGAGCCAAGGCCAGATTGAGAGAGAAAGGTTTATCAGAATGCTTATTTATATCAGATGCAAGCCACACTCCCAGGGAAACTCCTCTTTCAAGCAAATGGCTGCTCACCTCAGATCACAAAACAAAGAATGATTACATAATGTGGTAGTTACATAACATCATGTCAACTTGATAAATAAGTGTAGTAGTGGGGTCTAGCCTGCCAATCAGGTCACAGGCTTCTTATGGGTTTGGCCTTATCAAGAGGATTCTGGGAACTTCCTCTCTCTCTTTGCCTTGGTATTCCAATGGACAAGCCACATGGGGACTTGCTGAGACCTAAAAGGGACCCCTCTCTCTGCTTCACCTTCCTGTGGACAAGCCATGTCGAGCCACAATGAGACCTGCAAGAGCCTCGGAGATGCTTCTACCACCACTGGATCCACAAGACTTTGCACCCACTGGCCTTTGATCTTTGCATGAATCTGAAAAGGAATTAATGAACTATTAGTGGACTTATGGGCTCATAGAAGACTTAGAGACTTGATCTGGACCAGGCTAGGATGTTTTCTTAATATACAATTACTCTTTTATATAAAGTTCTCCTTCCACATATATGACTGTCCCTGGATTTGTCTCTAGCCAACCTGGTGTAACATTCATCATATCTGCCAAACCGTTGAGGATCATGATCTAGCCAAGTTGACACATAACCTTAACCGTCACACTCCCTGACTTATATTTTCTTGCCCAATTACAACCCATATTATTGTTGTTGTTAGATGTCATCAGGTTAGTTCTGACTCATAGTAGCCCCATGCAGAACAGAACACTGCCCAGGCCTGCAACATCCTCACAATTGTTACTCTGTTTGAGACCATTGTTGCAGCGACTGTGCTAATCCCTCTCTTTAAGAGGCTTCTTCTTCTTCTTCTTTTTTTCCCCTGCCCTTGTACTTTACCAAGGATGATGTCCTTTTACAGGGGCTGGTTTCTCCTGATAGCATGTCCAAAGTCTGAGAGACAAGACGTCACCATCCTTGTCTCTAAGGAGCATTCTGGCTGTGCTTCTTCCAATACAAATGTGTTTGTCTTTGGGGCAGTTCAGGATGCTTTCAATATTCTTCGCCAGCACCTGAATCCCATCAGTTCTTCTTCAGTCTTCCTTATTCAATGTCCAACTGTCACAAGCACATGAAGGGAAAATACTATGGCTTGGGTCAGGCACACTTCAGCTCTGAAAGTGAAATCCTTGCTCTTCCACATGTTAGAGAGCTCTTGTGAAACAGATTTACCCAATACAATGCATCTCTTGATCTCTTGACTGCAGCTTCCATGCACATTGACTTTGGATCCAAGCAAGAAGAAATTCTTGACAACTTTGGTCTTTTCTCCGATTTTCATGATGTCACCTAGTGGTCTAACTGTTAGGATTTGGGTTTACTTTCCAATGAGTTGTAATCTATAGTGATGGCCGTAATCCTTGATCTTCATTGACAAATACTTCAGAACCTCCTCATTTTCATCAAGCAAGTTTGTGTCATTTGCATACTTCAGGTCTTTAATAAGTCTTCCTCCAAACCTGTCGCCATGTTCTTCCTCGTATAGTCCAAGTTCTCAAATTACTTGCTCAGCATACAGGCTGAACAAGCATGAAGGGAGGATACAACCCTGGTGGCATGCCTTTCCTTATTTTAAACCCGGCGATATTCCCTTCTTCTCTTTAAACCATTCCCTCTTGATTCATGTACCTATTCTGCATGGGCACAGTGAAGTGCTCTGGGATTCTCATTCTTTTCAATGCTATCTGTGGCTTGTTTTGATCCACACAATTGAATACCTTTCTGTAGTAAAGAAAACACAAATAAATATTTTATTTGGTATTCTCTGCTGACAGTCATAAGATCCACTAAAAGCGTCTTTCTCCCCTCAATTCCACCAGGATTACGACACTTCTTCAATGGAAACCCAGGGTCTTCCCAGTGCTCAGAATAACAGTCTCTCCATCGCTGGCTCCACGATCTCCTATAGCCTTAGCCTCTACAAGCTGCCACCTGACACATACCCACCCACGGCATGTTCATTCTTCCCCACCACTCTTCTGACCATTCAGGTCTCTGAGGTTCCCTCTAAGGGGGTGCTCTGCATGGTGATAGAGCTTCCCTCCCTCACCATAATATCGCATCAAAATTCTAGCCAATATTCAAGACCTAAATCAAATTGTAAAATTACACTAAGCAATAGCCCTAATGCCTCAAGTCCATGCTGATCTTCTCTGTTCATTGATCTTTAAAGTATAAGGCCGATATGATTCAGATTGCCTTGATGGCCATGGTTTATTATTGAAGAGGCATATGCTTTCTTCACTATTTTGTGCAAACAAGTATTCACTCTCCTACCAAACTTAGATGGAGAGCCTGCTGAGTATGAGACCCCTTGATAGTGGCTCCGCCATCACACAGTAAGAAGGGCATCAGGGGGTTGATGCCTGAGGCGACTCTTCCTTTGCCCAAAGGGAAACTCCCTGTAGACAGATCTGAAATATCGCTCAGATCACAAGACTGGTCTTATGCAGACTCTGAGCTTCTTCTCTGCTGAATGAAAAGCAAACGTGGCTTAAGCTGCACTCAGCCTCCAGGAGGAGGAAGGCATTTACAGTTTGACAAATGACATTACCTTTCCCCAGGGCACCCTTGAGCTCCTCCTCAGAGACATCAGGGGGCACACTTTTATCTCCCATTTTCTGCCTGACCCCTCTTGACACCTGAACTAAGAGGCTTCAGGGAAGCCAGACCACAGCCAAGGCAGTGGGACTCTCCTCCCCCTCTCCCACCATCAGTGCAGGAAAAGTGACTGCGTTAAACCATTGCTTTACCTTGGCGGCTGCTTTTCTTTGTATTAACCATTCAGCTTGTATTCCCATTTGGAAAATAGCAAATAAGATGCAATGAAACGCCCCTTTCCTTACTGCCTTTGGCTTTTTATGGAGGCCTGGAGAAGATTGGGTGAGTTCAGGAAAATTGATTTTTGCCACTTAAATAATCTAATCTTCACAAACCTTTTAACATCTAAACAAAAACCATTTAAGGCACAGCACGATAATTAATATTGAAAATAGCCTCTACAGGGAATGGGCCTACCTGTCTGCCCACATTTCCCATTCAGAGGAGGTATCTAGTTGATAGGTTTATGTTTATGGCCAAGTTTACCTCACCAGACAAGAACCTTGTTTTTAATAAGCCTTTCCTTCCACAAATTTTGCAAATTGATTAACTTGACGGGCCAAACACTACTTAAAAATGCATTAGGAACCGGTTTGTATTCAAGAGCTTCCCTAATACTCTTGGTGATGTGTTTTGAAGGCTGCTCAGTCAGAAAACCAATGCCCGTGGAGTCTGTCTCTCTGCCACAGCCCCTCACACTGCGCAAACTCCCGGGGGCTGATGAAAACTGCACTGGGAAAGAGCTGGAACAGGCAGAAGAGAGGTGTTATTATTGAAAGGCCAAATACCACTATTAACATTGCAAGCAAATTCGCAGGTGTTCACAAGCATGGGAATACTGCTTCACTTACGATTCGCCTTGGCTTTTGTGACCTGCCAACCCCTTGCTCTGCATATTTCTGCACACGTACTTATTCCTTACCCTTTTCTTGCTGTGAAAGTTCAGCCCCTTCCTGGAAACCAGTTCCAATCACACGTGTTCACGAAATCTTCATCACTGTCTCAGCAAAGTCTTCTCTGACCACCTACTATCCTCGACCACAGCCAGTAGCTGTATAGTCTATGACTTACGGCAACCCATGTGTGTCAGAACAGAACTGTGATGTAGTGCCTTCAATGGCTGCCTTGTAAGAAGTAGATCACCAGATCTTGATCCCAAGCTGCCTCTCGGAGGATTGAACCTCCAACTTCTCGCTTAGCGGTGGAGTGTGGGGTCCATTTGCATTACCCCAAACCCAAAACAGACTCCCCTCCATGGGGTCAATTCTGACTCGTAGTGACTCCATCGGACAGGGAGAACTGCCCCTGCGGATTTCAGACACTAAATGTTTATGGGAATAAAAACACTCAGCTTTCTTCCAGGAGTACTGGTGGAATTGAACTGCCGACCATATGTTTAGCTGTTAAACACGATACATTCCACTATGCTATCAGGCTTCTTTTGTACCACCCAAGGATTCTCATAGATCACGTAATAAATTGCATTGGGTTCCTGCATGGACTTCCATCAGGACGCCTGGTCCACTTTGTACAGCTGAATATTGGCTGAGTCATTGAGGGAATGGTGCACGGAGCCACATCTGACTTCCGCCGGCTTCCATCCTCTCTCCTTTTGATTCTGACAACAAGGGTCCTCCCATGACACTCTACTCTGCTGCTGGCTTCAATAACCCATTGCAGTGGCCACACACAATTCACTGACAACATTCACAATTATGGGGCTTTTTTTTAGGGAAGTTAAGGAGTCCTCTTGGCATAGTAGTTATGTGTTAGGCTGATAACCACAAGATCAGCCGTTCAAAACCACCATCTGCTTGGTGAGAGAAAGTTGGGGCTTTCTACTCCTCTAAAGAGTTACAGTCTTGGAAACTTATGGGTGCAGTTTTACCCCGGCCTTTGGGGTCACTATGAGTTGGAATCAACTCAGTGGCAGTGAGTTTTGTTTGGTTTTGATTAGAGAAGTGAATAGGTTCCCATAAGGGAGGATGATGAAATATTAAGGATACAGTCTTTTGTCTGCAGTAACACTTCTCATCAGCTAGCAACCCAGTCTCTCTGGTTCTCAGCTTCTCAGTCACTCAGTCCCTTGGGCCCTGGCTCCACTGGGCATGGAAGCACATCTGGTGTTTTCATTTGTTCTGGTCTCAGTCCTGTGGCCTCGGCTGCGTCCACCACTGCAGACAAGGATCTAACACAGGATCCACTGGTGGCTGTGTTTTCTTGATGGGCCCAGAATTTTCTCTATTCCCGTTTCTGACAGCTCTCTGATACACAGGGAAGTGACAACCCAAACTGAGTCATGGACTAAAGAGCCATACTTAAGCAATTTTACCTCACTAGATGCTTTGTACAATCCCATGCCAAAGCCCCGGCAATATTTACTTCTCGGTTGAAATCTGCAATGATTCTACAGAGAGAATCATATCTTTCTCATTCACTTCTCAACTGCTGTTCACCTTCAAGACAAGGCCACTTAATCAGGCATTAGCTTGACTGGTGGGGGAATTTTGTATGGATTAGAAAGGGGAGGATCAAGATGAATTGGGTCTGTATGCTCCCAAACTCAGGCAATGGGCATATTCCACAACTCAGTCAACAAATCGTGAAGACAGCATTTGCTCTATCTACATCATTATTTATGACCAGGAAGGCAGGAACAAAATACATGAAGTTTTTGAAGTAGAAGATATTCTGTCTAACATACTGGAAATAACCAGCATTATAACATTATAATATAGGTCTTATTCTTCAAGGAGACCTATGCTTGAGAGTTTGAAAAAAAAAATGGAAATGATATACCTTCCCTTGGACACTCAGAAACTAAGCTCTGTCTTTTTATCTACTTTGGCCACAGCTCTATCTAGGAGAGCAAATAAGAGCACACGTTAGAGACTACAATGATTCCTGATCACAAACTGTCCCAGGATAAACCCCAGTGCCTTGAACAAACAGTATCTCCTCCTAACCAGTTTTTTTCACACCTCTAGGATTTTTTCTCTCTACCCAAGACCATGGTCAGAGATCCCTCTTAAATATAGTTCTCACCCTGTCATGTCACCCTCCTATTAAAAATTAATTTTCTATTGCTTATACATAATAGATTAAAATTCAAACTCTAGCTGGGCACACAAGGCCTTCCCTGGTTCCAATTTAAGCTGCAGCAAGTTCATCCCCAAACTCTGTGAACTTCCTTTTCTTGATCTCTGAACAGGTTTCACTTATTTCTTTTTCTTTTTCAGCCAATGGACCTTTGCTCTCCAGCTTCTTTGTGCTTAGAAGGCACTGTCCTCGCCCCCTTCTCACACAATCCCGTTGTCTCCACTCAGGCCACTCCCCAGCCCCACCGTGACAGCTCGTTTTACCAAGTGCAAACTCAACACATTTCTAAGAAGCTTTCAAATGCCCCACCCTCTATTGCATATGTCCTCATAGCCCAAATCGAAAGTAGCCTTTCCTTTCCCTTAAACTCCGGCTCTCAGCAGCCAGTCTATGTAGAGGCTTCGAAATGTTCATGGAAAGCTTCCATTTTCTTTCGTTTTCCATTTTTCTTTATCGATTTATTCCAAAGCATTTCATTGGGAGCTAATCTAGACATCATATCATTCCACAGTTCAGTAAGAGCAAGCAGGGTGGCACAATTGCTATCTTAATCCGTGTCAGAACATTTTCTTCCTTCTTGAAATCCTTGATATCAGCTCCTCCTTAGCTGCCCATCTCAATTTCCTTCCCCCATACCCGCTGGGAACCCTTATTTTAGACCTCTTTCTCAAGCTTCCTGTGATTGGAATACACTGTTCTCACCTGCCCTTCCACACGGTGATTGATCCCAGCTGTCTCTGCTTACACGATCTACAGCCCCACCTAAGCAGCTCCATTTTACTAAGTCCAAACCCGACTGGTTTTTAAGAAGCTTGTCTGTCGAGTCACCTATCCTGGGTTTGACATACCGAAAAACAGATAAACACATAACAGAGTCAAGAAGATTACCAACTAGGAAAAAGTACAACAGAAATAAACCCCAATATGAAAACAGAACCTCAGAAAATATCAAAAACCAGATGAAGCTCAAAGTGTATTGGAAGGGACGACATTTTAACCATTCAAGTCAGAGTTATCACTTTAATCTACCAGGTCATTCCCAAGCCTCAATTAGTGGGAATCACCAGAGGCTCATTCCCTGTGTAGACGGTGCAGATGTATTTTGTGTTTCTTCTGTCAGCCGTCATCCTCTGTACCCCAGAATCTCACAATTTAAACTGATAATATTCCCTCCTTCAGATTTGGATTATGTAATTTATCATCCCTGGATCACGGATGTTGGTATGTTTCTTCTCCAAGGGCTTAGTTGATGTCTCACTTATAAGGTGCTTGTTTGGAAACAAGTCTTTAAGACTCCTGACACTATCCTATCTAATTGCTGAGCACCATATAATTTCTTCATCACACTTTGCTATAGCACCCATATTTTTGTGTTTCCTTCATAAGGGCGAGTATAGAGCAGGGCTATGTCATAAGACTTGATTGTTCTTAGATTGGAGATAGAATTAAGTGCAAGGACAAAATCATTCCTGAATCTGTATTTTTTTATCGGCCTCTGGTTCACCTTAGAGATAGCCTTGTTAATTTATGGTAAAAAAAATCTTATTGATCATCTTCTTGGAGCATAAGGAACTTCTGTTTTGATTTTTTAAAATCGTTTTATTAGAGGCTCATACAACTCTTATCACAATCCATACATACATCAATTGTGTCAAGCACATTTGTACATTCATTGCCCTCATCACTCTCAAAACATTTGCTCTCCACTTAAGCCCCTGGCATCAGCTCCTCATTTTTCCCCTCCCTCCCTGCCCCCACTCCCTCATGAATCCTTGATAATTTATAAATTATTATTTTGTCATATCTTGCCCTGTCCGACGTCTCCCTTCACCCACTTTTCTGTTGTCCATCCCACAGGGAGGAGGTCACATGTAGATCCTTATAATCAGTTCCCCCTCTCTATCCCACCCTCTCTCCACACTCCTGGTATCGCCACTCACACTACTGGTCCTGAAGGGATCATCCGCCCTGGATTCCCTGTGTTTCCAGGAACTTCTGTTTATAGTGTCATTAATTAGCCATGGTACTAATTTTAAAACGCTATTGAAAGAGGAAGATTGAGGTGACATATATATGGAAATAACTGGATTATTAACTTGTATGGGATAAATTCTTATGTGGTTAGATGCTATTTGCACAAATAATGGGAGTTGGTATTTGGGAAGAATTTATAATAATATTCACTGACAATGTCAGACACAGGTCTGCCTGAGTAATACATATCTTAAATAGGGCATTGAAATAGTAAATACATGTTAGTCCACTTACAGACAGTTCAATTCTTTCAGTATACCTGACTTCTTCTTCATACACCATGTAATTTCTGTCGTAAGTCCTCAGGTTACAGGTATGTTTGAGGTAGTCTAGTTTCCACCTCACATTTCTCTTGTAAGGCCTTTGGCGCATCTTGTGTGTCTTGTAGATCCAGGGTTCAATGTCCCAGTGTTCTATGCACATGCCCAGGGAATGTATAGAAACTTAATCCAATGCAGTTTATTGGGAGCATATTATCAGGCATACGCCGCTTGGGGTCCTTAAAAGTATGGTTAGTCATTTTCCCCTCGACAGAAAGTTGGCCCTCCCTTTTCTACCAACAGACACACACCTGTCTTTTCCAAGATGTGTATACTCCCTTTCCCCCTCCTAACTTGACTGTCCATCAGTATCCCTCATCACTCACATAGGAATGTCTGCCAGTCCAGGGGTATTCGCCACACCTTTGCATGACAGCCACAAAGCAGGCATCCTCCCCTTCCACTCTCTTGAAATCTGATCCCAGCTGATGTGAGGACCCCTCCTCCTTACTGGCCTTCCAGACATACACATTGAGAGGAGGGTGCAGGGTTGATGGGCACCACTCAGGCTCTCTACCAAGCTGCCTGCTGCTCTGGCCAGCAGACTGGATGGCCTGAAAGCCTGTCGCTGCTCCCATCCTGCTGCTAGTCCCTATAGCAGAGGATTCATACAATATTTGGGCTTTTGTGATTGACTGACTTCACTTAGCCTAATGGTTTCTAGATCCCTCCATGCCATGAGGTGTTTCCTGGTTTCATCACTGTGTTTTAGGGATGTGTAGTACACATTGTGTGTGTATACCAAAGTGTTCTGAATCCAGTCTTCTTGTTTCCAACCTCTTGCAATGAACATGGGAGAGAGAGCACACATCTCTTTGCGATCCATCTCCTATTATTTTGGAGTTTGTGCCCACAGTGGTATTGCTGGGTCATACGGTATTTTGATTGCCAGCTGTTTTAGGAAACACTGTATTGCTTTCCCCAGTGGTTGTAGATATTCACAAGCCCAGTAGCAGTGTATAACAGTTCCAATCTCTCCACACCCTCACTAGGGTTTTTTTTGTTTCTTTGTTTGTTTGTTTTGATTGGGCTACAGCTTGGTATGACATCATTGTTAAGATGGTGTCTCATCATTGTTTTGATTTGCATTTCCCAGATATCTTGTGAGTTAGAGCATTTCCTCATGTGCTTGTTAGCCATTCAGGTGTAAACCTTTGTAAATTGTCTATTCAGGTCCTTTGTCCACCTTTTAAGAGAATTATTTGTTGTGGGTGTACAATATTTCTTGTGGGTGTACAATATTCTATAGATTTTACTAATTAGTCCTTTATCCATTATGTCATTGCTAAATATATTTTCCCAGTCGGTGGGCTCTTGTTTTACTCTGTTAATGAAATCTTTTGAAGCACACAAATTTTCATTTGTAACAGGTCCCATTTCTCTCTTTTGTCTTCCACTGTGTGTCCTTCCTTTATGATACCTGGTAGCCTGTGTACGCCCTGCCCTAGGGCCGTTAGATTTCTCCCAGTTTTCTCATTGATAACACTGATAGATTTGGGGTTTACATTTAGGTTCTCTGATCCATCGTGAGTTCATTTTTGTGCATGGGATGAGCTACGGGTCCTGTTTCATTCTTCTGCAGATGGATTTCCAGTTTCTCCAGCTTCATTTATTGAAGAGGGCATCCTCTTCTCATTCAATATTTATTGGGCCTTTGTCAAAAATCAGTTATTTCTGGGTTTTTCTGTCCTGTTCCATTGCTCTATGTATCAATCATTATACCAATACCAGGTTGTGTTGACCACCAGGGCTGTGTATGTAGTAGGTTTTGAGGTCAGGTAGGGCAAGACCACCTACTTTGGTCTACTTTTAGAGAACTTCTTTGTTTATCCTGGGCTTCTTTCCTCTCCATATGAATTTGGTAATTTTTCCCTTTCTTTAAGGAATGATGTTAGGATTTGGATAGCGAATGTATTGAATTTGTAGATTGCTTTAGGTAGTATTGATGTTTTCACAATATTGAGTCTTCCTTTCTGTGTACATGGGATATTCTTCCATTTGTATAGGTCTCTTTTGGTTTCTTGTATTAATGCTCTGTAGTTATCTTTGTACAGGTATTTTGTTTATTTGGTTAGGTTTATTCCTGGGTGTTTCAACTCTTGTGTGGTTATTGTGAATGATGTCGTTTCTTGATGTCTGTCTCAGATCCGTCATCACTAGTATATAGGAGTTCAATTGATTTCTATTTGTTAATCTTGTATCTTGCTACTTCACTAAATTCCTCAATTGTTTCCAATAATCCTGTTGTGGAGATCTTGGGATTGTCTACATATAAAAACAATGTCTTAAAATTGGGAATCTTTCACTTCTTCTTTGACCAATTGGATTCTCTTAATTTTGGGTGGTTGTTTCATGGTTCTGGCTAGGACTTCCGGTACATTGTTGAAGAAGAGTGGGTCTAAGTGATACCCTTGCTAAGTTCCTGTTTTCAGTGAGAATGCTTTAAGCTTTTCCCCATTGAGTGTGTCCTTAGCTTTGGGTTTTTCATATACGGCCTTTATTATGTTGAGGACTTTCCCTACAATTTCAATCTTATTGAGTGCTTTTATTAGAAATGGGTGTTAGATGTTGTCAAATGTTTTTTCTACACCAATTGATATGATCATGTGGTTCTTATCCTTCATCTCATTTATGTGGTGGATTATGCTAATTGGTTTTATTTTTCAAAAGTTGTACCATCTTTGCATCCTTGGTATGAATCCCACTTGGTCATGAGGTGTTATTATTTCTTGATGTGTTGTTGGTTTCTATTGGCCAGCATCTTGTTGAGAATGCAACATGCATCGATAGTCATGAGGGACATTGGGCTGTGCTTTTCTGTCATTGTGGGCTCTTTGCCTGGTTTTGGTACCTGGGTGATGCTGGCTTTGTAAAATGGGTTTGGGAGTTTGCTGTCCCTTTCTGTATTATGAAATAGTTTGTGTACAATTGGAAACAGCTCCTCTCTGAATACCTGGTGGAATTCTGCTGTGAAGCTATCTGCACCTGGGCTTTTATTAGTTGGGAGTTGCCTGATGCCCTTGTATATTTCTTATATTGCTGTGGATCTGTTCAAGTTTTTAATGTCTGTCGTGTTAATTTGGGGAGAGGGTATATTTCTAGGTATTTGTCAATGTCTTACAGATTCTCAAATTTGCTGGAATACATACTTTCCTGAAACCGTATTATTATTTTTTAATTTCATTTGGATCTGTTATGATGCTATCTGTTTCATATCTAATTCCAGATATTTTCCCTGCCTCTTTCTTTTACTTTGTTAAGTTTACTAGTGGTTTATCAATGTTGTTAATCTTTTCAAAGAATCAACTTCTTATTTTTCTATTTTTTCCAGTTTTCCTGTTTTACAGCTCATTTATTTCTGCTCTAATTTTTATGATTTAGTTTCTTCTGTTATTGGAGGGTTTATGCTGTTGACACTGTTCTAATTGTTGGAGGTGTTGTGTTAAAGTTTTGAAAATGATTGTCTCCTCCTTTTTTTAATGTGTGAATTAATTGCTATGTACTGACCTCTGATAACTGCTTTTGTCGTGTATCATACTTTTGGTACGTTGTGTTATTATTCTTGTTTGTTTCTAGGAATCTTATTTCATCTTGTATTTGGGCTAATACCCAGTATTTTTGAGTAGTGTGTTTTTGCATTTCCATGTGTTTGTCTATGTTTTTATTCTTTTTACTGTTGATTTCCAGTTTTATGGCACTGTGGTCAAGAAGATAGTCTGAATGATCTCTATGTGCTTGACTTTTTAAGGCTTGTTTTAGGGCCTTGCATGTGATCTATTTCAGAATATGTGCCATTTGTGTTAGAGAAGAATTTGTGTGGGGGGGCTATTTTTTTTTTTTTTTTTTGCTGTTGGTCGGAGAACTCTGAAAATATCTAGAAGGTCAAGATGTTTGATTGTGTTGTTCGGCTCTTCAGTTTCTTTCCTGCTGATATATCTTTCCTTGAGAATAATGTATTAAAATCCCCTGCTATCATTTTCAATCTGCTTATTGTTCTTTCCAGCTCTTTGAGAATTTGGTTGATGTATTTTGAGGGTCTTTTGTTGGGTGCATATATGTTTATTATGCCTATGTGTTTCTTGGTCTACAAAGGGGGTACCCCCCCAAAAAACGGATTTTTTTTCAAAGCTATGTATTTGAATTTTTTTTACAAAACAACCTTATCACCTTAAAAGTACTCTCCATTACACTTAATGCATTTGTCCAATCTGTAATTCCATTCTTGGAAACATTTTTCAAACTAATCTGTTTGGATGGCTGACAGGACCTCCCTCATTTTTTTCTTCACATTTTCTATGTCATCAAATAGCTGTCCTTTCATGTCCCTCTTCATTGGCAGAAACAAAGGTAGCACGGAGTGAGGTCAGGTGAGTAAGGTGTGTAGGGCAAAAGAAGCATGCTGGGTTTTGCCCAAAACTGGTGCATTTAGATGGCTGTATGTGCAGGTGCATTGTCATGGTGGCAAAACCAGTCCCCTGTGCCACAAATCTGGCAGTTTTTGTCACACACAGTTACACAATCTTCTCAGAACCTCTAAATAGAAAGTTTGATTAACAATCTGACCTGATGGGACAAACTCCAAATGTACCATAAGTCAATATTTTCATCCCTTTGGGAAGTTGACAGACATCCAAAACAAGGTTTGTCATCAATCAACCTTTCACCTTTTTAGAAATGAGAAAATGTACACTTGAGGTTTTTCCCATAGTGCTGTCCTTGTAAGCTGTGTTCAACATCACAACAGTTTCTGTGGTATTTTTCCCCGAGCAGGAGACAAAATTTCCCAGCAGCACGCTGTTCTCTTAAATTGGCCATCATAAAAAATAAGGTTCTAGCAAAACTGCTTTAATGAAAAAATTCACTGTGACCAGACAGAACCTTCCCAGGAGGATGCCACTGGGTGCACTAAATCTGATACATTTGCTGGATGCTTGTGTTGAGTGAAAAATGTGTGCTATGAAAGCTCCACTCTGCCCAGAGCAATTGCAAGTTTTTGGGTTAGCCCCTCATATCTATCCTTTGAGATATCATCCTGTAATGTGAATTCTTGTCTCTCATTATGTTGGTGACTTTGAAGCCCATTTTGGAGCTTAATATAGCTACTCCTTTTTTCTTTTCTTTTTTTTTGGGGGGGGGTTGTCATTAGGTTGCTAAACTTTTCTCTATTCTTTGACTCTCAGTCTGTTTTTGTCTGGAGTTTGAGGTATGTCTCTTAAAGGCAGCAGATTGATGGAGTTTGTTTAGGTATTTTTCTTCCTTTTTGGGGGGTAGAGTTATTTATGTCATCATTTTCCCTCTAGATTTCTATTGTTTGGGGTACTATTTTCACTGTGTTAACTCCTTACTGGTGTTACACACTGTGGTGTTCCCATATTTTTGTTCTGCAGTTGTTGATTTTCTGACCATAGAAATCTAGTTAATATTTTTTGTAATGCTGGTTTTGTTTTATGTATTTTCTATACATTTCCTTGTTTGAGAATACTTTTGCTTATCCTTCATATTTGAGGGAAATATTTGCTAAAATCTGAGGGAAATCTTTGATATGATTCTTAGTTGGCAATATTTAGCTTTCAAAGTTTCATATATCTTGCTCCACTTTCTTCTTTCCTGCATGGAGCTGCCAAGACTCATTGGTATACCAAGTTCCAGAAAAGGGTTTTGTGGTTGCTTGTTTTTTTTACAAAAAAGACAAGACTTTAAAAAAAACAAATACTCTTGAAGCAACCAGAGATCAGGTCAAGTGTCTGATTTACCTGGGCTCAAGTCTCTAGTAGGTTCAGGGTAAGACTGGTGGAGTTTGCTAGGAGTTTATACCTGGGGCCTTGGGAACTGAACTTGCAGGGAGGGAAGGGTGGGCCAGGCAATGGACAAGAGATACAGAGATTCTGTACCACCATCGCAAGTTCTGGTTTCCACGCTCAGATTTCGGGGCTCAGAAAAGGATAGAGGATGGGGATGCTAGGTGAAAGGGGGGTTCCACTTAAAGGGGGTTCCAATTGAGGGCCAAACTAGAGAGGGGAAGTCTCTGGCACTGGTTGTTGGCTGAGCTTGGGAAGAAGGGGCCACAGAGATTCACTGCTATACTGATCCCCAGGTTCTCTGGGGGTGAAATGGGTCCACGGTGGTTCTGATTTTTTTTTAAAGGTTGGAATCCAAACTATTCTTGGAGCATTGAGAATTGAGGTTGTACATCTGATTTCCCAGAATCAGGTCCCTACCTCTAAGTTTGTGGCTGGGGCAGGGGAAGTCCTAAGTAGCAGATCAACTGGCTACCACCTTCAGTTTTCCTCGCTCATTTTCAAGGTTTTTTTTTAATTTATAAAGCATTCTGAAGCCCCCTTGTACTGTAGAAATAAGTATTGGGAGACAAGGCCTATATTAGTTTCCTGAGGCTATCAAAATAAATTACCACAACCTTCTGCTCTAGGGGGGAAATATTCCAAGTTAAAACATATTTTATACTCAAAGTTCACACCACTGAGTTGCTTCTGACTCATAATAATCCTATAGGACTGGAGGACAGAGGTAAATGGCCCCTGTGGGTTTCCAAGGCTATCAGTCTTTATGGAGCAGAAAGCCTCATCTTTTTCTTGCTGGTGATTTTGGACAACTAACCTGGTGGTTAGCAGCCCAATGTATAACCAACTAGATCACCAGGGCTCCTGGTTATATATATATATATATATATATATAATGTTAGTGGATATTAGATATAATTATATATTATGTATATTACATATAATAATGTATAATATATATAAAATAATAAAAGAAAAAGAAACACTGCCATTCAGTCAATTCCAACTCCATTACAACACTGTAGGGCAGGGTACAACAGTTTCTGTGGGTTTCAGAGTCTGTAACTCTTTATGGAAGTAGAGAGCCTCCTCTCTCTCTGGTGGCGCACCTGTTGGTGTCATACGACTGACCATGCGGCTAACAGCCTCTAGTGTAACCACCATGCAACCAGGGTGTATGTATGCATTCAAGAAATATTTCTGAAATAAATACAAGGCCAGTAAAATAAACTTGGTTTTATCCAAACTACTGAAAAATGGCTCAATGAGTGAACAAACTGTTAGTTAAAATAGCAAAATGAGGGAATATCTTTGTTGTTCTAAAGATAAAGCTTTAAGCACTGCCAATGCAGAAAGGTAAAATAAATAATTCCCAGTCTGAATTTAAGCCAGATTAATTTTGATACATTTTGCAATGTCTTTAAGTCTTCATTTATATACTTTGATTTCTTTTTATTCAAAGAGAACTTTAAATATATATATCCATTAATACATTCTTTTTGTTTCATTGTATTCTAAATAATGTACGCCAAGAGCATGAGTTGATGGCATTATTACTTTATCTTTTACTTTAACTTTTAAAATTGAATTGGGTGCATGGTTATAGAGCAGGTAAGTTCCACATTCAGAAATTTATACAAATTTTGCTTCCCTTCTTCATTGGAATCCTCTCACTCTATCATCCCTTACCTCCCTTATTTACTGGGCTTCCTGTTTTTCTATTAGCTCTTCTTTCCTAACCATTCTGAATTTCTTCCTTGGTTAAACACTGCCCTTTTGACTTTTCATGGTTGATTATTGTAATATGGGGAGTAATTTCAATTCCAGACCAAAAGGGTGACTAAAAGGGTCCCACCAGTCCCTATATAATCAGTAAACTCAGGGTCTTTTTTTATTTTGAGTTCTGTTTCACAGTTTTCTCTCATCTTATTTAAGACACTTTAATTCCATTATTTCAGAAAAGTTGGTAGTGGTGGTTGGAAACCACCTAGTTCTTTTAGACTGCGGGTTATAGAAACTGATGTTTGATTGTCCGTTAATCCATTGGGTTAATGGTTTCCTCATATCCTTAGATTTTCATCACTATTGTTTCCTCTGGATGAGGAAAGACCAATAGTTGCACCATGGCTCCTAATTGTGAACTGTGTTATGCTATTTGATCTTGGTGGGGGACCAACACTGTGATCTTGATTCCCCAGGCCTAGCAACTGATTTCCTCAAGGACTTTGGGTATATCTAAGACGTTCTATCCTCTCACCACACTTGTACAATCTGTATGCTGAGCAAATAAGTGGAGAAACGCTATACGAAGAAGAATGGGGCATCAGGATGGGAAGACTCTTATTATAACCTTTGATATGCAGGTGGCACAACTTTCCTTGCGGAAAGTGAAGAGGACTTGACGAATTTGCTAATAAGGATCAAGGACTGCAGCTTCCAGTATGGATGACTGCTCAATGTAAGCAAGACCCAAATCCTCACCAGGGGAACATTAGGGGAAATCATGATAAACGAGAAAAGATTGAAGTTGTCAAGGATTTTGTCTTGCTTGGATCTGTGGGAAACAAAGATTTCTCCCAAGTTGTCTCCCCCAAATATATCCCAAACTTAGCTGCTTGCTACATGTGTCAAATGACTATACTTTTGGAGGTCGACAGAAGTAGGTTAGGGGTTATTCTCCCTAAGGGTTATCAGCCATTCAGAGCCAGCAGACACCAACGTTTATCCCACAACGAGTAGGGCTCATTCCCTTCTGATAATGATAGTAGTTAAATTGTTTCCCTGAAGGAGAGCCCAAGGAGGTTAAGCCCACTCAAGGGTAACCAAGGTTAGGCTGCCATCATGAATCTTGGGTTCACCCTTCTTGTCACATGTATACCTCTAGTTCCACCCCTTCCTATCATGTGTGCACCCCTAGTTCATCTCCTTCCTGTTATGCTTTTGTATATCCCCCTCCTATTGCTTGTATTGCCTATTGCAGAACCCCTTCCTGTGACTTGTGTAGTTACCTGTAATCACACACCCTAAGTAGATATAGCCTCGATTAGCAATAAATGAGGTATCCAGCCCACCTTGCTCTCCTCGCTCTCCTGCCCTCAGCCCACGCTGTGCACAGACCTGGCTGGTAAGATCATGGCCATCCAGGAGGTGAGCATGCTACTATGTATGAAGTGTGTCTGACTCCATTATTTCAATCTCTCTTCTATCTCTCATGCTCTCTATGACTTTATTATAATCTTTATATATCTCAACCATACAATTGTGCTTACTGAACCCGTGTTTAGTTGTTGGGAGCTGGCCATTCCCCCACATGGATCCATAACCAATGCTCATGGAAACAGCATACCAGAGATCAAAAAGCACATTGCATTGGGTAAATATGCTGCACAAGACCTCTCTAGAGTATTGGAAAGCAAAGATGTCACTTTAAGACTAAGGTGAGCCTGACTTGAGACATGAGCTTTTTATTTGCCTCATATGCCTGTAAAAGTTGGACACCGAATAAAGAAGACCATAGAAGAACTGATGCACTTGAAATGTAGTGCTGAAGAAGAATTTGAATGTATTATGGGCTATTAAAGGACAAATCGATCTGTCTTAGATGAAGTCCAGCCAGAGTACTCCTTGGAGGTAAAGATTGCAGGACTGTCTTACATATGTTGGGCACGTTCTCAGGAGACATCATGCTTGGTAAAGTAGATGGGTAACAAATAATAGGAAGACCTTCAACCAGATATATTGGCACAGTGACTGTAACTATGAGCTCAAGCACAGGGACCATCATGAGAATGGTGTAGGACTGGGCACTATTTTGTTCGTTCATGCATAAGGTCGCTGTGGATCAGAAATGACTCGATAGCATCTGACGAAAAACCACTGTAGGCTCCACTGCATTCATGTGTACAGTTATAGCAAAGTAAATAGCCCTATACAACTATACCTATATATACAAATCTATTCTTAGGTATACGCTCCCTCTCTCTGCTACACCAAGCATATTCTCGTGGATGACAGCTTTGCAAGATTATTTACATAATGGAATTTACATCTGTTACCTTTAACTCTTGTAGACCACTCAGTGGATATTATTCCTTGAAGATATATTTAAAAACTTGTAAAATTGACTCTGATTCTGTTTCCTTCCTTATGTTTACAAACCTTTCTTATATAGCATCATATTTTGCATATGTGTATATAGATATGTATATTTGCCTGATAGTAAAATGTGGATAATTTCTTATTTAAATTATAGCATCATTTCACATGAAATCACCCTTTTATTCTGTAGGCAGAGATTGCAAATAGTACACAATGCAGGTTGTAGTGGATTTTAAAAAATAAATAAGCCTACACTTATCCTAGCATAGTTACAATTTTGCAATATAGGCAAGGCATACCTAAAATACTACCTTAAAGAAGAGCA
Source organism: Echinops telfairi (assembly GCF_000313985.2). NCBI lineage: Eukaryota > Metazoa > Chordata > Mammalia > Afrosoricida > Tenrecidae > Echinops > Echinops telfairi. The sequence goes on along the minus strand of NW_022108124.1, from coordinate 5,401,637 downwards.
ACAATTCTTCCAGCTGCTTTACCTCAGTAAGCCACACAACAACCGGAAACGAAGATAAGATGTTCTTTATCCAAATATTTAATCATTGACAGAGTTCTTCTCAGAATGTTCTCTTCTGATGATCAATAAAATCCCTTTCACAGAGAACAAATATTCATCAAGACCCATAAAGATAAGGAGCCTTAGGTTAATTATTTTTTTCCTATAGAGCTTTTTAAAACCAAGTTCTCTTTATTTTATCTCAAGATAAGAAGACACATGACCTTAAAAAAAGCGATAAAAAGGCTATATCCTAGAAATCCTAGAAAATGAACTTTAGATAGCTAAAGAACCTCAGAACCATGTAGGTAGCAAAACTAGTTGAGTCTCACGGGGGTTAAGTGGCTTGCGCAATGTCACAGAATTTCTGGCAAATCCATGACTACACCCTATCCCAAGAATCTAGCATCCCCATCCTGTGTGTGCACCATGACAACCAGAATTCTGGACCATAGACCAGGAGGCATATCTTGGTACCATCATATAGAGTTGCCCTGGTGATGAGATCTTGCAGCTTTCATTCATTACATGAAAGAGAGAAATACCCAATGTGTGAAGGAGATGGGAACTACTTGCTATAAGTACCGCTTGTAACATCATATTGATGACAATTCCATGTTCATTACTATCATATTGATTGTTTGATGCAATTCAGGATGGAAAATTTTACACCAGAGAAATAAGGAAATACTACAGAGTAGGGAGCACATTAGGAGGTGTGGGAGTGAGGGTAGGAGGGCAAAGTGCTACACATTTAGCAGCATGCCCCTATACCTCCCAGTAAGAAACACATTTGTGTTGGACTTCTCACTCATGCCAGAGAAAAATGGGCTTAAAATATTGTTTCTCTACATTTAATATTTGAGCATGAAATCCATAAAAAAACAACCATTTGTATATGCTTACCATGTGCCATGCATTTTATTCATGGCTTTATATCTACATATCCATGCATCCCTACATAAATGATAGATAACTGTTATGGTGTTGGCTCTAGCTAACGGTGACCTTATGACAACAGGGAAAAAAATGTTACCCAGTTTGTCATCAACCATCACAATTGCTTTGTTGCATGTGTTAGTCCATGGTTCTATCTATGGCAATCCATTTCTTGGCTCACCCTTGTCTTCACCAAGCATGACGACTTTCTCTAGCAGCTGACTCCTCCCTCCTGATGACACACACTAAACAAACACACAAACCAGACAATGTTCTGCTGTGATCCATAACATTTTCACTGCCTGGTTTTTGGAAGTAGATAACTTGTCCTTTCTTCCTAGTCTTTCTTAGTCTAGCAGCTCCACAGACATTTGTCCATGGGAGGAAGCCTTGCTAGTGTTTGAAATAGCATATTAATGATATAGCTTCCGGTATCACAGCAACCTGCAAGCCATCAGAGTACAATAAACTAATCATAAGGTGACCAGATGTCCCGCTTTTGGCGGGACAGTCTCGATTTTTGGCATTTTTAAAAAGTGCTAATTTTTGGAAAGAATGCACGACAAGCTAGAGAACAGTCTATTTGGTCCATATAGACCAAATTTTTAATCAAGAACCCTCCTCCATCCCGGGTCAATGGTGTCCCGCTTTAAATCTGGTCACCTTAAACTAATGGCAAAAGAATTCACTGCCAAGGGGTTGATTCCAACCCATAAAGACCCTCGAGAGCAGGCTAGAATTGCCTCTGTCGGTTTCAGAGACAATAACTCTTTATGGGAGTATAGAAAGCCTATCTTTCTCCCTTGGAGTACCACACATGGAATAAAAATCTATACAAACTATATAAGTTCAATACATATAATCCCTATATACATCATATAAGTTCACTATAAGTGGGGTGTGTGTGTAATATAAGTATACTATTAGTGGTGTGTGTGTGTGTGTGTGTGTTTGTGTGTATATATATATATATATATATATATATATATATATATATATATATATCCTGCTTATAGTGAACTTATATACAATGCAAAAAACAGTGCCCAGTCCTGCATCATCATCACAATACTTTTTATGCTTAAACCCATTGTTGCAGCCACTGGGTCAATCCACCTCATTGAGGGTCTTCCTCTTTTTTTATTTTATTTATTTTTTGCTGATTTTCCATTTTAATAAGCATGGTGTCCTCCTCCAGAGGCTTGTTTCACTTGCTAACATACCTAAAGTACATTTACTAAAATATCACCATATGTTATGGTGAGGGATTGCATCAATGAAACCCCCCTGGGTAAGGATAGGGGCAGAGCCCCACCTACCAATCAATGCAGAAAAGACACGTGACAATATCCAACACCCATTTCTAACAAAAAACACTCCATAAGATAGGAATAGAGGGGAAATTCCTCAACACAAAAAAGGCCAAATATGAAAAACCAATGTCCAACAACACACTCCATGGGGAAAAGCTGAAAACATTCCCACTGAAAATGGGAGTCCACCAGGGACGTCCCTTATCCTCACTGCTATTCAACATTGTGCTGGAAGGCCTAGCCAGAATGATGAAACAACAAGAAATTACGGGAATACAATTGGGAAAAAATGAAGTGAAACTCTCGCTATTTACAGACATATGATTATATAAAGAGAGAACCCCAAAGTATCCACAATAGGATTGCTAGACACAATTGAGGAATTTAGCAAAGTAGCAAGATAGAAGATGCAATATTAACAAAAAGAAATAAATGTACAATGCGGCAGCGTATTGACAGGGAGCTGCCAGAGGTTCAGGTTGGATTCAGAAGAGGACTTGGAACAAGAGATATCGGTGCTTATGTTGCTTGGATCTTGGCTCAAAGAAGAGAATATGGACATTGAATTAAAAAGTTGAAGAAGAATCAATGCATTTGAATTATGGTGCTGTGGGAAAATATTGAAAGTAACATGGGTTTTTCCAAAAGAACAAAAAAATCTGTCTTGGAACAAGCACAGCCATGTGTACCTTAGAGGCAAAGGTGGTGAAACTTTGTCTCAGGTACGGTGGACATGGTGTCAGGAGAGACCATCTCAGGAAAAGGAAATTGTGCTTAGCAAATTGGAAGAGCAGAGAAAAAGAGGAAGGCCCTTCAACAAGGTGTATTAACACAGTGGCTGCAACAAGGGGTTGAACCATCGGAAAAATTGTGAGGATGGTGCAAGAAAAGGACAAGTACAACATGAGTCCACTGAGGTAAGCTTAAAAAAAATGCAAAAGGGGCATAGGGAAAAAGCTACTATATACAAATATTCCTAGGGTGAGGACCAGGTAGTACGACAGGGACCAGACCAATTACAGGGATACATATGGTAGCCAACTAAAAAGGAGGTTGGGAAAGGAAAATAATAATAATAAAAAAGAAATGGGTAGTGGGGGCACAGAGCACTAACCCACTCAAGGGAAGGGTATTGTTTATATCTCCCCAGGGAAAGAGGGACCAGACTTCAACCCGGTGCTCCAAGATGTGAATACAACATGCAGGCAGGAGTAGGGAACCAGTAGAGAGGTCTGAGGTGCTGGCCCCAATCCCAACTACTACATGGACACCTGCCCCTACCCCCACAAGAATTTATTTCAAAGGACGGCATTGAATCTGCAGATCCGGGAGAGGGACATATCTGATCGGAGCACACCAGAGCAGATAAAGGGGGAGGAGGAGAGACTGGAGCACATCCTGGCCCAGCAGGCCTTGAGGATGATGTTCCCAATTAGAGCAGCCAGTCCACAGAGAGGACTACATGGCTGGCCCCATTATGAGACATGGTGTCCCTCACTGACCCATAGCCCTACAGGGGACAACACCAGAGACACAGTGTGGGAATTGCACCCAATCTGATCCTGCCACACGGAGGTAAAACACTAAGGGGATGCAACAGAACAGCAAGGGAATGGAGCAGCAAAGTCCCCAAGGAATGCTGAAGGTGGACTTTGGGGCCAGGGTGTGGTGCCCCAACAGACTGGACTGGAAAACACTCCTAAAAACCAACAAACAGTCCTTGAACTAACTACAAGCTTTTCTTTCTTGTTGTGTTTTATTTTTGGGTTTTTTTTGTCATTGGTTTGTTGTTGTTGTTGTTTTCTGGTATATTGTTGCTTGGTTTTGCTCTGTCTTGTTTTTGTGCATGTTATTATCTCCACAGGTCTGTCTAAATAAGATAGGCTGGATGAACAATCTAGAGCAGAAAACAATGGAACTGAAAGTTCTGGGGAGACAGGGGAGTGGGGGAGGCGGGGGGAGGTGTTAACAAACCCAGGGACAAGGGAACAGGAGGGTGTAGGAGGCCTGGTAGGGCGTGATCAAGGGTAATGTAACCAAGAGGAATTACTGAAACCCAAATGAAGACAGAGTGGGACAAGTGAACCCATAATAGTGGGACAGAGGAAAATCAAAGAAAATAGAGGAAAGAGCTAGGAGGCAAAAGCATTTATAGAGGTCTAAATAATGGCAGGTACATATGCAAATATATTTATATATGAGGA
>NW_022108124.1:5379415-5396050 GCF_000313985.2 Echinops telfairi | reverse complement strand
AATGTTTTGAGAATGATGAGGGTAATGAATGTACAAATGTGCTTTACACAATTGATGTATGTATGGATTGTGATAAGAGTCGTATGAGCCCCTAGTAAGACAATTTAAAAAAAAGAAATGGGAAAATTTTTTAAATGGGCAATGTTTCCTTCTGTTGTACATAGTGTCTCTCTGAGTCAGATCTGACTTCAAGACACTTAACAAAGGCCAAGAAATGGTGTTCTAGGAATGACAGACGTGGGGTTTCAGGTCTGATGTTCGAGTGGACTTCTGATAGTGGAGATGCTGCCAAGTGCGCAAAGGTTGTCTCAGAGCACACAAAATGTGTAGTCATAGCATGTATATGACAAACGTTGTTGTTGTTAGGGCTGTCATGTTAGCGACTCAAAGGAGCCCTTGTGCTCTGGGGCTTCCGTAGTTCTCTCTGTGCAGGTCTTTTGTGTATTTGGTTAGGGTTATTCCTACGTATTCCTAGGGATTTCGATTTTGTGTGGCTATTGTGAATGATGTTGTTTTCTTGATGTCTTTTTCAGATCCTAGTATAAAGAATCCCAATTGATTTCAATTGCATATGAGGCAGTGGAAAATAACATGGCTTGGGTTAGGCGCACCTTAGTCCTCAAAGTAACCTCCTTGCTTTTCCATATTTTAAAGAGGTCTTGTGCAGCAGATTTGCCTAATGCAGTGTGTCTTTGGATCTCGACTGCTGCTTCTATGAGCATCGATTGTGGATCCAAGACAGAAGAAATCATTGAAAGCTTCAATATTTTATCCATCTACCATGATGGGCCTATTGGTTCAGTTGTGAGGAGTTTGGTTTCTTTACACTGAGTTCTAATCCATACTGAAGGCTGCAATCCTTGATTTTCATCAGCATTGACTTCAAGTCCTCCTCCCTTTCAGCAAGCAAGGTTGTGTCATCTGCATATTGAAAATTGTTAAAAAGCCTTCCTCCAATCTTGATGCCTCTTCATTATTTATATAATGCATCTTCTCTATTTATTTGCTCAGCATACAGATTGCATCACCTTGGTGAGTGGATACAACCCTGGTACACACATTTCTTGATTTTAAACCGCTCAGTTTTCCATTGTTCTATTCTTACAACTGCCTCTCGGTCCACTTACAAGTTCAGCATGAGTGCAGTTACGTGTTCTGGAATTCTCATTCTTCTCAAGACTATCCAGATTTTGTGATTATCCATACAGTGAAATGACTTTTCATAGTCAATAAATACAAGTAAACATCTTTCTGGTGTTCTCTTCTTTAAGCCAAGATCCAAGTGACATAAGCAATGATATCTTTGGTTCCATGTCTTCTTCTGAATCCAACCTGAACCTCTGGCAGCCCCCTGTCAATACACTGCTCCAATCATTTGTTGGCCAATGGTGTATTTATTCATATCTCAAGAACCAGTTCTCAAAGCAATCTCCCTAAATCTCTCTATCACACACATGTACATAAACACAGAGCACCTTACGATGTAGACTTCCTCTTGCTCTGGCTATGTCTTGTGTATGTTCCTACCAAGTAAAGAGAAGCTGGACTTCAAATAGATTGACTCTCTTTTTTCCCTACAAGACTATGAACCTCTTGTCCTACACATGCATAAATTTCTTTTCTCAACAATATTTTAAATTCTTTATCACTGACTAAAATAATGTTACTAACAATGGAATTATCTTTTGCCCTCTGGGGATGATTTATGATACACTACAATAAATGATAATAATAATGTCTCTAAAGTGAACCAGGGACATATATAAACCATTTTAGTTATATGAATGGATTTTTGAGCCCTTACTAGATCAGAACCCTTATGACATGCCACTGCTTGGTATTCACCCTCCTGAGGAGATAACTGAAAATATGAGAGCTATATCAAACAACGGTCATGAAATCAGATGGTGTCCAGCTATCAGGAAAAGATAGCATCTGGAGTCTTAAAACTTCTCTTTCAACAAGCATCTACTTAAGCGAGGAGTCAGCTAAGTCCACATGAAAGAAGCACACCAGCCTGTGTGATCAAAGGTGTGTAAATAACAAAATCCAACCCTAGAGGAGGGAACAGTACCAGAGCTTAAATTCTAAACACCCATTTGCAGAAGGCTGTAGAGTATAGTGGAAGCCCAGGATCAATTTGCAAGGTCCCTACAAGGAGTCTCTGGTGAGTTCCTATTGACCATAGTCTAAGAATGAGCACAGCCTTACTATCAGGTAAAGAACCTTGTGAAGTGGGTTGTAGCAGCTGCAGTGGAAAAGCATGTCATTAGATCTCCTTGTGGCACATTTTGAATTTAGTCTAGTTTTGTTTAATATTCTCAGTCTTTTTTTCAATTGAGGTTTGTCCGTTTTATTTGGTCACTGTTTCTCCGTCCTTCTTTGTTTTCTTTGCCTTTGTTTTGCTTGTTTACCTGAATAGGGAAGTCAGGATTGATAGCTCTATGAAAATAACAACTGAATTATCAATTACCTGTGGGCACAGAATGAGAGGTGGGGAGAAAATGAGGAATCAACAGCAATGGAAGAAAATGCCCCAAATTTGATTGTAGTGATGATTGCACAACGCTTCTGAATATTATTGAATTATATGATGTTATTATATCTCAACAAAACTATTTTTTAGAAGATTATGAGCCCCTGAGAGTAATTGTGTTAGTCTGGGTTGACTAGAGAAATAAATTTATAGATACTCATATGGGTAAGAAAGAGCTTTGTATCAAAATGTAATTGTATATTAAGAAAACATCCCAGCCCAGTCCAGATCAAGTCCATAAGTCTGATACTAGGCCAGATGTTTGATACTAGTTCATAAATTCCTCTTTAGACACTCACAGCCATGCAGTGATGCCGAATGCAGGAAGATGGCCAGTGGGTAGAAAGTCTTGTGGATCCAGTGGCAGTGGAGGCATCTCTACACTGGCACATGTCTCCATGTGCCTCCCCCAGCTCTCTGAGCGTCTCAACAGCAGGAAAGGGAAGGTAAAGAGAGTGGGTCTGGCCTCCAGTGAGCTATTTATCTCCATCGCACCTTCAAATGAGGTCATCAAATTGCAACCGGATTGACAGGCTAGACTCCACCCCTTGCTTCCAGTTGACAGGAGATTATGTAACTGCTATAGTAGGTATATAGAGGTCTCTTCTTTGTAGATTCAGCACCTCATATAATAGACTGTCTACTTCTATCATATAGTACATACAACATAGATCTACATACATCATATAGTAGACTGCTTATATGCAGGTCTTAGCTCTCTTTTTACTCTCCATATGATCTGGGTTGATAATTATAACCTTTCAGAAGATATGAAAGCTGATGAACTGGAAGATCCAATATGGCTACTTAGCCAGAGATTCTGTGAAACCCTCTGCAAAGGAATTTTGAAAATAGCAGAAAGATTCAGGAATCTGAGTTCTGCACCTCCCTGGAGGAATGGAAACTTCTTCTAATTACATCTCCCTGTCTCCGAGGGGGAAACTGCCACAGATAATCCTTCAAAATGCACTGGATTCTGTGCTTCCCAACAGGACATCTGAGGAACCACCCCTCTCCCCAGTTCTCTGGACATCAATGATGAATGACAGTTCCATTCTTCCTCACCCATTCCTAGCTAACACTACCGAGGACACGAATACTTCCACCCCAGCCTAATGGGGAGATGGTTAAATCCAAACTTGGGCAAGAAGGTTCACAGGCTTCTTCCACTTTGAGACAGAGAGGGTCCTGACCCATTCACTGTAGTCTAGCTGCAATGGGGGAGATTTAGATTGGATGTAAAAGGACTCCTGATGTGTGGCTAGAATTCTTGGGGACTGAACTTCTATAGAGTGCTGGGGAGACAAACTGATCCTGGGGAGGTGCAGAATTATCTGGGCCTGTGTTTAGACAGAGAATAAGTTTGACAGAGCTTAAGCCCATGATTCAAAGTGATGTCACCTGCTTATGTGTCCACCCACACCCAAATAGAATCTGAGCCCTTCTCTGACCTGTAGAGTCCATTAAAAAGCTCTGGCAGTTATGTGGGCAGTGTTTGATTTAGTCTTTCCTCTCTCACGCCATGTTGCTTGTGCTGACCATTGCCTAGTACCCCCCAGGGACTTGGGAGCCAGCATTGAAACTGGGATTTCAATGGAGCCAATATTTAATTGTTTTTTGTCTCTGGTTCCCAATGGGGGTGGGTTAATACCAAACAGCCTGGCTACTCTTGGCCACCCAGAATCAAGAATAAGATCATAGGGAGTGCTTTGTGCCCAGAGACCATTGCAAGAAACAAACAAAGTGCAATGCTGTAAAAACTGCAGCCAATTTCTGCACGCACAGAGAAATAAGAGAAAACAATTAACTGGAATACATACATATGTGGATTCAGAGAAGGTCTTAGAGGAGAAGAAAGCTCCCAAGAGGGAGATTAGGACAAGAATGGCAAGCTACTTTAAGCAATTAGAGGGAAAAATTGATACAGAAAAAAACAACAGAAGAGACAATACAAAAATACAAGAAAACACTGCAACAATAATCCAATGAAATAAATGGAAAACTAGAGATCATTCAAAATTCCTAATAGAAATTCAAAAGGCAACCACTAAAATATTAGAACTGGATAACACTGTGACAAAGAAAACAGAAACATTGAAAAAATGAATCAAGAATCAGTGATCTTGAAGACAAATCTCTCAAGAATAAAGTGCAGGAAGATCAATCTGTTTTAAAAGACCAGTAAAATCTGAAGGAAACTAAGAATTCTAAGAGACACTATCAAAAAGTTCAACTTATGTTTGATAAATATCTCAGAATAGAAAGAATTATTAACTACAGAGATAATATTTGATGAAATGCTACAGAAGAATTTCCCTATGTTATGATAGAACACAAAATAACTATTCAAGAAGCCCAGAGAACTCCGAACAGAAAAGGCAAAACTAAAAGAATTTGTAAAAACAAGACCATCCTTACAAAAATATTAAAAGGAGTTCTTTGGACAGAGAATCAACAACCACCACACACAGTAACCTAAAATTACCATATAAGACATTATTGTGGAGAAAACAGTCTACTTTAGTAATACACCAAGTAAACAAAGAGGCCAAAACATAGTGAAAATAGACTCTATAATTAATAATTGAATGGAGAAGATATTGAGTCATTCACAAAAGACAAAATAATTGTTATGGGTTTGGAATGGAAACCATAAAAAACAGATAATCACCCTCAAAAGTTAAAACCTCAACAAAATAAAAAAGTAAAAAATTATATAATCAGGTTAAGCAGTTAGATAAAAACAAAAAAGGAAAGAAAATGTTGACAAGAAAATCTATAAGAAAACCACATGTGAATAAAAATTATTATGAATACCAACACCACCATAAAAACATGTAACAAAATGATGGCAATAAAACTTTGCTTATCAATAACAATATTGAATATAAATGAATTGAACTTATCAGGTAAGGGGCAAGACTACCAGAATGTATAAGAAAACATGAGCCTTTAATATACTATTTAAAAGAAACACTCGTTGCATATAAAGAAAAATATAGTCTAAAAATCAAAAGATGGGGGGAAAAGTCAAGCTAGCAGCAGTTAAAAGAAAGTAAGAGAAGAAATATTAATCTCTGATGATATTAATATATGACAAACTAAAGATCAAAGTAAAATCAATAATGAGAGTCAAAGATGGTCATTATATAACCATAAAGGCTTCAATTGAACATAAAATTATAACCATAATTTATATATGTGCACCAAATGAAAGACCTCAAATTACAATAATCACATTCTTATAGCATGTGTTTATTATCCCAGTATTATAGTAATAACACTAGGAAGCTTCAAAACACCACTTTTAAGCAAAAATTTATCAACCAGAAAGAATATTAAAAAAATAAAAAGAACTAAACAACACAATTAATAAACTTGATTTCTTAGACATACACAGAACATTTCAACTGACAAAAGTACATTGTACAATATTTCATAATGCACACAGGTCCTACTCCAGAGTGGATCACATTTTAAGCCATAAAGCAGGCACCAATAAATTAAGAAACATTGAGCCATATTTTTCATATCACAATGTTATAAAATTAGAAATCAACCATTGGATGGTCAACCCCTCATAGTCAAATACACGGAAATCTAACCACGTTTAACTAAATACACTGGGTAATTCAAGAGATATAGAACACACACACACACACAAATTCCTTGAAGCAAATTAGAACAAAAATAAGCATATCAAAATCTTTGGGACACAACCAAAGCAGCACACAAAAAGCAGTCTATGGCAGTAAGTACCCATATCAAAAAAGGAAGAAAGAATTAAAGTACACCTTATACATCAACCACAACAATTGGGATAAGACCAGTAAAGAAAACCTTCAGTGACTAGAAGTAAAGAATTTTTAAAAGCTAGAGTAGAGATAAATGAATTAGAAAAAATGTTTTTAACTGTAGAAAAAAGCAATAAGAAAAGAAGTTGATTCTTAAAAAAGATTAACCAAATTGGTAAACCACCGGAAAATCTAACAAAAGAAAAGAAGTCTATGCCCGTACCACCCTAAACCTCACCTGATCTCAGAAACTAAACAGGGTCAGACCTGGATAGTACTTGGATGAAACACAAAAGAAAATAAGGAGAAAAAGAAAATATTATGAATAAAAAATGATGTGGTAGGTGAGTTATCAAGAATAAAACATCAGTGGCACTCATATATGTATAACAGCTTTATAACAAGTAGTCTTATATCAAAAGAAGGCATCTCAGCCAAATCCAACCCGTGTGCACACGTCCCTTGCAAGTCAGAGCACTCGTCAGATTCAGAGAGCTGCAGATGCAGAAAGATCACAGGCAAGGGGAATAGAGTTCCATGGAGCCATGACTGGTGGAATCATGGCAAGGTGCTGACAGCTCTCAAATTTGGGCAACCTACACAAGGCCACCCCTTGAGCCAGGCAGAGTTCAACAGACAGGAAGATGTAGGGCAGAGGTTTCCAGCTTCTTCTTATAAGGAGGCCACGCCCACAAGGAGGTAGCATCAGGCTGAGACATAATTGACAGGTTGGACTCCATCCCTACACATTCATAAAAATTCAGGTGGACAGACAATAATCTAACTACCATGAGTGACATGACAACAAAACCAACTGAGAGTAAAACAAACAAACAAACAACAAAAAATGCCATATTATGAAAAATATATTCCAACAAACTTGAAAATCTAGACGAAATGGATAGACTTGTAGAAATATATCACCTGAATAAATTAACACAGACTGATGTAGAAAACCTCAACAACTTTAACACAAGAAGAAATAGATCTGATCATTAAAAAAAGAACAACAGAAAACAACAACTCAAGATCAACAAGGCCAAGAGTAGGGAATTCTACCAAGTATTTAGAGAACAGTTAACACCAAACCAACACAAGCTATTTCACAATATGCAGATGGACACTATCCAACAAAACTCATTTTATGAAGCACGTATAATTTGATACCTAAGCGAGGTAAAAACATCACCAGAAAGGAAAATTATGGACCGATATTTGATGAATATAGATGTCAAACATTTCAACAAAATTCCAGCTAACAGAATTCAACAAAGCACACAAAAAAATCATGATCCAGTGGGATTCATACCAAATATGCAAGGATAATTTCATATTTAAAAACCACCATGTAATTCATCACATAAACAAAATGAAAAGTAAAAGCCTGTGATTATATGAATTGATGCAGCAAAGGCATGTGATAAAATTCAACATCCATTCTTGATTAAAAACCCTAAAAAAACAGGAAATGAATCAAAAGGAAATTTCTTAACATAATAAAGGCCACATAGACCAAAGGCTGCTGTCTCACTTAATGGAGAGGAATTTAAAACATTCCCCCTTCAAATGGGGGCCAGACAGGGTTGTCCTTTATCACCACTCTTATTTAATATAGTTCTGGAAGTCTTAGGAAGAGCTATAAGACATCAAAAGGAGCCCTGGTGGTGGAGTGGATATGTGTTGGATTGCTGATTGGAGGGTCAGTGGTTCCAAATCCCCAGCCGCTCTAAGAGAAAGATGAGGCTTTTTATTCCCCTTAATAATTGAGGTCTCAGAAACACACAGGGGCAGGTTTATTCTGTCTTATAGGGTCACTACAAATCAGAATTGATTCAATGGTAGTGAGTTTGAATTTATAAGACATCAGAAAATATTCTGGATCCACCTTGGAACAGAAGAAACAAAACGTTACTTATTTACAAATAATACAATCCTATATATAGAAAACACCAAAGGTTCTATCTTCAAATTTCTGGAACTAATTGAAAAATTTGTCAACATAGCAGGGTCTAAAATCAAAATACAGAAATTTGTTGAATTCTTGTATATTAAAGAAGATGATACTGAAAAGGAAATCAAAAGACCAATACCAAAAAATAGACCAATACAAACCCAAATTCCAGCATAATATCATTTATAATAACCACAGAAAAGATAAATATTAAGGAATAAATCTTACCAGAAATAAAAGACTTATACAAAGAAACCTATAAAATAATTCTACAAGAGATTTACATAAATGGAAGAAGTCTCCGTGCTCGTAGAGAGGAAGAAACTACATGTAGTGAAAATGTTAATAATATCAAAAACACTTTATAAATTCAATGCAATTCCGACCCAAATCCTGGTACAATTCTTCAAAGAAATGGAAAAACTAATCAAGAATTTTATACGGAAAGGAAAGAAACCTATTATAAACAAAACAGTATTCAAAAAGCAAAACAAAGTAGGAGGTAATTTACTCCCAGATTTTAAAACTATTATATAGCCATAGAAATCAAAACATCTTGGTACTGGTACAGTGAAAGACATGAATACCAATGGATTAGAACTGAGAATATAACCAAGTACCTGTAGACTTGATCTTTGATAAAGGACCAAAACACATTAGTGAGGAAGAGATAGCCTTTTCAATAAACAGTCCTGGAAAAATTGGGTTTCCATATGCAACAGAAGGAAACAAGTTCCACAACTGATACCATGTCAAAAAAAACCCAGGATGGATTAAAGTTATAAATATAAACTCTAAAACCATAAAGACCATCAATGAAAAAATAGGAACCAACTTAATGGCCCTAATACAAGGCATAAATATACTGCCAAACATAATGAAAACCACCCGCATGGTACAAGGCAGAAGAGAGGAGTGGGACCTTTGAAAAACACATTTCTGCACATCAGAAGACTTCATCAAAAGAGCTCAAAGAGCCTGCAGTTTGGTGAGGATGGGGGAGAGGGATTTAGTAATGATATATAGATAAAGAGCTAATTTCAAAAATCTATAGAAAACTACCACACCTTAAGAAGAAAATACAAATACCTCAATTAAAAAATGGGGACAAGACAGGAATTCACAATTTACTAAAGATGGCATCCATGTGGCCAACAATCATATGAAGAAATGTTCATTAGCCATAAGAGAAATAAAATTAAAACCATGAGATACCACCTCAGACCGATGTTCTTAGCAAGATTTTTTTAAGAAGAAAAGAATAAATGCTGGAGAGGATGTGGGGAAATTGGAACACTGGTAGCACTGTAGAATTGGACAACCACTATGGAAATCAGTATGGCTTTTCCTTAACCAAATGCAAATGCAAATACCTTATGATCCTGCAATCTCTCTACTTGGTTTATACACTGAAGAAATAAACAACAAAACACGAACAGATAGATGCACGTTATGTTTATTGCAAATATTTCCAGAATAGCAAAAGAGCAAAGAAAATTTAAAAACCTTGACTATAGAGGACTGAATAAATAAACTCTGGTACATTCATCCAATGGAATATTATGCATCCTTAAAAAAAATAATGGTGGCTGTCAAACACTTTGAAACATGGACAAAATTAGGGAACATTATGCTCAGCCAAATTTGTCAATCTCATAAAGACAAATACTTTGGACACCATTATTATAAAGAAAAATGATTTCACATCAAAGCATAAGATTTTGAAGACCACAACGGGGTCAGGTTTGAGGGTGGCAGGGGGAGAAGGAAGGGACAGAAAACTAAGGAGGGAGAAAAGGTGGAAAAAAACAACACAAAAGTACCACACCTACAGGCAATTTATGGGATACTGTTAGTGATTTGCTTTGATATGGGCTGACCAAGTACATAGAATATGTTTTGCTTTGTAACTATTACACTCCACAATGAAAAAGGGGAAATTTTGATAAATATGTAATTAAAAAACAAAAATAACCAAAAATGTTTAAGTTTAAAAAAGTAACAGAAAGGTCACAGCCTTAAAAACCCTCCAGGGTCCTAACCTATCAGATCTAAACATTTGAATGTCTATAAACCAGATTAAAACTAAAACTGAAGCAGACTTGGATTCCTTTGTAGCAAAGAGGTTGGTTTCAAAGAAACAACCTAAAAGAGATCTTGTGAAGGAACAAACAAAAAGTAGGTATTCTAAAGTAGCAAGGGCCAGGTGGTGTCAGGGAGATAAAACAATGTCATGAGACATTATGTACTTTCGCAGTTATCACTGCAATTAGGCATCTGTAGCCTTATCTTTGGGAGCTCTGGTGGCACTGATGGATAAGCATTGGATTGCTGACAGTAAAATCGATGGTTCAGAACCAGAGGGCTGACGATGAGACATCTGCTCCTGTATAGATGTGCAGCCTCAGAAACCCTGGATAGGGTCACTATGAGTAGAGTAGACTCCATAGCTGTGAGTTGTTTTTGTTTGTTTCTTCTGTCTTGTTTGTGCATCTTTGTTTTCATGAGGTTTCAGGCTATGTCCTATTTATTTCTGGACTCAATATATCTCAATATCTCAGCCATAAATGCTTCTTGAATGAATGAAGTAATGAACAAATGGGTCCTAAGCCTTCCAGCGGCTCAGAGCTGAGGACTACCTTCATGGCCCATCAGCACCGTGCCTTTACACATCCCCAAGAAAATTAGGACAAGAAGAATCGGAAGGCTTGAGAGGAAAGTGGTGAAACACGAGAGATGTTTCAAATGTTCCCCACAAATGTAGCCTTGTGGCGCCTGAGGCATACACTCCAGGGAAGCCTAATCTTTGACCTCCCAGCAGTATTTGGGAACTTTTATGAACCCTAAGGAAGAAACAGCATCTTAAAAGAGGAACAGTGCAGTCAGCTCTCTTCCGAAGCCCCAGGTGGTCCTGAGCACTGGAAGAGGCGGGCGACACAAGAAGAGGGGGCTATCTGAGGTTTTGCCTGAAAGAAAGAAAGATTCAGCTCATCCCCTGACTTCAACAAACACAAAACCCTATCAGTCTAACGAAACATTAGAAGTTTATGATGCAGAAATAAGTAGCTTGTGCGTGACGCATTTCGAACTTATGGCAAGATCGCTATTAGAAAGGAATGCTCTCCGATGGATGGAACCAGACTCCATTAGACTCCGTTGCTACCAGCCAAAGACAGCTCAGGAAAATAGACGATTGCATGCAAATGACAAGTGATTAGTACCACTGCTGCTATTAGACTCTTCCCAATGGGAAGGTGATAGAGCACTCATTTGCAATACACGATTAGGAAAAGCAGACATGTGGCTAGGTTGCCTTTTAAAAATGCAGCTGTGGCTCTGCATCTTTCTCTAAATAGTCGTAAATTATTCAGCAACATTTATTGAGCACCTCTTAGTGTCAGGCAGCGTGTTCAACCCTGAAATTCAAAGATAGTTAGATAATAAGATCCTTCCACTCAAAGAGCTTACTGGGGGTGGAATAGGGAGAGGTTGATAAAGCGGGGAAACATTACAAAGATGCTCAGGTGCTAAGAGAGCAAGGAAGAAAGGACCAGCTAAATAAGATTGTGGTTTTGGGAAGGAGAAGATTTCTTGAAGGTTGGGTTTCTTGGCGGGAGCTATCATTACTGTGAGTCTGAAGTGTGTGCAAGAGTTGGTGCATTCAGGAATGAAGGAGAGGGCAAGGCTTAGGTTGGGGGAAAACGCCATTTGTTCAGCAGGATAAAGCCAAAGGAGCAGGGGTAGGGAGAGACAGGGATAAGCTGGCATGATAGTTAAATCTGGGCAGGCCTTAAAGCATTGAGCCTTGTTGAGAATGACGAGGAAAGCCTTAGATTTATTTATTAATAATCTAATTGTCTGAATGTGATAGTTCTGATCTGAGATATAGGCCATTGTTGATTACTTCCTTTGTTTTTGGTGGGGAGAAAGAAATTGGATAGATATTTAATTCTCTCAACTATTAGTGATTCTAATGTGATAGATATCAGAGTTGCAATGGACCTTGAAGATTATCTAAGTTAGCATCTTATTCTCTAGATGAGGAAACCAGGAAACAAGGTTAAGTGACTTGTTCAAGGTCCTATGAATGATGAAAGCCACAGAATCTGCTTTCCTTTAAATTTCATGTCCTTTGGGTATATATGTGAGAGAAAGTAGAAATCAGACTAGTTCTCGGAGGGAACCTAGCCTTTCTTCTCAGAAACCTAACCTCTGCCATTACATGCCACTTACAAGCTTTCATGTAAGATGTGGCCCTTTGCCAAACCTCCTCCCATCATCCAACATTATGCCCCTTTTATAGAGCATGACAATCCTGCTTCTTCCCCCACACCACCACCACACACACAGCCTATTCCCCGTGGTCCTTGTCATATGAAAGCACAGAAATCAGTCCTCGTCCTCTGAGGCTTGACTCAAAGACGCTGTGTGCTATATCTGCGTCAGCCCTCATTAAGTCACCTTGGTTTGTTTTTAAAGCATTTACATAATCAAATAGTATTTCCCCAAAACATAAGTCTAAAAGACACCAGAAAAATTTTAAACCATTCTCAAATTATCCACACACCTTCCTATTGTTTTAGTTTCTCATGTCTCTCAAACCAGGGATTCAGTGAAGCTCACATACAAATTATGTTTTGTAACCTCTGGCTCTCTTCATTTTACAATGCTGATGGCACCTTTATCAACTTTTAAAGTTTGGTACTATGTCATAGTCCTGACCATAAAAATGTGTCAAAATACTTATTATTTCCTTTTTGGTAAACTGTGTTCTTGGGGAGTGATACAGATAATGGAAACTTTCAGCCAGACTGATTTTCTTTGACAAACCTCATATCAAAATGATGTGCAGTAACATACTCTAAACAAAATCATCCTGGCATGACATGAAAGTGTCCTTGTTTTACTCAAGCAAAAATGTAGTATGTGCATCCCTAAGACAGTAGCTTTGAACATGACTATCAAGATCAGACCACTGTCTCTGCCACTTTAATGCATTAATGGAAGTTTAGAATGGGTTTAACAGCTGTCCACGTTTCTGTCTTTCCACATTATCCAACACATGGTAAATGCTTAAAGACTGTCAGCAAAGTGAATGAAATGAAGAATGAAAAAGAGGACTGAATACAGGTTTTTGTTTTCCTGGCACCCTGGGTATTTATAAGATGAATGCTTGTGCTAGTCCAGGTTGACTAGAGAAACAAATCCAGAAATACTCATATTTGTGTAAAAGAGAGCTTTATATCAAAGAGCAATTGTGCATTAAGAAAGCAGAGCAGCCCCGTCAGATCAAGTCCATAAGTATGATATTATCCCATAAGTTCGATGCTAATCCATAAATTCCTCTTTAGACTCACCCAACACATGTAATGATGCAGGAAGATCACAGGCCAATGATGGATCCAATGGTAGTGGAAGCATCTCATTCCTGGTGTGGGTCTCCACATGACTCTTCCAGATCCAGGGCTCTGGCTGCAATCAGTGTGGCTCCATGTGGCTTGTCAACAGGAAAGTAAAGAAGCAGGAGAGGATGTCTCCCACCTCTAGAGAGGAAGACAAGAGTTGCTAGAATCCTCAGGAGAATGCCATGCCCACAGAGAGGCTTCACTGGCTATGATCTGATTGATAGGATAGACTCCACCCCTTCGCTCAAGTTGACAGATTATGTAATTGCCACAAAGTTACAAACAGGATCTTCTGGGACTATATTTCATCAAAATATGACTCTAGAGATCGAAATGTAAAGTTGTTACTGTGAACTTCTCAGCCGTGTTCACATCAGCTGCAAGAGTCACAACTCTGGTGGAAACTAGGTAGATGTTGTTTTTAGGCCACATAGTCACCCCACATAAGAACGTGGTATGTTGAGATTCAGTTTGGTTATGTTCACCACCACTGGTATTTAACTCCCCACATTTAGAAAGTCTTAAGAGACAGCATTTCTCACCTTTTTGGGAATGGATAATGAAATGAATTATTTTAGTCTTCCAATCCATGAGCATGGATATTCTTCCATTTGTTGAGGTCACCCTTGGTTTCTTGTAATAGTATTCTGTAGTTTTCCTCATACAAATATTTTGGGTTTTTTTAGTCAGGTATATCGCTAGATATTTCAATTTTAAAATGAGCCTGGATAATTTAAAGGGTACTACTTTTTAAATTGCCTCTTCTGTGATCTTGTCTGATGTGTATAGAAGTCTGATAGACTTCTGTTTGTTGAGATTGTATCCTGCCACTTTTCCATATTCCTTTATTGCTTCCAACACTCCACTTGGAGCTTTGGTGATTTTTGAAAATATAAAATCATATCATCTGTGAATGAAGACAGTTTTGCCTCTTCCTTCCCCAGATGAATACCTTTGATGTCTTTTCTTTGTCTTATGTTGTTAGCTAGGACGTCCAGTATGATATTAAATGGGAATGGGGACAAGGGGCATTCTTGTCTGGTTCCCTTTTTCAGTTCAATTGTTTTTGTCTTTTCTCCATTGATTATCATTGGCTGTTGATTTTTCAGATATAGCTTGTATAATACGGAGGAATTTTGCTTCCATTCCTATCTTTTTGAGTGTCGTAAACAGGAATTGGTGTTGGATGTTTTCAAATGCTTTTTCTGCATCTCTCGATATTATCTTGTGGTTCTTATAATTTTTCATGTCAATATGGTGAAAAAGACTAATGATCTTTTGTGTGTTGAACCTGCATCCCTGGTATGAATCCCACTTGGTCATGCTGAATTATTTTTTTAGTATGCTTTTGTATTCTATTGACCAGTATTTTGTTAAGGATTTTTGCATCGATGTTCTGTAAGTTATTTGGACATCCCCTTATAGAAGGGTGGTAGGAAGAAGACTGGCCAGTCTGGGTGCAGTACAGCACTGATGAAACATACAACTTTTCTTTGGTTCTTTAATGCTTCCTCTCCCCCCACTATCATGATCCCAATTCTACCTTACAAATATGGCTAGACCAGAGCATGTACATGGGTACAGATAAGAGCTGGAAACACAGGGAATCCAAGACAATAAACTCCTCGGGCCCAATATTGAGAGTAGCCATACCAGGAGGGTAAGGGGAAGGTGGGGGGAGAAAGGGAGAACCAATCACAATGACCTATCTATAATCCCCTCCCAGGGGATGGACAACAGACAAGGGGGTAAAGGGAGATGTAGGAAAGTATAAATCATGAAAATAATACTAATAATTTATAAATTATCAAGGGTTCATGAGGGAGGAAGGGGAAGGGAAGAGGGAAATTGAGGAGCTGACCAAGGGTTCAAGTAGAAACAAAATGCTTGGAAAACGAGGATGGCAACATATGGACAAATGTGCTTGACACAATGGATGTATGTATGGATCGTGATAAGAGTTGTATGATCCCCCAATAAAATGATTAAGAAAAACAACTTGTTGGCAGTGAGATCAGTAGGAATCAATTTCATGGCAATGGATTTGGTTATTTGGTTATAGTTGTCTGTTTCCAAGGGCGTTGAGTGTAGGTGCAAGCAAAATAAAATCATCACTTCAATATTTTCTTTACTGATCATGATCATCCTTATTAGTCCTATTGGGAGGCTTTTTAGTTTACAATGAACATAAATCAATAATGAAGGTCTTTTATCTTCATCTGTAATCACTTCAAATTCTCTTCACTTTCAGCAACATATTGCATCTTGTTAATGTGTCTTTTCCAACCGTGAGGCTGTATTTTTCTTCATAGTTCATCTTCTTGAATTATTTTATTGGCAGAAAGAATGAAAAAGTATGATGAGAGGATAAAATCCAGGTGCACACCTTTCCTGATTTTAAACTCTTCAGTATCTCCTTGTCCATTCAAACATCAGCCTCTTGGTCTTTGTTCAGGTTCTATATGGGCACTATTAAATATTCTGAAATTTCCATTCTTTGCAGTTATCCATAATTTGTTATTATCTTTGCTGTGAAATGCATTTGTGTAGTCAATGGGACATAGATAAACATCGTTTCTTCTAGCATTTTCTGCTTTTTATCCAGGGTGGATTTTGGCGTGTGAGGATTATAGGCCAGGGAACCTTAGGGAGCCATTCTAGTTTGTTACTTGAGGTCACTGTGTGTAGAAATCAACTCAAGTGTACTCAAAAATAACAGCCGAATGACTCTTAATGTCATAATAAAGAGTTTGGGGCTAGTACTCCTTTTTTCTTGCTCTCCTTGTTCCCTGTCAACAACCATCAGAATGTCTGTGCTCTTTACCACTTTTCTTAATTATTGTTTATTGTTTGTTATTTAACAGTAATCAGGAAGGCAGGGGCTGTTGTGTCTTTGTCGGCTTTGTTTCTCCAGTATTTACAATAAGTAGTGAACTGTGTAACCACTCT
>NW_022108124.1:5377165-5379315 GCF_000313985.2 Echinops telfairi | reverse complement strand
CATGGAAAAATTCTATTGTTCTTTCATTTTATTTTTCCATGACGTTTTTGGTCTCCCCTTTTATCACCAAATATCCTTATAACTGTCAACCTTGCAACAGAGACCCTGAACAATGATTCTTATTGAAAGAAAACACATGATTGAATAAAGAAGCTGGGAACCTGATTGGGGGAACAGGTTTAAGTATGTCTCCTAATACTTTCTAAAAGCAGACCACAAAGAATTGTCATTATCTTTCATCTGCCTCTCTTACCCCTGTTGATATCACTCATGAAGAATGTACAGGAAACTACCACACAGTAAGCAACATTGGCTCATTGACTTTTACGTTAAGATTCATTTAAAATAAGAGCTAATAGGTTTTACTGTGTTGGTTATACTTACTAGCTTCTAAGGAAGTGCTAATTTGGCAGATGAATCCTATCTGTTAGGAAAAATTTAATCTATATGGAATTCTAAATGAAAATCTGCTCAAATCCCTGGTCTAGGACTCTCTTCTACCTTGTGAAATAAAAGCAAACCTTATAGATACTGTTTTGTAGGGAAAATATTTAATTCCAAAATCTATCAAAGCAGAAATGGCCAAGTTCTCTTTCCCTTTCTATATCTGGGGACTTTACTATTTAGCAACAACAAATAATGATAATAATAATGTTATTGTCATTGCCGTTGCATTCATTCCAACTCATAATGACCTCATATGATACAACAGACCTTCTGCCTCAGGGGGCTATTTTGTTTGTTTTCTTAACATTATACTATAATTTGGGCAAAAGTTCACAAAGAACATCAGTTGCCCAATCAGCAATTTATGTTCATTTGATTTTGTGACATTAGTTAGGTTCCTCGTCTCCCTTCATCACTTTTTCTGCCATTTTCTGCTTAGTGCACTTCATTTTTGTACAAATGTTGCCCCTTTGGTCTCATTCAGGTGATTATCCTGAGGAATATTCTCCTCAGTGGTTCAAATGGCCAACATTTCTGTTAGCAGCAGAGCACTTAGCTGGTGCATCAAAAGGGCTGCGATTGTGATGAAACCACTAACTCAGAACACCTTGTGACATGAATGGAGCTGGAAACCATTATGTTGAGTGAAGTTAGTCCATCACAAAAGGACAAATATTGCATGAGACCACTACTGTAAGGATAAACATCAAGACAAAGGCAAGTGTTTGTTCTCAGGTCATTTAATCATCTATCTAATCTGGTCTCCCAAGCAGCAAGCAACCATGCCTCCCTAATAATCATTATCGATATATCACATCCTGATGTGTACATTTAATAACCACTTCCACCAAGGAGACCTCACCACAGCTGGGGTCCGTTTCTTATGTTGGGGGGAGAAAGAGAAGATCAAACAGTTCTTTCCATATAACATTGTGCTAGGGTCACTCCAAATCAATAGACCTTCCTAAGGTTCACTCCATGAACCTTCGTGGGAAGTTAGGTCCAGAAGAGGGGGTAAGGGGCACGTTTGTCTAGGAGAAGTTGATTTCACATCCGTTGATGAGTATGCCAGGTGCGACAACCTGCCAATAGGAAAACTCTTAACATCACTTATATAAACCACCAAGGGGAGACTACGCCCAGTACTGTTTGCCTAATTGGGCCCTTTTGACCTAATTTATATCTAGCCTTGGTGACCTAGTCTGTGTGTGATGGACAACTGGACTTTAGACTTTGTCTTTTTGAGATGCACAACATCTTTCATGGGCCACAGCAGAAGAATCCAATTTGGAAACCCCAATAACTGAATGGGACTCTACCTTAAACACATCTGTAGCAGTCTAAAGGAACTGAAATTCTCCCTTGGACATAAAGATGAATTGCTCTAGGTGCTAAGTCCCAGATGTTCACTATCGCAAGGTTATGCACTTGGAAGTCCTTTGACTTTGGTTCCCATCTCTTGCTTAGAGAATCCCAATAAATGGCAACTCAAGACTACTATATATTGGCTATTTTCACACTCCATTTGCTCTTCAATGACATGTCTTAGTCTAGCAAGCATATTTCTACCTTTGTAAATGAGTGTTATTTAAAGTTTTACTCTATCTCAAACCCTCATTGTTCATGTAAATAGTGTCCAATCACGTTTTTAATCTGTACAAGTCAACAATCTATGTATTTTAGTCTAAAAAGCTGTCATATAT
>NW_022108124.1:5374076-5377065 GCF_000313985.2 Echinops telfairi | reverse complement strand
TAATGTTCACCAATAAAATGATGCTGATGTTTCTAAAGTGGACCAGGGACATATATATTACTGGATTTTGAACTGGATCTATATTAAGGCACCATTACTAATTGTAGCCTTGATCCAAGAACAATGGGTTCTTCATGATATGGCCCTATTCCATATTTGCTCTCTTCAAGAGATCATTGAAAATATGGGTGCTATAGCAAAATGGGGTGATGAAATCAGAAATAATAGTATCTGGGGTTTTAAAGGCTTATCTTCAAACAAGCAACCATACAAGTGAGATATCACCGAGGTCCACACTGAAGAAGCACACCAGCATGTATTACTCAAGGATAGCAAATAATAAAATCTAAGAGCAGAGGAAGGAAGGGTATTAGAGCTTAAATTCTGAACACAGGAAGTTATCTCCTCTCTTAAAGATGTATGTACTCCTAAACTCTATATAAAATTAGTACAAGCCAAAAACTGATGCCATGACAGTGGGTTTGTTTGTTTGTTTGAGGTTTATAAGCTCTTCTTAAATTAAGAACCCCAACCACATTAATCAAAGTCCACCGTGTTTGAGCAATGGGAGTCCTGGTGGAGTAGTGGTTATGTGTTGGGCTTTGACCTGCAAGGCCAATCAACAATTCAAAACCACTCTGCTAGAAGAAAGACTGGGCTTTCTACTCTTGTAAACCTCAGAAACTGACAGGGGCAATTCTAGCCTGTCCTACAGGGTCGCCATGAATTGGCATCCACTTGATGGCAGTGGGTTTGTTTATGTTTAAGCAAAGAATATCTGGGTGATGCAATGCCAACCATCCAAAACCCTATGCAGCACAGTTCTACTCAGACACCACAGCATCTCCTTAAGTCATAGTCAACTCCATGGCCACTGGGGTTCTGTTTGTTTCCTTTTGTCCACAATTTTGGAATTTTTCAACTTTATTACCAATAGGACCCTCTTCATCTTATTCACATATAAAATTTACAAAATAAATTAATCCAAAAGTGTTTTTGAGAAAGAAGAAAGTCAAGATACTTAAAAGTCTTATCTACAAACTTGTAGGGATGTGGCGTGGGAACAATTAATTCAATGGATTAATGGACCATGTGAGCATCGGGTTCCACCACTGTAACACCAGCACTAGATGATGCCAAGTTGCCACAACGCAATGGGATCACATTGAAAATCCTGGGTGAGTGGGAGAAAAATATGAAATAAAACTCAAAATTATATATATATATATGGATTCCTGATTGTATAAGACTGTTGAATTCCCTCAGAGTCTGGCCATTAGTCACCTTTCAGTCTGGAAATGAACCCCATGGCTCAATTTTGAGCCAGGCAATGAACAGGTCAGTAAGAGAGCAATACCACTAGAGAGGTACATACACCTCAGAAAAATCAATCATTTGAGATTTTTTAAAAACAGCATTTACCCAAGAATACAGTTCAGAAGGGTTAGTAAAGAAGGAATGAAAACAGGAAACAGAGAGAAAAAAGGATAAGTGACGTTGAATGGTGGGCCTTGAATATATGAGATGAAACAAAATGTGTATGAATTGTTGATTGCAAAAACAATCTGTTCAGTAAACCTGCACCCAATACACAATATAAAATGTTAAAAATTAAATAGAGTAAAATATACACATTTTAAAAGGCACAGAGATTATAGCTTTAGGAATCCAAAGGGTACACGAACTCAGTCTTATAAAGTTGACCTAACACCAGTGAGTTCGGGTTTTGCAATATACTTTGGAGATATTTCTATTGGGAATCGTAAGATATTTATCAAATATTTAAACAAAAATATTTTAATTTTACTTCAATATTTTGAGTAGTAGGTATTTCCTTGGTGTGTTAGACCAGATTGATTAGACGAATCAAGAGTTGCTCATATGTGTATAAGAAAGAGCTTTATATCAAAGAGAAATTGTATATTAAGAAAACACCCCAGCCCAGTTCAGTTCATAAGTCTGATATTAGCCCATAGGTCCAGTACTAGTCCACAAATTCCTCTTCAGACTCACACGGCATATGCAATGATGCAAAATGCAGGAAGATCACAGGCAGTGGGTGGAAAGTCCTGTGGATCCAATGGTGGTAGACGCATTTCCAGGGCTCTGGTTGCCATCAGCGTGGCTGCATGTGGCTTGTTAACAGGAAGGTGAAACAGAGAGTGTGCCCTACCTCTAGGGAGGAAGTGAGGAAGTCCTAGAATCCTCATGAGAAGGCCACACCCACAAGGAGGGATCACCAGGCTGTGACCTAATGGACAGGCTAGACTCCACCCCTTCATGCTTATGTATCAAGTTGACATGAAATTGTAACTGCCACACTTCGTTTTAAAAATCTAAGAATAATGGTCATTGAAAAGGAGACCATGTAAGGTAATATCTAGTGTGTGATTGGTGGAGATTAAGGAAACCTCGTCCATCGATTGCACTCAAATTTCCTCTCTTACTCTTTTAACCTTTCCTTACTGGAAATTCATTACTTTCCATTTATTATTTTACCCTTCCTTTGACTTGTGTAAAAAAATCTTAATAGATTTTTTAATAGAAAATTCTTTATAGAACCTTACATTAAACCTCATTACTAGGACCTAGAAAGGGCCACCTACTAGGAAAGAATGGAATTTGTTTTTAAACTGAATTGACTTAACCGTTTGGAAGGCCTTTTAGAACACCATGTTGAAGATTATGAAATAAAATCAAGGTTCTATAATACCAAGTCCTCAGCCTGATTAGTATACTAGAGCGTGAACATGGGACAAGACAGTGGTGGTGCACCTGTCAAGCCCTGCTCTGAACCCGCTCGATGGCATCTAACAATAAATCATAACTAGCATGTTTCAAGAAAGAAGACAATGAAACCCCCAAGCACTATCAACCCTAAGAGAGGCATACAAACTATAGGTCTCTGTAGAACATAATAGCCTGAAATTATATAGAATTTTGTATAGTCAGTTTAGATAAATATATATCAGATATATGTGTTAAATAT
>NW_022108124.1:5288614-5373976 GCF_000313985.2 Echinops telfairi | reverse complement strand
ATATATGTTTGTTTTTTAAATCATTTTATTGGGAGCTCTTACAGCTCTTCACCAATTGTATCAAGCATATATATATACACATGTTGCCATCATCGTTTCCAAAACATTTTCTACTTGAGCCCTTGGTATAAGCTCCTCTTTTTTTCCCCTCCCTCCCCCACTTCCCACCCTCATAAATCCTTGATCAATTATATATTGATTATTATTTCGTATCTTACCTGTCAGTTGTCTCCCTTCCCCCACATTTCTGTTATTCATCCCTAACAAGGTTGGCTATATATCCAACCTCGTGATATTGATGACACATTTTAAGACAACCTATTTGTGTGATAAGTCAGAAAATAGGAGAAATATTATGTGCCTCTGCTGGGTTGTCCAAAAAAAAAACAAAAACAGCTCAGGGCCAAAAAGAAAAAAGGATATTTTCTTCCAATTTGTTTTGTTTTTGACAACCCCTCAGAGGCACATAATATGGGGCACCCTGGAGTCAGTTCCTACTACTAGTGACCCTATGTATCACAGAACAAAACCCTACCCAGTCCTGTGCCACACTCACAATCATTTCTGTGTTTGAAACAAATGTCAAAGCCACTGTGCCAATTCATCTTGTTGAAGATCTTCTTTTCCCCTGACTCTCTAATTTCCCAAGTATTATGTCCTTGTCCAGGGACTGGTCCCTCCTGGTAACATGTCATAAACAAGAGGATTTGGAGTCCTGTATGTACATTTCATAAACTGACTTATTATCGATGTCCTCATAACAGTCTCATTTCCAACTTCTATGAATGATTAGGTACATTAACTGATGTTGCCAGATAGCCTTTCATGTCCTATAGATGGGACTCAATTGACTTTACCTATTCATTTAATAATAACAATACACTTAATTATCTGAAGGCTTGACTCAGAGCTTTTATAAGTGCTTTGTATTTACTATGGCTAAGAAAATCAAAAGTTCCAGTTTTAAGACAGTGTTGTATTTGTCCCCCAGAGCTATTGTTAATATTTTCTAGAAAGAAAAGATGGTCCCTGTAAAGGTTTTTGATTCTTGTTATGATTCCTTCTCTCCTTGGTCTCTACCAACCCTGAGGAATACATGACATGGGACGAGAGCTCCCTTTGAATGCTTTCCAAGGGAAGATGCCACTTGCGTGTCGTATCTGAGTTGAACTTGGAACAGTGTGGGGGTTGGTAGATATATCACTCAAGTGCTAATACCTCACTTAACTAATTGAAGGGGACCTTTATAGTTATATATAATATATATCTTTGTCATATATCCATATACATATGGATGGTGGGGGGAACTATCCTCATAGACAATATGGCACTTACAATCTCTTAAGAGTTAAGCATTAACATAACAAATGTTGCAACATGCCCAATGTAAATATTTGCTCATTAGAAAATGTTAGGTGAAGAAAAATTACAAATAACATAGCACAGCTTAGTAAAGGGAATATTAATTTTACAGTAAAATGTAAGTTTGCATCCAAATTCAGTCACTAAGGAGCAGTGTGTGTATAGCACCATTGCCGAACTTCCACAAAACTTTTGGCTTCTATAAAATGGACATATACCCTACCATGTTAAAATGGTTTATGTTTAGTTCGTAATAGCATATATGCACTGTGTAGGTCATCATAGACGCTAGATGAGTGGTCATTATTACTGTCACTGTCAAAGTAAGATGATGTGGTTTTTATATCCACTGTAAGAGGACAGGGAAGGGTCTGTATTGGTCTTAATAGGACCCGTGATCTATTGCTATCAAGTCCCTTCCAACGAATGGCCATCCGTGTGATCTAGTGCAGAACTTCTCCGGAGGATCTTTTTGGTCCTTTTCTTGCAGCACTGGGTTGGTTCAAGCCACCAACTTTTAGGTCAGCTTTATTTAAAAGCTACATTTTATTTGTTAATTAGGTGAAGGTGTACAGATCAAATCAACATTTTTGTATTCCATATTTTACTAAACCTCCCAATGCTTTGCCCTATCTCCTCCCCCCCCTCCTTCTCCTCCTCCTCCTACTTCTCCTCCTCCTCCTCTTCTTCTGCTCATCTCCCTCTTGTTGGAATTATCTTCAACTTAGCCTTGGTGACATAGTGAGTTTCATGTTGGTTTGTTAACCACAGGTCTGCAGTTCAAAACCACGATCATTCCTGTAGTAAAGGATGAGACTGTCTGCTCCTGTTGAGATTTACAGTCTCAGGAACCCACAGGGGGCAAATCTACTGGGTACTGGAGGGTTGCTATGAGTTCTAGCAAACTCGAAAGCAGTCATTTCACCCAAGCTAGCATGTGTTTACCCTCCACCCCATCCCAGCCCTGTTAATCATCGAAGCCGGCTTCTTTGGCTGTGAAAACCTCTTCTTCAATTTTTATTTTAATAACGGTGATTGCATAAAACATTTGTCCTTTTGTGAGTGAATAATTTCACTCAGCAAAATAAGCTGCTGATTTTATCCTGCTCTATACCTCCTTAGTGTGGAGAGAACTTTCCTCGGCTTGGGTTGGATACTGTTTGGACTACTGCCTTTGGAGTTCATCAGTGTTTGTCTTCAATGATAGGTTTCTCTTTTTGAAAAATTTAGCCATCGATTCATTGCAGACAAAAGCTTGGTGATATAAAAAACATACAGAAGGAGCATTGTTCTGTTGGAAAGAGATCTACAGGATACACTTCAAAAAGGAGGAATGGTCTAGAACTCTTGACTGAAAGTGAATCCTCCAATTCTCATTCAGATGGTATTGACACTGAGGCCAGGAGGTTTGAAATGGGGGGTGGGGGGGATGGGGAGGGGAGGGGTTTCATATAATTGTGCCCGGGGTAGGGAATTCACCACTGGCCTTTGGGATAAAGAGAGCAGGGAAGCTAAGCCTCCAGTAACCAACAACAGCGATTCTCCTCTCCTCTGCTGATTATTACTACAACCCCCTCCACCAATTGCCATCAGTACCCCTGCGTCAGAAGTCTAGCACATCTCTTCCTTCTTGTTTTTCCACAAGCCTGTGCAAGAGATACATGAGGCACTCTTGCAATGCCTTCTGCACAATGCCCTTGGCTCCACTCTGTTCAACTGTGGGGGTACTATGCATCTGTCTTTAGCTGGAACAAAGGAACAAAAGAGTATCGTCTAAGTCATATACTACCTATTATCCTCAACCTTGTGGAAACCAGAGTAGCCTGAGTAGAAGTCTGAGGCTGAGGGAAACCATGCATCTTTTCCAAGGTCACATGCACTATGAGGAAAAGCCTGGATCGATGCGGTGCCTAGGTCCATTTCCCCCCCAGCCTCCTACAGCCTCCTACAGTCTCTCAAGCAAATGCTACTAATCCCCTTGTCATCATCAACAGGTGCTCCATTCTATGCTCTGCTGAAAATGCAAAATAAAACGAAGGTACACTATCTGCTGCCAGGAAGCTGACAATCTGTTGGAGCTACACAAGCACAGAGTAACCAGTAAACACCAGTCTGGACTGAGCAAAGTACACATAGTTTTCATTGTATTTACTTACAAATCTGTGGTGAGCAATTATAAAGTTTATCCCATCTTTGAAGTGGTGGGGGAAAGTGCAAGGGTTCACTGTAGATTGGGGAAGGGCACCATTGGAGCCCTATGGAACTTGCTTACTGTGTAACCCAGCCCTGAAGTTATGGAACAGAGATCTTGGACGCACTAAAGCCAACAGGAAAACGTGCCCTTGTTTATGGAGTAGCTGACAAAATCAATGATCGCAGGAGCTCTCCGGAAAACATCGGGGCAAAGATGGTACATTTTCTTCTCCAAAGGAAACTTTATATTAGAGTATCAGTCTTTTTTTTTTTTCTTAAAGGGACAGACTGTAAGTCTTTTAGGCTCAGTAGGCCATATGGTCTCTGCTGTAACTATTCAGCTCTTCCACTGAATACAGCTGCAGCATTTATAATAGCCCTAGACAATATGTAAACGGGCATCGATGATAACAGATGGCAGGATTTGGCCTCTAGCTGTAGTTTGCCAACTCCTGGATTAGGCTACAGATTTAGATACAAACCTCTTAAACTGAGCCTTTCCCATTGGACTGAAATCTACCTTTTCAACTTCTCGGTCTGCTTCCATAGGGAATGACGATTCAGAAACGGGTGGTGTAAAGAAGGATGCGGAGACGTGTCTGACCTTCACAAGGGGAAGGAGAATCCGCTCAGGACTGATTCCCATGAGTCGGAGGACAAGTGTGCTTTTCCTCTCTCCTTCTTTACCAATTCTGACACAAACTGCCCCACCCGTTAGCTGTCCCTCCCACAACACTCTATGGCTCTGCTTATTGTGGTTAGGTGCCACCAAGTT
The DNA here is from genome assembly GCF_000313985.2 of Echinops telfairi. Lineage (NCBI taxonomy): Eukaryota > Metazoa > Chordata > Mammalia > Afrosoricida > Tenrecidae > Echinops > Echinops telfairi. The sequence goes on along the minus strand of NW_022108124.1, from coordinate 5,369,646 downwards.
GGTGACAACTGTTAGCAACTCTACCTTACAACAGACTGAAACACTGCCCAATCCCGTGCCATCCTCGCAATTGTGGCTGTTTGAGCCCATCATTTGAAGCCACCATGTCTCTCCTTTTACATTGCCCCTCCACCTTCCCAAACATGGTACCTTTTTCCAGGAAAAAGACCTCTCCTGATGATAACATGTCAGAAGCAAGTCTGGCCATTCTTGCCTCTAGAACACATTCTCTTCTTGGTTCAATAATTCATTGCAATGACCACCCAAGGCTCACAATTATGGGGATTATTAGGGAAGTTAAGATTTAGAATAAAAAGAGCTCGGGATACAATTCTAGTCGGAAATTCCTCTTCGCAGCTGTGCTTGCAGGCACACCTTTCTCTAGTCTTTGGCCTCCCAATCACTCTGCACCTTGGCCTCTATGCTGCTCAGGCAAGCGTTACAAATCATTTTCAGCGCTACTGATAAATGCCTCAATGGTATTCCACTGCAACATACACCTCAGCCCCAAGGCCCTCCACGCTAGTGCCATGGGTCAGCATTTAGCACACCTGATTACATGCCTGCAGCCACTCACCTCCACAAACAAACCTCTCCACAGGCCGGGAAACCAGTTGATGTGGTTTGTGCTCTGGCTTATGGCTTTACTGTCTCTGCGATTTCCTTTCCTTTGGTGCATCTCTGATGTCTCAGCTCTCTGTCTCTTGGATCAAAGAAGATTTAGTATGTGGGAACCTCAGGATCCAAAAACCCTCTCCATTCCTGGCTCTTCTTCTTTTATGGTAGTGAGATTCCCTCACTCCTGCTTCTAAAATGCCCCATTTTATACCAAGTAGGGTGATAGAATTCACCAATCGCCACATTAGAAACCCATACACCCTACTGGCATGGTGCCATCAGTCATTGGGTGGTAGTTACAAAGACTATGAAGGACACAGCGAGTCCTTTCATGTACTGTCGGTATTGTCTGAGGAAAGCGCTCGAGGCCAGAAGGGGAACACCTAGCTAGACTCAAGCAGAGCATTCTATAGAAGAGTCGAGAACATTAAATCAAAGATGTGATTCCAGTAGCACTGTGTCTTAAAAGCCAGAGTGAGGGATTTGATGGATCATGGATAATGGAGAAGCACTGGTGGTGATGTGGTTAAAGTGCTTGTCTGCTAACAAAACGTTCAGTGGTTGGAACCGCCCAGCCATTTCGTGGTGGAAAGATGTGACAGTGAGCGTCCGTGAAGATCCACATGTGTCACTTCTCTTCGGTCCTGCAGTCTCACTGTTAAGTTAGAATTCACTGGGTAACAGTGGGTTTGTTTTTGTTTATTTGTTGTGTTTTGGGGATGAGGAGTAGAGGACATTTCAGGCATTTAAGGAAGGGAGATAATTCTAAGGACGTGGTTCTCTTTGAGAGCACAGCTTGCCTTTAAACCTATCGAGGGCAGAAGTATGTACTGAGGGTAGACCTGGACAGAGCCCTCATGGTGTAGTTGGTTCCACATGGAGCTGCTCACTCATCTCAAGGTTAGCAGTATGAATCCACTAGCCACTCCTCATGAGAAAGATGATATTTTCTTCTCCTGTAAAGATTTACCGTCTCAGAAACCCTACAGAAAAGTTTCCTCTTGTCCTGTAGGTTCCCTATGAGCTAAAATCAACGTTGTGGCAGGGAGGGTAGGGATGCATATGGGGCTATGCCTCCCTGATCCCTATTCATAGATGCATTTTCTTTGCAGATGAGCCATGCAGTTAACAACGAGCCTTCAAATGTCCACTCCTTCCAGGTCTGGCTCTGCTCCAAAGAGATGCCACATGCATGGTCACCCCCTTCTCGAGCATCAGACACCTGGCGATTGAGCCAACATGGGTATAAGCCCCGTCATTGGGTACCAGATAATCTAAGATGTTGTGATCTTTGCACCAATTTTGTCTTCCTCCTTTTACCCAATCTTGCATCCCTCCCACTTTGCTTTATTTTGGGGGACACATATAACGTGTATACTAAACTCTGTCTTAGTATCTGCTTCCAGAAAACTTGACTTGTGACAATATTTATTATTTTGATAGAAAATAAGACTGAAAATATGAAACAATAGTGTGCTATGTCCTGAACTAACAAGCAAAACGCGATCTTAAAAAAGTTTTCACATCTGCCTTTGCTTGGACACCAGTTGTAAAATTTGCAAATTACTTTTGTTTATATAGTGAGAGATTTCTATAGCATTATTATTATTTTAAAGAGAACAGGTAAAACAGAGGGGGCAAAGCAACATAGAGGCACTGAGTTAAGAATGTGGTAGCATAATTAGAAGCATAAGAGCAATATTTTCCTGAAATATCAAAGTCTGGGTTCATTAAATAACAAAGATTACTGGTCGTGCAGAGCACCCATAATGCAAAGAGAAAATAAATGTTTCAGGTGAGGCGTTCTTCATGGTCTGTCTTTAAATAATAACCACTGTGCTCCAAATTGTTTAATATGCACATACATAGTGTGAATTCCTCAATTTGATCTATGAAATAAGGCACTTATGCTACTTGGATATTGTGGGAGCTACTGGATTACATACAAGCAGTTCTCGTATAATCCCTACAATCTGTAGTTAAATATCTGTAAAGTCTGTTTTATTAAACCTTATGGCATGCAGCTGGTCGAAACTGGACAGCCCAGAGCTGCATCCCCTGGGTACAGGAGGACAGACCGGCCAGGTGTGCAGGTGGCTGATGCAGCATTGCACAGCCAGATACGGAGTTCGATCATGTCTAGTGGATGGAGATGAGTTGGGGGACATGGGGACCAGGTGTTCAGATGCTGAGAGTAAGGCTGGCAGTAGCTGCCTTGGCTGTCACCCCTCTATGGGTGCAGCTGTTTCCTGATCATGTGTGGCTGCCACTGCTGCCTAGAGTAAGTGTCCTGCCTATAGCATGGCGACCAACACCCAAAGCAAAGGAGCTTGGGCAGGCTACCTCCCAGTGCTGGGAATGAAAGGCTACACAACTGATGGTCAGGTGAAAGAAACCAAGGGAAGGAACACGGAAGATGGGCTCAGAGATTGGGAGGGGTTCTAAGCCCATTTGTTCACTCTGGAGGTTTGGGGGTCTTTAAAACACTTTGAAGGAAATAAAAAACAAAGGGAGAGCTGGTTTCTGTTTGAGAAAAACAAACCAAAATACCTGATGGGAACACCAGCCCTCATAGGCATGACACAGCACCTTGTTGTTCTGGTTGATAGGTACTATGCCAATCCATCTCATTAAGGCCCTTCCTCTTTTTTGCTGTCCCTCTACTTTGCCAACCGTGATGTCCTTCTCCAGGGACTACTCTCTCCTGACAACAGTCTCCTCATGCTGGCCTCTGAGGGGCTCTCTTGCCATACTTCTTCCAAGACAGATTGGTTTGTCCTTTTAGCAGGCCAGGATATTGTCAATAGTCTTCCCCAGCACCATTCAAATAAATCAATGATTTTCCAGTCTTCCTTATTCGGTGTCCAACTTTCACAAGCAAGTGACACAATTAAAAAGACCATGGCTCGAGTTAGATTCACATCAGTTCTTAAAATACCATCCTTGCTTTTCAACCAAGGTCCTGTGGAGCGCATTTCCGTAAGGCAATGTGTCTTTTGCTCTCTGGACTGCTGCTTCCATGAGCATGGATTGTGAATCCAAGCAAGAAAAAATTCTTGACAACTTCAATCTTTTGTCCATTTATCATGATGCTACCTATTGGTCCCCACCACTTGTCTATCGGTTTGTCATACTGTGGTGGCTCATGTGTTGCTGTGATGCAGAAAGCTATGTCGCTGATATTTCAAATGCCAGCAGGTTCACTCAGCGTGACAAGTTTTCAGTGGCTCTTCCATATTAACCACAGGAGACGACGAAGGACCTCCTCCCCATGTTGGAAGAAGAAGCCACTGAACACTTTATGCATAACTTTGAAAAGTTGTCAGATACTGAAGGCCTAACGAGGGGAAACATAACATTGTCAGTGACAGTAGCATCGGATGGACCTCTCAGGTCTGAGAGCACTCACAAGGTGACTAAGGAGGAGCTGATTTCTTGGGGGTGGAGTCAACCATGGTGACATGACTTGTGGGGGTAGAGTTGTTGAGATCCACCAGGGTAAAGAGAAACAGCTGCAAAACTATGCTAAGGATTAGAACTTGGAATATGTGAAGTGTGAATTTAGGAAAATTGGAAGTCATCAAAAATGAAATTGAACACATAAAGATCAGTATCCTAGGCCTTAGTGAGCTAAAATGGACAAGTGTTGGCCATTTTGATACAAAAATCATATGGTTTACTATGCCAGGAATAATATAATCAAGAGGAATGGTGGGGCATTCATTATCAAAAAGGACAATGCAAAATCAAGCATGAAGAACAATGATGTCTACTTTAGGGTTGTATCTATCCACCTTCATGGAAATCCAATCAACCGAACTATTATTCAAGTTTATGTAACCTCTGTGAAAATCAGTGATAAAGAAATTGAGGAATTCTATCAACCGCTTCAGTTGGAAATTGATCAAACGCAGTGAAGATGTATAGATTCTTATTGGCAACTGGAATTCAAAAATTGGAAACAAAGAGGAAGGAACAGTAATTGGAAAATAGGGTCCTGGTGATAGAAACAAAGCTGGAAAATCACATGGCAGAGTTTCGCAAAACCTGTGATTTGTTCATTACAAATACCGTTTTTGACAACACAAAGGAAAACTACACACATGGACTTCTCCAGATGGAATTCACAGAAATAAAATGGACTATGTAGGCTGAGACTCTTAAGAAGCTCAATATCAGCAGCTAAAACCAGGCTAGGGGTTGACTATCATATAGACCATCAATTGCTCCTTTGTAAGTTCAGGATAGAGCTGAAGAAAATTTGAACAAATCTACGGTAGCCAAAATATGACCTTGAGTCTATCCCATCTTAATTTTGAGAAAAATCTCAAGAACAGATGTGACACATCGAAGATTAAGGGCATAGGCCTGGTAAACATGGGAGGAAATCAAGGACAACATTCAGAAGGAAAGTCAAAGGTCATCAGAAAGATAAGAAAGACAGAAAAGATCAAGTGGATGTCAAAAAAGACTCTGAAACGTGCTCTTAATCGTAGAGTAACTAAATCAAATGGAAGAAATGATAATGTGAAAGAATCGAATGGAAAATTTCAAAGCGCAGCTCAGGGAGACAAATTCAAATAGTACAATGAAATGTGCAAAGATCTAGAGTTAGAAACCAAAAAGGAAGAACATGCTTAGCATATCTTAAACTGGGAGAATTCAAGAAAATATTCAAGCTTCGGGTTGCAACCTTGAAAGATTCTATGGCGAAAATATTGACGGATGCAAGAAGCATCAAGAAACAAATGGTAAGCTATATAGAGTCGCTGTACCAAAAAGAGAACTAGTTGACATCTCATCATTTCAGGAGGTAGCGTATGAGCAAGAACCAATTGTGCTGAAGGAAGACGCTCAAGCTGCACTTGTTGTACCAAATGCATACTCTCATTTCTGGAGCCAAAAACAAGTCTCCAGGAACCGATGAACTACCAATTGAAAAATGTTTCAACGAGCCGATGAAGCACTTGAAGCACTCATTAGTCCGTTCCAGGAGATGTGGAAGACAGCTTTATGGCTAACTCACTGGAAGAGATCCATGTCTGTGCCCATTCCAAAGAAAGGCAACCCAGCAGAAATCTCAAACTACAAAACAATGCACTGACATTTCATGAAAGTACATTTTTGCTGAAGAGCATCCAACAACGGTTGCAGCAGTGCTTTTGCAGGGAACCGTCAGAGGTTCAGGCTGAATTCCGAGGACGATGTGGAACAAGGGATACCATTCCTGATGTCAGGCGGATATTGGCCCAAAGCAGAGAGACACAGACAATGTAAAGAAGACCCCAATCCTCACAACTGGGCCAACAGGTAACAGCATGAAAATTGGAGAAAAGTTTTAGGTTTTCAAAATTTTTGTCTTGGAGACAGCAGTCAGAGATCAAAATATGTATTGCATTAGTTCAGTGGTTCTCAACCTTCCTAATGCCACGACCCTTTAATACAGTTCCTCATGTCGTGGTGACCCCCCAACCATGAAATTGTTTTTGTTGATAACTTCATTGCTGTAATTTTGCTACTGTTATGAATCGGGCGACCCCTGTGAAAGGGCCGTTCGACCCCCAAAGGGGTCGTGACCCACAGGTTGAGAACCGCTGCAATAGCAAAATCTGCCGCACAAGACCTCTTTAGAGTATTGAAAAGCATGGAAGTTACTTTGAGGACTATGATGAGCCTGACCCAAGCCATGGTGTATATAGATTCCATCGCCTTACATGCATGTGATAATTGGACATTGAATAGGAAGACTGAAGAAGAATCAAAGCACGTGACTTATGGTGCTGGGAGTGGTGGGAGAATATTGAAAGTACCATGGACTGCGAAAAGGAGAAACAAATCTCTCCTGGAAGAAGTGCTGCCATTGCGCTCTTTGGAGGCAAGGATGGCAAGACTTTGTCTCACGTACTTGATACACCCTGTCAGGAGAGCTCAGTGCCGAGAGAAGGACACCGCGCTCGCAGTGGAGGGACAGCAAACAATGGATTGACGCGGTGACTGCAACAATGGGCTCAGGCCCCGGCACAATTGTGAGGATGGCACAGGACACATTTTTCTGTATGGATGGGGTTGCTCTGGGTCTGAACTGACTCAATAGTACCTAATAACAACAACAACAACAACAACCTTTTCGCCCATTTCTGAGGATTTTAGTCTTCTTTACATTGAGTTGTAATCCACACTGAAATCTGCGATCCTTGATCTTCATCAGCACGTGCTTCAAATCCTCCTCATTTTTAGCCCGCCAGGTTCTGTCATCTGCACATCACTGGTTGCTAATAGGTCTTCCTCCTGATACCATAGTCGTCCTATAATTCAGCTTCTGTGATGGTTTCCTCAGCATATAGATGAACAAAGTACGGTGAGGGGATACAACCCTGACACACACTTTTCCTGATTGTCAATCATGCAGTATTTCCCGATTCTGTTTGTAAAACATGATTCACGTACAAACAACACAATGAAGTATTCTGGAATATCGCTCTTCTCATGTTATCCATAGTTTATTATGGTCCACACAACCATAGGCCTGTGTATAGTCAATAAAAAACAAATCAGCATCGTTTTGTTATTCTCTGCTTTCAGCCAAGATCCACATGACATCAACAGTGATGGCCTTTGTTCCACATCCTCTTCTGAGGATGTGAACCTCTGGAAGTTCCCTGTCCATGTACTGCCGCAACAGTTGTTGGATGATCTTCAGCAACATTTTACTTGCATGTGCTACTACTAATACCGCCTTATCATTTGACCATTCTGTTGGTATACCTTTCTTTAGAATGAATACACATATGGGTATTTTTGAGTCAGTAGGCCCTGTAGTTTTCTTCCAAATTTCCTGGCATGTGCTTTCAACATTGATTAGACTGTTTCAACACTCTGGTGAAGCACTAGAAGCACTTCCACAGCATGTACTTGTCTTTAAATTACAAACATTCTATGACTCTTATTTGGTTAAAAAAGTGAAAGATGCTTGCTTTGATCTAAAATACTAGATTGAGCCCAGCACAACCTTTTATTCCTGCCTAAGGCCATTTCTTCACGAGGTGATAGAACACATGCCTCCACACTTCTAGTCCACGGGGATAACAAGGCTTGGGTTGGCTAGGACTTGCACAACCCTGAATTCAAGCAGACCAAGTGTTAAAGTGGATGAGGGAAACATAGTACAAAGAATTACGAGAGCCTAAAATGACCCTTTAGTTTGTATCCTCAGGTCGACTACAGAAGAACTGGTGACCTCGAATAAGTGACTTTCATTTTCTCATCTGTTAAGCTGAAGGTTTTAACTATATGACCAATAAATGATGGTTTTAAGATTCTGGAACACATGCAGGTTTGGGACAGGGGGCTGTGTATGCCATTCAGGAACAATGTCTGTGGAACACCAATATGGTGCACCCTCATAGTCCTGCCCAACCCCATGAAGTGGAGGCATGATAGTTTCCACCCTGAGTAATGTACTCAGAGTGCACAAGAATTAGCCCGTCTCTTCCTCCATTATCAGGTCCTCCCTTTTGAAGGTGTTACCAGGACGGGCTCCAGGTTCCAAGCCCCTCCTATTTCAATTCTTATGCAGCTAGAAAGAAAGGCAAGGTTCATATCAGAGTCAGAGAAAAGGTGTGAAGAGAACAGATAAGTTTAGTAAAGGGGCACTCCCGTGACCCTGAAGGGCCTCAGCTAATCTGAGATCCCTCTTGGATGGAAATTTACATTTTTTTTGTCCCATAATGGTGAACCTTTCACCATTGGCTGCTAGTGGCTGGCTTTCCATAGCGTACTGCCTTGGTAAAAGTAAAATAAGTGTACCCCAGAGTGCATGCTGGTTTTGTGTCCAGGTTTGACATCAAGAGCCAAGTTCCCCACTGTGGGGGTGGTATAGATAGCCTGCCTTTCTCTGTCAACACCCTTTCATGTTTCCTTGTCATCTCTTGAGAAGGAAATGTGTCTTATCTGCCCTTCACCATCCTTTGCGCTCAGAAGCTAAAGTGATCAAGGAAATGTGCTATTTTGTGCTTTCACCTCTATTTTGTGCTAGAAACTCCTTCCATTGTCAACCTCTTTTCCCTGGCCCCCATCTATCTCCTTAGCAAAGGTAACATAGTGGAAAACACAGAGGGTTTGTTCCAGAGACAGAGCTAGGCTCAATTTGGAAATTACATTTGCACCATGGCAAATGGGTTCCTTTGAGCATGTTGCAAAAGTTCTCAGAGGGCCTTTGTCATTACTGGTTAAAGGAAAGTGACCGTGCGGATTGTATCTCAAAGCTGATCAAGTATTTGGGTTTGTTATTTTTAGTTTTTCGCTATCCGTTGCCCAGTTAAGAATAACAAGTCAGGGAGCCCAATTTCTGCACAAAGCAAGAGATTTATTAGAGAGCAGGGTCCCTTGGCAAGCACAGACATGGTGGGGGCCCTGAGACAACATAGACCACAGTCTGACCAAACAAAGGAAAAGGAGATTTTGAGGGAGTTTGGATGAGAAGGACATTATGTTTATTAGTGAATAGAAGTGTAGAATTCTGGGAACTGGGTGTATGTGGGTGGGGTTATGGTAATTAGGTGCATGTGCATGTACAGGTATACAAAAATGGAGTTCAAGGTAAAGACTTCTGGGTAAGCTGTCATCAGTTATTATGGGATGGTATGGCTGCATCAGGCAGTTAGTTCCTTAGGTTCAAATCTTCTGCCAGGGTGTTCTTTGCTCTTGGGTTCAACCCTGAGGTGATAGGTGTCTGGTTTGATCCTGTGACTAGTTTAAGCTGGTCAAATGAGTGACTTCCACAAAGCAAGGAGGTGGAACTAAAACACATCATTTTATAGGGGAGGAAAAAAAGAACTTTATTTTGTGGGGGAGAAAGAAAATTGAACATGACATAGGCTAGTGTAATATGCCACAAGTTAAAATGTTAACAGGATGTGGGGTATGATTGACCTCCTATGTGTTGACTTGGGAAAATTCCTCAATGTCACTTGAACTTGAAAGAAAGAATCCAGCCTCTTTGTTACTCTGCTCAACTGGAAGATGACAAGGCCTATCTTAAAGGTCACTTTGAAGAACAATCCTAAAAAGGGTAGCTAACCCACAATTAGGAAGTACCCAATAAGTGAGTGTCTATTCAGACTCCCCTCACGTTAGCTTATGTTCAGTTGGGACATTTTGGGTTTGCAATTCTCTTTGACTAGCATTTACTTCTTGAATCCTCTCAACAAAATGAAAGAATCTAGAAAACAAACATAAAGCTAGAGAGATTTCTCAGGCTGTACCCACAGAGCACATAAAACCAGCAAAGTATCTTCTTCCCTCTTTGTGCCTCAGCTGATTGGGGGGGCGAAATGAACTTTCAGTAAACATCCCTGGCAAATATGTACATAAGATGATATTTCCAAGCATTGCATGATGCCTCTAATGTCAGTGTCACCTACTTATCTTAATGAAGATGGGCAATTGCTTCAAAAGCATGCTCCTGAAGCGCTGTGTCATGGCATCCCTGAGCACTCACTCAGGAGGGCAAGGGTCGATTTGCAACTCAAAGTGGCTCTGAAAACAGTTCTCTACTATATGTGTTCTGTAATCACTTCCCATTGAAATGATGGAGAAGGCGAGAATACAGGTCCATGTGAGTGAAGCACTTTGGGAGTCTTTAAAAATCAAGGAGTATTAGATTTGCAAGGAAATCTTTATTTAAATTAATTTAGTCCATTCCCCATTTTCATTGGAAGTAACTCTAGAGCACAGTGGAGTTAAAGGATATAACCAAGGACACAGCTTTGTCGTGGCACAACTTAGATTAAAATCTGCATCGCTGGATCTCTATACTAGTGTCTTTCCACACGCGACCCTACTGGACCATAGTGCTATCAGACTCAGACAAGCAGTGATGCAACTTCATGTTCTCGGGTCACATTTGGACCAACTTTATAAGAATAATCTTAAAATATAGCTATGTATATTTCCTTAGGCCCTCACTTGGGTGCTAAAGAATACAAGGACCTATCAGAAGATAGAGACAAGCCTGTGGAGTCATGGGAAGAACAAGGCCTTTGGTTCCTGAAAAGCATGGGTTAAGGTGATAGCTCCATTTATCTTTGGGCTTGTTAACCACAATGCATCCCAATTCCCTCTTGTTCCAGTGAAGCAGAGATAAAAGAGAAAAATTTACTAAAGCAGCACCTTTGTAAGGCAGAAAACTTAAATATTTTCCACTAATAGCAACACAAAGTGTTGATAGGGTGCAGCACCGTATCAAAGGCAGAGACCTAGAAAAACGAGTCCCACTGGGTTCTAACGCTCACAAGTGTGTTTTTTAAATACCTATCTCGAGGACTAAATGAGGGAGCAGAGATTACACATGTAAGGATCCCTATGCATAGCATGTGTTCAAAAAGTGCCAGTCATAATTATGTCTGAGATCCATTTATGATTCACTGGCTTAGTTCTCTACTGCCCCTGCAGGGCAATTTGGAGAAGATGAGGGGTCGGGCGGGGGGTGGGGGCGGGCATCAGCTTGAAGAGAAACCTACCGCTGTCTAACTGCTATTATCTAACTGCCATATATCTACAATGGTTAGGAGACCTTGCCTTTGCTCTAACACCATGCTAGCCTAGGCTTCAGTCTGTAAACAGGAGTGTACCTCTAAGTCCCTACCATCTTTACCAGGCTGCAGGCCACATCTGAGTTCCTTCCGTTTCCTCATCACCTTTCTGAGAGCCTTACAACAGTCTACAGGTGATTCATACGTGATTAAAGGAGAAAAGCCATTGTCAAGAATCCCAGGGTGGGGGCACCTGCCTGTTCCGTCCCTGCATTCCCTCAAAGGCTGCTCAGACAGGATGTCAGATAACTGCATTGCCTTCACATGGCTCTTTCTTTCCTACATCTACCCACAGACTTCCACAGCTGTCATGTGTCCAATTTCATCTGAAACAGTCACAGTTGCCCAAGAAAACAGAGATCCCGAGGAAATAAAAATACCTTGTTGTTTACTCGCTCCTTCCCCATTCCCACGCTCAGATTGCTTGCCTTGGTGTGATTTGAGAAAGCTGTTCTCAGCAGCTCTTCCCTTGCCATCTTTTCATTCAACGTACAGGGTGACACCGCTCATCAAGAAGACATCTGCCATCTGGCAGGGTCCTATTTTTACTGTCAAAAGAACCAAATAGTAATGACCTTAAAATAGTAACTTCTCCCCCTGCCCACTACCGATCCACTCTAAAAATACCTCTAGAATATTCTATTTATCAGAAACCACGACTCCAAGGTATTAGAGACTAAGAGAGGATCACTCAGCCACTTACGGCAGTGGGAAGTCCTGAGATTCAATTATCACCCAAAGGTTGAAGTAAAATAAGTGCCTAAGACCTACATGTAAGTGTTCAGAAACTAAATGGCGAGTAACAACTTCTAGATTTATAAATATCATCCTGGGCAAAGCCTAGCTACTGAAGCTTTTAGTTATTTCATGCTTTTCAAGGAATTCGAAAATTAAAACCACTGAAACAGCATCAGGACTTGCCCATCCTAAAAGGTAAACTTTGGGTTCCTGAGTAAGGATTTCAGGTGTCCAAAATGGTCAGGATAAACCTCAAGCTAACCAATTGCATCCTCATCTCTCTCCTCACCATTTGCATCATCTTTTATTTATTATCAAGAATTTGTTATAAATTGTTATAAATAAAAAATTTATGATATTTCTAAAAGAGCATCCCATAGGTAACTCCTTTAATTTTGACATTCACCCTGCAGAGAAAATACTATTATCCTTATTTTGTAAATAAAAAGCTGAGGTGCAGAGAGACTTCTCCTGTCAAGGTGCGAGGGCATGGCAGAGCCATACTTCAGATTCAGGGGTGCCTGATCCCCAGGCCACTGCTTTCTCACTACTCACTATAGCACCCCTCATTAAGGTCTTGATGTCTGCAAGGGTTTGACAAATTATATCTGTAGATTCTTAAGGAATCAGCTATTGATTAAAATATCCATAACACACTTGTTAATAAAAAGGATGAAGAGAATCGTGAGGCACTCTTGTTTTTCTAATCACGATATTTTTAAACTGATAATGAAATCGTGACTTCAATACACTGCTTGAGAGTGTATGGTTTATAAAAATGAACTTATTTTCTTCTTAAGCTTCTTAAGCTCACTGCTTGGAGGGGAGTCATCTCTAGCTGTCAGGGCTTGGAGACTTCCTGCTGCTGCTGTTTGCTAACACCCCAGCCAGTCTGTTTAGGAACATGGTGACAGCATTAAAGAGAGATACATATTAGAAAGGAGCTGGAGGAAAAGTTTTTGCTTAAAAAAAGAAAAAAACATTAGTCAAACTATGTAGTTTTCTGTTGCTCTGTTTGTTTCTGAAACAAAAATGGTGGTAGATGGAGAGAATTGTATCTCATGATCAATAACTACAGAGTCAAGATCAGATTATTAAAATCCATAAGAGGCATTAAATGCTTCACTCTCGGGACATAAACGGAACATTTGGAAACAATGTTATGGTAAATATTTTCCCTCCCCTGATTAAACTTACCACCAAAAAAAGAAGTAAAAGAATTTTTAAAAAATCTAATGTTTTGCTCCCTTAAAAACAACAGCAACAAAAAAATGCCTTCACATCCCCAATCATTATTAAACAAATGTATGACAATATGAAATTGTCTTCCTTGAGCTGACCAAGTTCTGAATGTGAGAGGACACCTGGGGATAAAGATCCCAGTGGGGTGGTGTACTCTAGAACCTCAGATGGGGACAACATCTGGGATCAGGGCTTGGGCATTGACCTGGAGCAAAACAGTCCTCCCCTTTCTCCGTGAGGGCACCACTGTGTGCAAAGGAAAAAGAAAAGAAGAGAAATTGTCCTCACTTGTTAACTTTCGGATGACATAAACAGAGGAAGCCTCTTGCTGAAGGAGAACATATCTAAGTCGGGTGGGGACAGGGGGAAAGTAAAGGCTGATTTAATCTTGCTATTGTTAGGTGCCATCAAATCAGTTCCAATCAATAGTGACCTTGTAGCACAACAAAATGAAACACTGGCCCATCCTGTGCCATCCTCACAATTGTTCCCATCCTTGAGCCCATTGCAACCAGTATATTTACCCATCATATTGAAGACTTTCCTCTGTTTCTCTGCCCCTCCACCAAGCATGATGCCCTTCTCCAGGGACTGGTCTCTTCTGACAACATGCCCCAAACATAAAAGACTAAGTCTCACTATCCTTGCCTCTAAAGAGAACTCCTATCCATACTTCTTCCAAGAAAGATTTGTTTCTCGGAAGAGATTTGTTTGTCCTTTTGGTAGTCCATGGTATTTTCAATATTCTTCTCCAGCACCAGAAGTCATATACATAGATTCTTCTTCAGTCTCCTTTATCCCCATGACCAACTTCCTCATACCTATGAGGCAATTAAAAATATAATAGCGTGGTTCAGATGAACCTTAATCCTCAAAGTAATATCCCTGCTTTTAAGCATTAAAAGAGTCTGTGCAATAGATTTACCCAAAGCAATACATCTTTTGTTCTCTTGGCTGCTGCTTCCATGAGCATTGATTATGGTCCAAGAAAGACAAAATTCTTGACAACTTCAACCTTTTCTCCATTTATCATGATGCCACCTATTGATCCAGTTATGAGGATTTTTGTCCGACTTATTGTGATCCATACTGAAGGTTGCACTCCTTGATCTTCCTCAGCAGTGCTTCAAGTTCTCCTCACTTTCAGTAAGCAAAGAGTGTTATGTGCATATCCCACGTTGTTGTGAAACCTTCCGCCAATCCTAATGCCACAATCTTCACATAATCTAGCTTCTCTAATTATTTGCTTATAGAAATTGAGTAAGTATGGTGAAAGCTACAACCTTGACATACATACCTTTCCTGATTTTAAACCATGCTGTATTCCCAAGTTCTGTTTGCACAACTGCCTCTTGGTCCATGCACAAATTCAAAAACAATAGCATGTTCTGGAATTCCCATTCTTCTTAAGACTATCCATAGTTTTTTATAATCTACATAGTCAAATGCCTTTGCTTAGTTAATGAAACACAGGTAAATATCTTTGTGGTATTTTCTGCTTTCAGCCAAAATCCATTTAACATCATCAGTGATATCCTTTTTGGAATCTGGTCTGAGCCTCTAGAAGCTCCCTTACAAGTACTTGTACAACCATTGTGAAATGATATTCAGCAAAATATTACTGGCATGTGATATAAATGATATTGTTTTATCATTTGAGCATTCTGTTATGTCACCTTTCTTTGGAATGAGCACGAATATGGATCACTTCCAGTCAGTTAGTCAAGTCTTCCAAATTTCCCAGCATAGACAAGTAAATGTTCCCAGTGCTTCATCAGCTTGTTGAAACATTTTAATTGATAGTCTACCAATTCCTGGAGATTTGGCTTTGGCTAATGTTTTCAGTGCAGCCTGATCTTCTTCCTTCAGCACCATTGGTTCTTGCTCATATGCTACCTCCTTAAGTGGTGCCCTCATGGCAAAAGGGGAGGACTGTTTTGCTCCAGATCAATGCCCAAGCCCTGATCCCAGATGTTGTCCCCATCTGAGGTTCTAGAGTACACCACCCCACTGGGATCGTTATCCCCAGGTGTCCTCTCACATTCAGAACTTGGTCAGCTCATGTAAGACAATTTCATATTGTCATACATTTGTTTAAGTGGTGGAATGTTGACTAGTTTATTTTTCATATAGTGACTCTGTGTATTCTTTCCATCTTCTTTTGATGCTTCTTGCATCATTCAATATTTTGCCCATAGAATCTTTCACTAGAAGCTTTGGGTATTTTTTTCTTGAGCTCTTTCAGTTTAAGACATGGTGAGAATGTCCTTCCTTTTGGTTTTCTAACTCTAGGTCTTTGCACATTTCATTATAATATTCTAGAGTCTTCTAGAGTTGCCATTTGAAATTTTTTGTTCAGATCCTTGACTTCATCATTTCTTTCACTTGTTTTAGCTACTCTACTATTAATAGCAAGTTTCAGAGTCTCTTCTAATGCCTATTATGATCTTATCATTCAATCCTGCCTTTATAATGATCTTTTGCTTTCTTTCTGTGTGAAGATGCCCTCCCACAGCTTACCAAGTCTTCTGTCATTAATGTTGATTCTGTCAAATCTCTTCTTTAAATTCAGGTGAGATAGATGCAAGGTCACATTTTGACTCTCGTGGCCTTGTTTTAATTTTCTTCAACTGAGCATGCATTTGATGGTCTGCACCAGGGATCCTCAAACATGGCCCGCGGGCCACATGCGGCTTGCCAAGGACATTTATCCGGCTGCCGGGTGTTCTTGCACCTCCCCCTTTTTTAACTTCAAAGTAAGATATGTGCAGTGTGCATAGGAATTTGTTCATAGTTTTTTTGTTAAACTATAGTCCAGCCCTCCAATGGGTTTGAGGGACAGTGAAATGGCCCCCTTTTTAAAAAGTTTGAGGACCCCTACTCTATACCATACTCAGCCCATGCCTGGTTTTAGCTGCTATTGAGCCTTTCCATAATCTCTTCCCCCACGATGTAATAAACTTGGTTTCTATCTATAGCATCTGGAGAATCCCATGTGTATAGCTGCCTTTTGTGTTGTTGAAAAAAAGGTATTAGCTCTGAACAAGTCACTGGTATTTGTGATAGGTAGATTTATTGTGCCAACCTAGCCAGTAGAAATATGTGTGATTAATCAGGTTGCAGTTTGATTGGAGGGCAAAGAGATAAATGGCACTGCAAGGTCCGCTTCCCTCTCTCTTGCTCTCTGGTGATCGGAGGGTGCTACAGTATGCTGCTGTTTTAGCTAGTTCTTTGCCTCAACTTGTGAGCTACATTACCTGTGGGCCAAGCCAACCCATGGATCGTGTTGCTAGAGCTTGTGGCTCCTTTGAGACCCGCTTCACCATGCTGCTAATGCATACATCGCTTGAGCTTGAGGCTGGCATATCCTGTTGCATTGCATTACTTGTTCCAAATCCCATCCTGGCCTGCTTTGCTAAGTTCCCGAGCTACTGTCTGTTGGTGACCCACCCTGTTGCTTGCTGCCTGTGGGGCAGACTCTGCTTGCCTTGCTCCAGGGAGGACTCTCTGCTGTCTGCTGACCTTGGACCTGGCAGCCCACATGAGTATATTAACTGTTCCACGGAACTGAGTTAAACTGAACCCTCTGTACGGCTGTGTGGACTAATTAGCTGTTATATTCCTTCTTGCTGTATATACATAATCATGTGTTCTGGTTCCATTTCTCTAGAGAACCCTGACTAACACAGTATTGAAAAATTCTATCATGTGATCTCCAGCTTTGTTTCAATCATGAAGACCCTATTTTCCAGTTACTATTTCTTCCTCTTTGTTTCCAACTTTTGCATTCCAATTGCCAATAATTAGCAATGCATCTTGATTGTATGTTTCATCAACATCGACTGGAGACATTGGTAGGATTTATCAACTCTGCCTCACTATCTTTCATGCTTGGTGCAAAAATTGAAATAATAATGTTTTGATTAGATTTCCTTGAAGGGTGATAGATATAACCCTATCACAGACAGCATTGTAATTCAGGATAGATCTTGAAATGTCCTTTCTGACAGTGAATGCAGTGCCATTCCTCTTGGTTGGGTCATTCCCTGCATAGTAAACCATATACTTCTCTGATTCAAAATGGCCAATCCCAGTCCATTTCAGCTCAGTAAGACCTAGGATATTGATCTTTTCGTGTTCCATTTCATTTTTGAAGACTTCCAGTTTTTCTAATTGCATAGTTCATACATCTCAAGTTCCAATTTAGTTGCGTTTTGCAGCTGTTTCTTCTGATTTTGAGTTGTGCCCCATCAGCAAATGAATATCTGCAAGGCTTTACTCCATCCCTGTCTTCATGGCCAACTCTGCTTTGAGCAAGAATCGCCTCATTCACATTTCAAGTGGCTTATGCAACCCAATGGGATCATCATCTTATTATCATCCTGGTACTAAGCCTCATAGTGTTGTGTTTCCATTCATTAGGATTCCAGCATCTGTCAGCGTTTCCATGCTATGCATAAGGTTGTCAGTGGTTACTTCTGGTAGGTTCCTGGATTGTGGTACCTCAGTGGTACCTTCGCAGCACTGAAGGAATTCACGAGGAAGAAGCTTGTTGGTCAGCCAAGTGACTTTTAGGAGGAAAAAGGAAGTTTCAGGTTTTACAGTCTCAAAAGCACACGGTGTTTCAAGAAAGTGTACAAAGCTGCGCAGAAACCACGCAGAGGTTCACGGCTGAAAAGCCATGTGGAAAGTATTCAGAGACAGGAGCATGAAACCACGCTTGCCACACTAAGAGATCCCAGAAGGGCGCCAAAAGAGAGGCTGGAGAGGGAGCCTGAGCCCCAGGTTCCAGGCAGCACCGGTGAAGCCGCAAGGGGGAGAGATTCCCACCCTCTGCTTGCAGCGTGCAGCTGAACAAGCACGGCCTGTGTATTTCACCCCTCTGGCTGGGGAGAAATGTTTGAAGATATTGGCTGGTCTTCCCAATTGAGTTTACGGGCCCATCTATGTGATGTCATGTGGCTGGGCCTAGTCTGTGCGCAGGTGGATCTTCCAACTGGGCCTAGGGGCCTTGTGTCTGAGCATGCTCAATTTGGATTTTTCCATAGGTGTCTAATGAGTGCCTGATTTCTTTCCAACCCCTTTTGTCATGGCCCTATGCAGGCCTGGGGAGACAACCACCCTTAGTACCTATTCTAGCTACTTAACACTTCCTCCTTCTTCATAGTCTGTACCTGGTCCGGAAGCTCTACTGAAACTTTTTCACTTTGGGGGACCCTGCTGGCATTTGAAATACTAGTAACACGGCTTCCAGTATCACACTAATATACAAGACCCCACTGTAGGACAAACTGACAAACAAGGGGTAGAGAGCTGAATCTTAGCAGGAGGTAATTAAAGAGGCTAAGGTTTGTAGGGACTTACTATCGTTCTTTGTTTATAGATTGGGGAAAAATACACAACTCCTTTAAGATAAGGAAGCAAAGTTATGTCTAATTTTATTGGTAAAAAGTTCATTATTATAGCTCACTGAAATTACTAAAATCTCATTTGATGAAATTTTAAAGGTTAATTCCCTATTTGTGGAATGTAACATTGGAGACTTAGTTAAATCGGTTTAAAAAAAATCTATTCATATAGATCTTACATTTATATGTTAGGCTTATTCATTCCTTTATTCATTCTATTAATAAATATTTATTGGCACACACCATGTAATAGTGCCTGTTGGAGTGATGAAGGTACAAAGATGAATAAGATTTGATATGTACCTTCAAAGAAGCTCACATTCTAATTCTATCCAGTGTGATTAATGAGCCTTTAACTAGGGAATGTACAAGATGTAGCAGAGGCATACACAAAGGAAGTAGCTCTACTCAGAAGGTCACAAAGGGCTTCACACAAGAGGGAAGAACTAGCTGATATGTGAAAGATGAGAACTATTTCACCAGGCAAAGAGGAAGGGTATAACCAAGGAAAGAGTATGCTTAATAAGCTTCATGGAGCAATTGTCTCCACATTTAGTATTCTTATAGGTAGTAGCCTTCTGGAATCAATTTATTTTAGTTGATATAGGCTGAGAATTAGGCCGAGGATTTTAAAAGTCTTGAAAATGTTATGGACCATTAGAAAATAGTAGGATTTAGAATGGTAAAGAGTACAGCATTTACCTTTTGATGCCTGTACTCTCCCAGGATTCATATCTATGGCTGTCGCCAGAAAGACAAAAGTCACCTCAGTTCTATATGTTTGCCTCTCCTGGATATCCTGAGAAACATTAAGACACAAAGACACAGCAACAACTGCAAAACTAACAAGAGTAAGAAAGTAAAACAGATAAAAACAGCAATCAAAAAGGAAGGAGAAAATATTAAACATGAGAACACATTTAAATGGACCACATAGAAGATCAAATGATAGGGTGCTAAATTTTTACCTAAGAAAGGTAGTCAGGGTAGGATGTCCTCAATAAATATTTATAGGCATGTACTCAGAGACATAAACCTAAACCAAGAAGGTCACAGCGTTCCCCACAGTGGTAAACTCCACGTGACTGCCCAAGTCTGTCTCACAAAGGACTGCTCCTTCAGGTTTGCCTCCAGGCCACCTTTATGCCTGGCCCTCCAGCACTGAACACACTGATGGAGCTGCAGTACCTCCTGGCTGACTCACGCGAGATCTGAAAACTGCTAAGAACCTCACCCTCTCTTCCTCCACAAACATACCCTGGTCTTTTCCCAATCAATGTAGGCACACATGGGCCTCCTCCACCCCTGTTGTCCACCTTTGCTATTAACAAAAATTCATTGAGTCTGTTTGTGGTATTGCTTCCTATATAACAATGTCACTATGAAGTCTAAATCTTTTATCAAAGTAATAGAATCCTGCTTACACACCCTGCTCATCAGTATACTTAATATTGAATCAACTTTACTGAACTCTTTGCTGTTTCATTGATTGAAAAGTATCTTACTTCAATCCTAAGGATTCTGAACTACTAAATGACATTTGTTAAATCCTGTTAATTTATAAATAAATAAATTACAATTTATTTTCAAATAATATTTTCTGATTATGTTTACTTAGTGAAAATATGCAAAACAAAACATACGCCATTTCAACAATTTATGTATGTACAATTGTGTTATCCTGGGTTGACTAGAGAAAAAACCCCAGAGATACCCATATGTGTATAGAATATATATTAATATGTATGTGTATATGAATATGTATATGTATATGAATATGTAAGTGTGTATAGAATGTATATGAATGTATATGAGAGATACTCATATATGTATAGGAAAGAGCTTTATATCAAAGAGTAATTGTATATTAAGAAAACATCCCAGTACAGTCCGGATCAAGTCCACAAGTCTGATATAAGCCCTTGAATCCAATACTAGTCCATAAATTCCTCTTCAGCCTCATGTAGCCACTCACAATGATGCCAAATGCTGGAAGATGATAGGGCTCTAGGTGAAAAATATTGTGGATCCAGTTGTGGTGGATGCATCTCCAGGGCTCTGGCTGCCATCAGCATGGCTCCATGTGGCCTGTTAACAGGAAGATGAAGCAGACAGAGGGTGTGGCCTGCTTCCAAGGAGAAAGAGAGAAGTTCTCAGAATCCTCTGACAAGGCCAGACCCACAAGGAGGCATCAGGATGTGACTTGATTGACAGGCTAGGCTCCACCCCTTCACTCTTAATATCCTCAAGTTGACATGGATTTTGATAAGTGACATTGATTACATTCTTCAAATTGTGCCTTTTTGTGATACTCTTTCAAACAGTTTTCCCATCATTAACATAAATTCACTGTTCTACTAAGCTTCTCATATAGCCTTTCAAGTTGCTATTGTCAGTTTGATTACATGTAGGTAATTCTTTAAAATAGTATTCTACTTAATGCAGACATGATCTTTTAATTAGGCTAAACTATTATTTGCTTTAAGGATGACTTTAGGAGATAGCTTTAGTTTCAGGTTTAAAGATTTCACAGGGTTTCATTTCATTTCAATGTCTCCAGAAAGCTTGAATTCTATAAGAACGTGAAATTCCGTCCATCATCTTCCTTACTACTATCAATATTGCTCTATAGAAATGCACTTTTCCCTCAACAATTTTATTGGCATATAATTCACATATCATACAATTCAATAGCTCCATCACATCAAGAAAAATTGTACAATCATCACTACAATCAATTTTGGAACATTTCCATCAATATTGTTACTCATTCTTATTAGCTCCCCCTGTCCCCCTAACCTTTTTAACCGTTACTTTCTCTATACTTTTGCCTATCCTTGATATATCAAGAGACATTAAGAAACAAGACACAACAACAACTACAAACTCACAAGAAAAACAAAGTAAAACAGATTTTTAAAAGCAATAAAAGAGGAAGCAGAAAATATTAAAAGCCAGAAAAAATTTAAATGAACCACAAGGAAGATCAAATGATAGGGTGCCAAATTTTTACTGAACTGCAACAACCCACTTTCCAATGCCTTATTGATGTTAGCAGGGCTCTCTATGTTCCTGGGTCATTGTCAGAGGGATTGCCAGGGGCTTAATCCACATGGATTTCCCCTCACTTTTATATTTTAATTGACAATGCTTTAAAATTGGTCTAAAGGGAGATCAAATGATAAGACATGGCATTTTGACATCTGCCATAATCAATTTTATAATGCTCTCTGATAACAGGGCTATTCATACTCAACTATTATTGGAGGGGCTTCACTGTAGGTCAAATCCATGTGTGGATCCTTCAAATGGGATTTTGGACTTCCACTATCATCCATAACATTCTACAAACCAGTTGTTTATGATGTAAGCACTGACGACTTTCCCTCTTTAAATTTGGATAGTAAATATTTTTTACAATCCTTTAATCACACAGGCCAGTTTGATTCTTCCATGTGGACTTAGTTGACACATCACTAAGGTGGCTGCTTATTAGAAAATAAACCTTTAAGATCCAAGACACACTTCTTTCTGATAGCTGAGCACCATCTAGTTTCTTCACCACACTTAGCAAGAGCAACCACAACTTCAGTAGTCTCTTCATGAGAGTAAGCATCAAGCAGGACCATGTCATAAGAACAAGTTTTTCTTAAATTCACACTAGAATTAAGTGCAAATTCAAAATCCAGTCATGCATCTATGGTTTACCTATAATAAACCATCTATGATTTCATATCTCTGGTTCACCTTAAACATTTTATTAGAGAACATTATCAATTATCCCTTTGGGGCATCACTTCCACTACCATTGAGTCAATGTGACTTACAGTGATTTTATAGGGCAGGGTGGACTGCCCCTTTGAGTTTCTGAGTCTGAAAAATCTTCACAAGAGTAGCAAGCCTCATCCTTCCCTTGTGGACCAGGCTGGTGGTTTCAAACTGCTGACCTTGTAGTTAACAGCCCAATGCATAACCACTACGAATTGATAGTGTCATTACTTTAACCATAGTATAGAATATAAAACACTGTTGAGAAAAGGAAATTATACATGTGCAGGCCAGCTACGAACTGCAATACGTGAATTACTGACATGTACAGATTAAATGCTTAAGTGACTGGACACAAACAACAATGAAAGCATGAAACATTTCATGGAACGAAGGGACCTAGAAACCATTATGCTGAATAGTGAAGTTATTCAATCACAAATGGAAAATTACTGATCAATCCACTACTATGAGATAAACATCAAGATGAAGGCAGGCCACTGCTCCAAGGGCATGTATTCATCTAATCCAGTCCCCTAAGCAACGAGGTAGAGAGCCTGCCTAGTGTCCATAAAACATATAAAGCCGCCTCTAAATGTCCATCCTAAAAACCATTGCAATAGATGAGACCTCATATTATTAATTGATATTTGCTTGTGTGTATCCTCCTTTTGTGTTGTGCTACATCTGCCAAAGGTTCCCCAACTCGCTCCACACACGTCAATCCTACTTTGAGGAATTGCTCTTCCCAGTCCTACTTCATTTGGCTGCCCACGTGAGGGGCTCATTTTCTGACATAATTTCAAACAATGTTGCCCTGGTAGTCTTAAGATTTTCCCTGACTGGTTATTTGTTTGTTTATAGATCACTAGGTCTTTCTTCCTAGTCTACCTGTCTGGAAGCTACCATGAAACATGTGCATCATGAATTACCCTGCTGGCACTGAAATGCCAAGGTCGCATCTCCAACGTCAAACAACATGCACAAGAGCCCAATCTGAGAAATGGACGAATTGTGGAAATTAAGGTTCTAGGCATGTTGTTAGTGTTCAATACTGTTGTGTCACTTTGGACTCACAATAAACCTATCCATGTACAATAGAACAAAATACGGCCCAAGTCTGCAACTTTATCAAATTGCTATGCTTGAGCCCATTGTTGTAACCATTGCAATTACAGACTTATAATATCAGATAGATCTTGGATGAAAGTGAAAGGTATATAACATATGTCTGCCTATGCTTTAGGCAAAGGTATTTGACTCTATGAATCATGACAATTTAGAGATAATCATAAGATTGGGAAAACTAGAACCCTTAACTGTGCTCATTTGAAACTTGTACATAGACCAGGAGGCAACTGTCGAAGAAAACACTCACTCACTGCCATCTAGTCAGTTCTGCCTCATGGCCACCCTACAGGGCAGGGTAAAACTGCCCCTGTGGGTTTCTGCGACTGTAACCATCTACAGGAGTACAAAGCCCCATCTTCCTCCCAGGAAGTGGTTGATGGCTTCTAATTGCTGACCTCCAACCATTATGCCCACAGGGTTCCCACTCAAATAGAACAGAAAGGAAATTTGTGGTTAACATCAGAGAATATGTGCATCATCATACTTATGAAAATTATATGCTGATCAACCAATCTGAGAAGCTGGATTACATAAATAAGAACCTGGTATGGAGACATTCGAGAAAAACAAGGCTCCAGGAATTAGTGGGACAACAATCGAAATGTCTCAACAAGCTGCTGAGTCACTGGGAGCACTCAGTCCACCGATGTCAGGAAATTTAGAAGACAGCTACTTGGTCAACTGTCTTGTCGCAATCCATATTTACACCCATGCCAAAGAAAGGTGACCCAACGAGATGTTCAAAGTACAGGACAATATTATTAATAGCCTCATGCAAGTATAAGTTTGCTGAAGATCGTCAAACAATAGAGATCATTACAGGGAGTAGCCAGAATTTCAGGCCAGATTCAGATTTGTTTGTTCTTTTGGGAGTTCATAATACTTTCAATATTCTTTACCAGCATCATAATTCAAAGGCAACTGACGCTATTATGGCTTGAGTCAAGCACACTTTAGCCATCGATGTAGCCTCCCTGCTTTTCAACACTCTAAATAGGTCTGTGCAGCAGATTTACTCAATGCAGTGTGCCCTTTGATCTCTCTCTGTTTTCCTTTCCCAAACCATTTTAATGGGAGTTAATCCACGCGTCATACCACCCCATAGTTCAATCATGCCAAGCAGTATTGTGCAATTGCTACCACAATTGGTTTCAAAACTTTTGCTTCCGTCTCAAACTACTTCAGATCAGCTCCCCTTTACCATCATCCCCCTCCCCCACCCCAGCCCCCAGGAACCCTTATTTTATCTGTGGTCTCTAAGGGTTCATCAATCCTGGGTTCCATATATTCCAGACCAGGAAAACACATAATGAAGAGTCAAGAAGGACACCCACAATGAAAAATACACCAGAGACGAACCCGAATATGAAACAAGCAAACAAACAAAATACAACCCAAAACACAGAAAATATTGAAAACCAGATCAAGCCCAAAGTGTATCAGAGGGGAGATTAAGTGATAAGGTTTTAACCATTCACGTCAGGTTTATCATTTTAATCTACCACTGTCATTTCTCCACGGTGCTCTCTTTGGTGACCACTTTATTCCCATCCCTCAATTATGGTTCGAAGGAAATCACCAGAGGCTTATTTATGTGTGGATCTGGTAAATGTATTTTAGATTTCCACTGTCATCCATAGATTTCTGCAAACCAGAATCTCATAATTTAAATTCTGATACTATTCCCTCTTTTGACTTTAGATTACACAATTTATCATGCTTGGGTCATGGATGTTGATGTGCTTCTTCCATGTGGACTTAGTTGACGTCTCACTTAGATGGTGGCCTGTTTGGAAACAAGTCTTTAAGACCCCCAGATGCTATTCTATTTGATAGGCACCATCCAATTCTTCACCACACTTTGCGATAGTGCCCATAGCTTCTGTGTTTCCTTCACCAGGATACTATCTAGCAGGGCTCTGTCATAAGAATTCATTAACGGTTTTTATCTACCTCTGGCTTCTGACTTTACTTTCCCTTCATTAGCCTTCAACCTTCTGATAAGAATGCACCAGTCAGGAGGGACCTCATCATAATTTCGCATGGCATCCACTAAGTGGGCATCTTCTCCTTCCACTCCCTTGGCAATCTGATCCCAGCTGACAAGAGATGCTGTTTCCATGAGCATTGATTGTAGATGCAAGCAAGAAAATATCCTTGACAACTTCAACCTTTTCTTCATTTATTACGATGTTACCTCCTGGTTCAGTTGTTAAGATTTTGGTTGTCTTTACATTTTTGTAATCCATAATGAAGTCTGCAATCCTTGCTATTCATCAATAAGTGCGTTAAGGCCTCCTCCCTACAGGCAAGGTTGTGTTCTCTGCATATCTCAGGTTGTTAATAAGCTTTCCTCCGATTCTGATGCCACATTCTTCTTGATATAATCCATTTTCTCAGATTATTTGCTCATCATACAGATTAAAGAAATGTGATGAAATGCACAACCCTGACAAACACACACACCTTTTCTGATTTTAAACCATTCAGTGCTCCCTTATTCCGGTCACAAAACTGACTTTTGATCCATGTACAGGTTCCATATGAGCCCAATGTAGTATTCTGGAATTCCCATTCCTCTCAAGGTTATCCACAGTTTGTTATGGTCCACGCAGTCCAATGCCTTAGCATAGTCAATAAAACAGAAGTAACATCTTTCTGATATTCTCTGCTTTAAGCCAGGCTATATCTGATATCAGCAATGCCATCCCTTGTCCTACAGCATGTGTGTGTGTGTGTGTGTGTGTGTGTGTGTGTGTGTGTGTGTGTGTGTGATTACATCAGTTTAAAGTAACAGGCAAGAACACCTTATCGATTGGCAAATAAAGCAGCTTAGGGATCTGTGTACCAAAATTTCCAGCACCTAGATTAACAATTTAGTCTCTAAACTGCTTTCGGTCATGCCAAATAAGGAATGCTGATAACAATTATTGTAAAACTTCAGAGAAAATAGCAAAGATAAGAGGGTAGTGATGGTGGAAGTTCCTAAATTGAAATTTGAAGTGTTCTGAGTCATCCCAGGCTCTGTCAGAGAGCTAGTGTCTGATCAACATGAGACCACTTAACAAATAAAACACCAGCAGGTATTCATCTCAGCATAATATACAAAGGATAGTGAAGTTGGAATAACTTCCTTAACACTACATGGGTTTCTTGGAAGCCAAGTGAGTTCTCTGATCTCATAACAAGGAGGCTGAGATTGTGAAAGTCCTTGAGAATTACTCAGAAATTCTTGTGTTGATAGCCTGATTTGGTCACATGGTACTTGCATTGTGGAGACAAAGAATCACATGTAGTTTCTGAGCAGACCAAAAGCTACAGCTTGCAACTAGTTTTGCTAAAAGATGACTCAATCATTTATTTGGTTTGGGCTTGTTTTTCATTTTTGTGTTTTAACTGGCCATATTTTTATCACTGACAGGAGACTCAAACCTTGACTAGGTCCAGTTTATAAAACTTAGAAGATAAAATGCTTTTGTATCTTTTTTGAGAGTGTTGAGTACAGTTTATAGGAAAAACGGTCACTTCAAAAATGTAATTAAGGGTGCCACATTTAACATGTGTATCACCTATACGGGTAAAATGAATGTCTTGAAAGGAACAGAAGAAATGCTATAACTTTCTTTTTATATTGCTTAAAATTTTAGTAAATGCTGTCAAATACATGTATATCTGTTTGCCACAACATCCGTATGGAGTGTTTTACAGAGGGGAAAGCAGAAGGCACTTGCCTTGGCCCAGGTGACATAGTATCAAAAAGGTAGCCATGTTGCAGAAACCAAGATTTTCCAATCACAAATCTAAGGCTCTTGCCTCTACCCCAGATGTGGTAGTTACATAATCTGTTGTCAATTTGAGACTTACGAGTGAAGGGGTGGAGTTTAGCCTGTCAATCGGTTTGCAGCTTGATGACCTCATTTGTAGGTGCTAAAGAGATAAATAGCTCCCTGCAGTCAAGACACACTCACTCCCTGAAAGACATTCCTGCTGACACAATACATGGAGCTACACTAGAGCTCTTTTGCTGAAGGGGCCACATGGAGACCCCGGCCAGAGCTGAAATGTGTCCACCTCCACTGGATCCACAAGACTTTCTACCCACTGGCCTGTTATCTTCCTGCATCCGGTGTCATTGCATGTGTTGCATGAATCTGAAGAGGAATTTATACATTGGTATCAGACATTATGGATAATAACAGACTTATGGACTTGATCTGAACTGGGTTGGGATGCTTTCTCAATATTCAACTGCTCTTGTATATAAAGTTCTTTCTTATACACATAGGCGTTTCTATGAGTTTGTTTCTCTAGTCTACCCAGACTAACACATCAGGCTTCCACAGCAGTGCTGATGGAAATTGCTTATTGGGATATTCTCAAGAAGTTTTCAATAATCATGTTACCCTCAGTGAGATAAATGACACAATAGCCACAATGGATTCAAACCAAGCCGCAATGATGAAGACAGCACAGAACTGAGCAATGTTCATTCAGTTGCCATAAATCTGAGCCAACTCATTCCAAGAACACAGTGGCCATAAGGTGCTCTAATGAGGACAACTGAACAGTAAGACTACATGCATTTACTGAATTCCCTTTGCTTTCTAAGGAACTGCTAATGTGCTAATCAATGAGGTTATAGAAATAAAAATACACACCCAACCCAACTTTGGACCTCCATAAGAGACACAAAACACTATATTAAAATGTGTCATATGACAAAATATTGACATTGATGGAGGAAGAAATTCTAACTGAATCTGGATGGGGCAGAGCAAAACTTCACTGATTAAATGGTGTCTGAAAGGAATTTTGAAGATAAAAAGTATGACATTAATCTCCATCTGGTACATTTTTACCTGGACCAATGAACTGGGTAACACAGAAAAAATTATATAGATCATTAACAACTTGAAAAATGGTTGAAATTTGGAGAAAACAATTAAATCTAGACTAATAAGTGCAAAAGGTATAAACTATCTCCCGTGCCCTCTGTGGAAACAGCACCTGGAGATGTACTAAGGAATGGTCAATCAAATCCTCAACGATTCCTTAGCTGATGACCAGACAAATTATGGGGTGGCAGAGTCATGCTTACAGGAGAACAAGGAAATCGCACACACCTGGACTATGTAACAGTGGCAGATGGCAGAAGCTGGAGTGGAATATTAGGGGTGAAAGTGCCAAATTCTAGCAGCTATCAAATGAGACTGGCTCACTGAACCTCTCAGCATCGATTCAGCAGGCATTTCACCCAAAAAAATCCCAGAAAGTGTAGTTAAGGGATTAAATATGAATGTTCTACATGTCCAAGGGGTTCCACAACTTGTCAGCCAGGAAGAGCACCCCAGCAAGACAACAGATATTTTTATGATACACCATCTGCAAGGTCAAGGCTGCTTTGGGGTCATTTACTGAGCATACAAAAGGCTGTCATTTCTTCTATCTTTACCCTTACCCCATACCGTCAGTACATTATGCTAGAAGCGAAGGGATCTATATATAATATGAGCATAATTGGAAGTATATAAAGTAGGAAGCTAGTAAAATACATTAGCAGCATGATTTGCAATTTGTACATGAGGGTCATAAAACAAAAGAGAATCCATCCATACACAGAGAAAAATTTTGTCATCATCATGAATTGGCCTCCTAGCAGGAAGACACTTCTGTCATTCTTGTTGCTAGGTACTATCCTGTCAGTTCCAACTCACAGTGACCATGTGCACAAAATAATAAAATACTGCCTAACCCTGTGCGTCCGCATGATGGTTGTCATGTTTGACCCTATTGCTGCAGCCACTGGGTCGACGTATCTCACCCACTGACCCGCTAGAAAATATGATGTCCTTTTCCAAGCACAGGTCTTTCCTAATGACATGACCAAAGTACAAGAAACGAAGTCTTGCCATCTTCACTTCTAAGGAGCTTTCTGGTTGTACTTGCTATTAGACAGATTTCTTTAATCGTCTTGCAGTTCATGGTACTTTACATATTCGGTGCCAATGCCATAATTTAAAAACATCAATCCTTCTTTGGACTTCATAAATCATTGTCCAGCTTTCACATGAATAGGAGATGATTGAAACTATCACGGCTTGGGTCAGGTGCACTTTTGGCCTCAAAGTGAGTTATTGACTGTGTAGCACATTAAAGAATCTTTGCGCCGCAGATATTCCTAAATCCTTTGATTTCAGGAATGCCTCTTCCATGAGGCATTAGATCCAAGAAAAATAAAAGCCTGGGAAGTGGCAATAGTTCCTCCAGGTGTAATGATGTGGTTTATTGGTGCAGTATTTCATCTTCATCAGCAGATGTGCTGAGACCTCCTCACTTTCTGAAAACATGGTAACACCTGCATGTCACAACTTGTGACTTCTTCCCATCTTGATGCTACATTCCCCTTCACATAGTTCACTTCTAGAATTATTTGCTCATAATAAAGACTGAATATATATGGGGAAAGGCTACAACTAGGACGCATATCTTTCCTGATTTTAAACCACACAGTATCCCCTTTTTCCTGTTTGAAAGATAGCTTCTGGGCCACGTACAGTTTCCTTGGACACATTGAAGTGTTCTGTAATTCTCATTTTCTCAGTGCTTTCCGTGGTTTGTTATGTTCCACACAGATGAATGTCTTTGCATAGTCTGTAAAACATAGGCAAATATCTTTCTGCTATTTTGTGCTTTCAGCCAATAACTTTTTTATCAGCAATAATATTCCTCCTTCTACATCCTCTTCAGAATCTGGCTTGAATTTCTCGCAGCATTCTGTAGTGCTGCAAGAACTGTTGAACTTTCTTCAATAAAATTTCACTTACGTGTGATATAAATGATATTGTTCAAAAACATCTGCATTCTGTTGGGGCACTTTTCTTGAGATTGGGCACAGATACGGATTTCTATTCATTGGTTAGCCCGGTCTTCCGAATTTCTTGGTGTCCAGTATTTCATTCACTTGTTGAAACATTTCTATTGGTATTCATAAATTCCTGGAACCTTTCTTTTTCCAGTGCCTTCAGTGCAGCTTGGATGTTTTCTTTCAGTGCTCTTGGCCTAAATCATATATGACTATCTCTTCGAAAGGTTGAATATTGACCATTTCATTTTTGGTACAGTGGCTCTGTATAGCTTTCCTCTTATGTTGATGATTCCTGCTTTGTTCGACCTTCCCCTGTGCTGTTGTTCTCACTCATGGCCATCAAGTACAGTCAGACTCATAGTGACCCTGTAGGACAGGGTAGGATGTTGTTGTTGTTGTTGTTAGGTCACACAAAGTCAGTTCTGAATCATACAACAGAATGAACCAATTCCCAGTACTTCTTCATCATCATAATTGATATGCTTGAGCCCATTGCTATAGTCACTGTGTCAATGCATCTCATGCAGGAACTTACTCATTTTGCTACCGTTTCACTTTGCCAAGTGTGATGTCCTTCTCTAGGCACTGGTCTCCCCTGAGAACCTGTCCAAAGTACATGAGACAAAGCCTGGCCATCTTCCCGTCTAAGGAATATTCTGACTGTACTTCTTCAAGACAGATTTGTTTGTTCTGTTGACAGTCCATGGTACTGTCAATATTCTTTGCCAGCACCATAATTCAAATACATAGATTCTTCTTTGGTGTTCTTTATTCAATATCCAACTTTCACATCCCAGATGAGGCATTTGAAAATGTGATGGCTTGGGTCAGACACACCTGAATCCTCAAATTAACATTCTTGTACTTCAATACTTTAAGGAGGGTTTGTGTAGCAGATTTCTCCAATGCAATAGGTCACTTGATTTTTTTGACTGCAACTATCATAAACATTGAGTGTGGATCCAAGAAAGAGGAAACACTTGAAAACTTCAAAATTTCTCCATTTATGATGAGGGTACCTGTTCATCCAAATTTCTTGGTATAGATGAGTGAGGGCTTCCAGTGTTTCATCAGCTTGTTGAATCATTTCAATTGGGATTCTGGCCTTTCCTGGAAAGCCTTCATTGCATGTTTGGTACAGTATTCCGTCAAAGCCAACTCAGTACAACAAACTAACAGACAAGTAGTGGACAGCATTCTTATTAAACCAAAAATCAAAACAAACCTAATGCTTTCAAGTTGAATCCAACTCACAGTGATACCCTACATTACAGAATAGAACTGCTTCATAGAGAGTCCCTGGCTATAGTATTTATGGAAACAATTAGCCAATATTCCTACGGGAACTTTCAAATAGGCAAGCACTAAGGTGGCATTCTGTTGAATGCTATCTGTGCTAAACCTGGTGTCACTGAATCTATTTTGTCTTATAGGAAAAATAGAACTCTATGGGAGTCCAATGTTGTGCTCTTTATAGAAGAAGACTGCCATGGCATTCTTCTGCAGTGAGGCAGGTGGGTTTCAGACATTGAACTTTCAACTAGTAATTGAGTGCTTAACCACTGTGTCTGTAACTTTCCTGACCTCTCTTTCTAGGGAAAGAAAAAAACCAAAGGAAGCAAGTCATCAGAGCCCACATATAAATCTCTTCACTTCTTCTTATTTTATTTCATTCTGGTGATTCAACCCAATTCTGAGAGCGGTGTCATTCACTTAAAATGGTGTCAACTTACACTTTTTTCCATCTCGATCACTAAGCTCAACCTACTTTGAGAAGCCAGCTCTTCCTCAGTCATATTTTGAGTCCCAGGGTTTCATATAATTTATGCTTTATGCAACTGAAGTAATTGAGGTGTTGTTTTAGTCCAAGAAGGGGTAAATATTAGTTTATGACTTTTACAACTTCCTTAGAGATGATCAGTGTTGTCATTATATGGTACATAAGGGAGTACCCTCAAAAGAAAGCCCCGCCCAGCAGAGCTTTCATAGTACACATTTGTCTGGCTGGGCAAGTAGCCAGCAACTCTCTCTGAATTAGTGCACCAAGTGTCATCGTCTGGGAAGGTTCTCTCTGATCACAGTGTATTTTTCATAAAAGCAGTTTCACTTGAATCTCATTTTTTTGTGATGGCTGATTTAAGAGAACCCTGTGTGGCTGTGAAATTTTGTTTCCTGCTCAGGAAAAAGTGCCGCAGAAACTGTTGTGATGTTGAACACAGCTTACAAGGACAGCACCATGGGAAAAGCTCAAGTGTACAAGTTGTTTCCTCATTTCAGAAAAGGTGAAAAGTTGATTGATGACAAACCTCATTCTGGATGTTTGTCAACTTCCCAAATGGATGAAAATGTTGACAGAATTTGTGCACTTGTGCTTAAAGACCGACAACTGACCATTGAAGAGATGAGGAAGTTATCTAAACTATGTCGGAGCTTGGTTCAGCAAATTTTAACGGAAGATTTGGGAATGAGAAAGGTTGCTGGGGAATGTGTTTCTCTGGTTCTGACTGACCAGGAAAAAGAGCGTTGACTGGAAACATGCTGTGTTTTGAAAGAACAGCTGTGAAGTGACCCAGACCTTTTTGCCAAGGTCATTACTGGTGATGATACATATTGCTATTCTTAGGAAGGACCCTGAAAGCAAACATCAATTAAACTAGTGGAAGGAAAGCTCGTCAAGTGAAATCAAAGATCAAGACGATGCTTATTTTGGTTTTTGATGTGCAGGGGATAATGCATTTGGAGTTTGTTCCACCAGGTCAAACTGTTAATCACGCTTTCTATTTATAGATTTTGAAAAAATGTGCAACAGTGTGTAACAAAAAAGGCCTGCTTTGTGTCAGAAGGGGCACTGATTTTACCACCAGGACAATGCACCTGCTCACACAGCCATCTCAGTGTGGCAGCCTTCGGCAAAAACAACATGCCTCTCTTGACCCATGCACCTTACCACAACCTCGCTCCATGTGACTTCTTTTTGTTTCCATGAATGAAGAGGGACTTGGAAAGACAGTGATTTGATGGTGTGGAAGAGATAAAGAAAAAAACGAGGGAGGTGCTGTCAGCCATCCAAACAGATGAGTTTAAAAAATGTCTCAAAGAATGGAATAGCAGATTTGACAAATGTATTGAGTGTAAGGAGAGTATTTGAAGGCGATAGGGTTGTTTTGTTTAAAAAAATTGAAATACAGGGCTTCGTAAAAAAAATCTGGGTACTTTTTTGGCAGTAACCCCTTATAATCCTCTATAGTGGTACCAGAATTCAAGAGATCAAACCATCACACAAAGTATCTGACGCACAAGACTTTTTTTAACATCTTCAAGCGCAAAGCTGTTATTGGGGGCTAAGATACACTGACTCAAGCCATGGTATTTAAAATGCCTCATAAGCATGTGAGGATTAGACGTTGAATAAGGAAGACTGAAGAAGAATTGATGCATTTGAGTTATGGTGTTGATGAAACTATTTCAAGGAGCATGGGTTGCCAAAAGAGCAAATCAGTCATGGAAGAAGTACAGCCAGGATGTTCCTTAGAAGTAAAGATGGTGAAATATCATCTCTCCCTATTTGGACATGTTATCAGGATGTCCTGGAGAAAGACATCGTGCTTGGAAAAGTAGATGGACATTTTTTTTAGAAAGAAGAATCTTAAGGAGATGGACAGATTGATTGACACAGGAGTTGTAACAATGGGATCAAAGATAACAATTGTGAGGATGGTGCAGGACCAGTGCCTCATTTTGTTATACACTGGGGCACTCTGAGTTGGAACCAACTCTACAGCTGGTATAGTGAATTTGGAGGCACTCTGGAAGTGTAGTAGGGTCACATGGGGCTGCTAACCACAAAGAAGGCAGTTTGAATCATTCACCAATTGCTCTGAGAGAGATACATGAGACTGTTCAGTCCCATAAAGATTTATAGTCTCAGAAATTCAAAGGGGTGGTCCTTCTCTGTCTTATAGGGTCCCTATGAGCCAGAATAGATGACCCAATAGCAGTGTGTATAGTGAATTAATACACTGTCTGTCATTAATGTTGCAATCCTCTCTTTTAGCCTTTGTTTGCTTGCTATCTCTCTACTCGTTTCAATGTTTTTAAATTTTATAATAACAACCTGTTTTACATTTACTTCCTTAAAAATAGCTTAGATGGAGGTTATGTTTGATTTTAACCCAGTTCAGGGACCTCAGACTTTTAAAGGGAGAATTCCATTTATTTACTATTGGTACAGTAGTTTGTGCATCAAATTTTATTTTTTCCTTTCAATTTTTATTTGATTGTTATTCTGTCCTGCTCTCACAGAGTCAGGAGGAGTGGGGATCCATTTGAAGGCAGTGGATTTGAGGGGTCTTTTGTTGTTGTTGTTGTTGTTGTTGTTGTATTGTCTCTTTTTTCGCTCTTTTCCATGATTCAATCATGCTGTCATCATGAGGGACTTTTTTTTTTTTTGAGGGTGGTGCTTGTGGATGGGGGGCGATTTGTGTGGGTGTGAGTGTGTGTTTCCTGTTAATTCGGGGGTTCTGCTATACTCTCCTATTGCCTCTAATTCTACTTCCCCTTTCCCTACATTCAATGTTGTGAACAGTAAAGACAAATGTTCCCCCTCTACAACACTGTTTAAATAAAGCAACATGCTTTATTTCCCCCTCAGTCTGTTCCTCACCTGTCCTCTGTGACATGAACTATTAAATCCTTACACTTGACCCTCTGCTCCTTTGCCCAAGTCGGAACTGTCTTGCTTTTCCTGTCCTGTCTGCACGCCTATGCTTTACTGAGTCAGCCTAGAACTTTCCATTGCAGGTTTGTTTCAGACTTCCACTTTTCATTTGAGCATTTTATGTCGAGTCTTTATATAGCGTTTTTACAACATCTTGTAATTTGGCCTGTGCCTATTTAATTGTTGATGGGTTTACATACGTGTGAGTGTGGAGGTGTGCCCAGCAGGTTTAACTGATCACGACGGTGTCTTCTCTTCATTTAGTGGCTGCTTTTTCCTTTCAACACATATTTACTGAGTAAACAAAGACTATCAGGGATGGTTATTCCAAGACTATTATGAAAAAATTCTATAAATCCAGTTTGGAATATGTTTTTGCCTTTTTGTTTCTTTTCAGGAAAAAAATGTTCTTGGAACTTTTTTTTAAAAAGTGATTGCCTTTTTATCTAGTTTTTCCTTCTTTTGCCTTTGGAACTCCTGTTTTTACATGTTAGATCACCCAGATCCAATCACCAAGCATCTTATCGTTCTCTGCCTCTTTATAGTTTTGCTCCGTGCCTGAAAATATATCTTATGCTTCATCTTCCATCCCAACAGTGATGAGCTCTCCGGCATGGAATCAAATCGTTTAGTTGGAAAAAATCATTGGTTTGAGCTTATAGGTGTGTGCATGTGATTATAAGCGCAGGTGTATGCACACAGATATGCCCACAAATGCAATCCATTTATTTATTAGAAAAATCAATAAAAACAAGATGATAAGGAAAGCATTGAAAATCTAAACAAGGGAAGGGCGATATCCAGCACAGACAGACGGTCCCTGCTTTCCAACATGTTTGAGTTACTTACCACCATCTGTCTGCTTATTGTTTATTTCTCTACATCTTGCTTCACATTATTTAATGGCTTTATTGTAAAGGTGTTTATACCAATCTAAACCCCAAAGAAAAATAAAGATTGGACTTGTAGTGGTACTGATAATTAAACACAATATAATGAAATTAAGGGAGGGGAAAAGGAGTATTGGGCTTATGTCAGAACTGAGTCTCAGGGAATCAGTATCAACGTTTCTCGGTGAGGACCTGTTCACTGCTCTTTTTGACTAAGGCTACTAGAGAACAAAGAAAGTTCTAGAGTTCCAAGGTCTTTCCCGTTCATAGTTTGAACCTGAAAACATTCAATGTTTAATAATACTGGAAATGCAATTTTAATGACTTCATATATGTGGTCAAATCTTTAAAAACTAAAACACATTCAAAAGGCCTCCCACCCAACTCTTTAAATAATTTATTTTTCTGGAAGACATTCTAATCCGTGGTTCTTTGTAAACAAGCACAAATTGTGCCAGCCAGGAATCCTTTGAAGGAGTCTTTGAATCACAGTACTTAGAAATTGGAGTGCAAGGTCAGTAGTTGAAACCACCACCCGCTCCTCAGGACGAAGACGTGGCTTTCTTTTCCCACTGAGTTATATTCTCAGACACTCACATATGCAGGCCACACCTGCCCTATAGCATGCTACGAGTTATCATGGACTCAAAGTCAGTGAGTGTTGAGTGAGTTACCGAGGGACCCAATAACATATATATAGATATATAGATATAGATATATAGATATGTATATGTATATATACATATATCCTAAATAAGTGACAAAGAATTACATATCAAGATACAAAAATCTATTAAATGTAACATAATCAGAAATGTAGAAAAGATTTCTGTTCAAAGATATTCATCTTTATGGTTTATGCTCAAGAAAAAAAGAAGAAAATGTGTGTGCTCAACAACAAATAGTGATTTGAATAAATTAAGGAAGATCCATATGACAAAATAGTATATACACTCACTAAAATGGGCCTCGAAGATTTCAAAATGATATAGAAATGGAAATAATGATAAAGGGAAAATTAAGACATAAAACTTAAAATGTAATATATGCCCATTTTAAAATATAAATGATAAATGTTGTGTCTGGACTTAGGGATCACAGGAGATTTCATATTTTCTGCATTCTCTGTTTAATCAATAGTGAACCTTTATTGCTTTTCTAATTAGAATCAAGTAGTATTTTGTTTTAAGGAGGGAAAGAGGGCACAGTGAAACACCATCACATCTACCCCCTACTTTTGATAAAAGTAATTTACATATGCATTTCCATGTTTCAAATGTATTTGTTTATATTTATTTTGCTTACTCTTCTAAGCAGGTTAATGTAAGGTGAAACTTTATTAGGACTTTCCTAGATGCCTAATATTGCATAATTCCTTAAAAATTCTCCAAATAATAAAGACATATAAGATTTACCAGGACATTTTATAGTGTTGAAAGCAAGGCATTTTTTATAATGTATGTTACTTATTTGTTATTAAGTACTTTGCTTCCCAAATAGGTCTTTTCCAATTCTAAGAACCAAGCAACATAAAGTTGTTAAAATACACACATGAATATACATACTATTATACATATAAATCTGTGTCTTTTGTACTCACTCTTGGTGTTTTCTGAATGCTGGAAATTTTTGTTTTGTTTTGTTCTTAAGATAAATGAGTTTTAATTAACTTATATTGAAAGCAGCAGGTGTTCCAACTCGTGCTAGGTTGTGTAGAGGGTCCATATCAGTCCACTACAATGTCTTCATAAGAATGATAGCAGCCAGCAATCATACTCTCATTGATTGTCTATATATCCACTGTGCCTGCAGTTTCATATTTGTATAGTTCTGTTTCTAGTAAGCACAAAGATTGAAACTAGACCCAGTGAGAGGATGCGCATGCAATAAAACCCCAAGAACCGCCAATAATTTATTTTATGTTTTATGTTAAAGCTGACTTATGTCCACTACACCGACAGACTTCAGAAGGATGGTCATGCAAGCCAATAAGCTGTCTGCCAAATGCAATGGTTCAACCAAGCAACAATGGCATCAAAAGGTGTTTACACTAGCTTATGCCTGGGCTTTCTCATGGTTACACTATGGTGGTACACTAGGTGGTTACACTAGCTTGTGCTGCGCAAAGGGTCTTGGGCACCACAGTGTGTTATGTGTTCATGTTGCAGTGAGGCTGGGTGGAAAAGTGTTGCTCCTATTCTGAAATTTTAGATAAATTAGAAGATGTGTGTGCTATATGATGATCTACATTCTCCCATTTCTATGGCACACAGAATGATCGCACATTGCCGATTGGGCTACTATGGTCACATGGTTATGAGTTCTACCTCACCCAGGGTGGCCTGACACCCCTGAGCCAATCTTGCAAACTTTTTTAATCTTCCATAGTGTACAGATCTTAATCATGCTCCTTCTCCATTGTCCCACCTACAACTTTGATGAATTGATCTGCTGCCAGTCGTGATTTTGTGTCAGTTCCTCTGGGTGCCATGTCTTATTGAAGTAGACTGTGAGTTTGTCGACACCATGATGGCTCATGCTGATGGTTTCCCTTATCTGGATGATTTGCTTTGTTCTGCTCAAAAATCTGGGGCCTCCCTTTCTTCTAGCACTAATTGGCTGGGTTTTCCTGTAGGCATTTACCCACTGGTTGTTATGACTGGTTCATAGCCTTCATGTCGCCTCCAACTCCTTGCCATCTCACAGCAGGAGTGAACACTGCCCAGTCCTGTGCCATGTCCACAATCAGAAGCATGTTTCAGTCCATTATGATGGCCCCTGTGTATTTTTAAGAGCCTTCCAACCAAGGACACTCATTTTCAGGACTCTGTTAGACAATATTCCGTTATGAGCCATAGTTTCCATAGTCTACTTTGCAGAAAAAGATTACCAGGCCTTTAGTTCTAGTCTTTCTTATTTGTAAATTCTGCTGAAATCAGTCTACTCTGGGTGAGCTCCAGGGGTATTTGAAATGCCAGCCATAGAGCTTCCAGAACCACAGCAGCATGCAAGCTACCAAATGCAACCAACAGACAGATGGGTAGTGGAATTTTTCTCAAGACAGACGGGAAGACAATTACATTTAAGATAATCAAAAAAATTTAAGATGATTCAAACAATAGTCTCACTAGATGTCTCCAACCTTGTTGTCCACACGTCAGGGAAATCTCATTTAACCTCCAGTCCCATAGAATTTAATGTAAATTATGAAATTATAATAAAAATGTGAAAATAGATCACTTAGCTTTTTAAATGTCTACCAACTCTACCCTAAAAACATAAATAGCCACAAAGAAAGGTAAAATTTCCATCCGGAAATACAGAAATATGTGAACAAACTTTTATTCATTTGTTCCTCCCTCCCAAGCAATCTATATTTATATATCTTCTGAAGTAGAAGGCAAAAGAGTAAAAAGTTCCTGGAAGTTTTGATCAGGAGAAATAATTGGAACTAGTGGCAGCATTTCATGAAATAAAAAGGAGAGTGGGTGATGAGTCAGAAGACATACTAACAGGCTGATGATCTTGAGGGAATCACTTCACCTCCCATTCTCCATTTCCCAAGCAGGAAATGGAACTATCAATATTTGCCCTGGCTCCCAGCAACCGTGTTCCAAGAATAAAATATGTGCAGTCTACTCTATAAATGTAAATTTAAAAATATGTCTTTTGTACACTTTCTTGAAAAAAAAAGAAACTTGCATCAGAAGAAACATTGTTTTTTAAAGGTACTTGATTCTGTCTCAGAAATCCAAGCCTGTTTGAATGCCAGGTTTTCTTCACGTGTGCTCCTTCCATTATTCCTAGGACTAGGACGTCAGGTTTATACGAGAGCATGTCTTGTGTGCATATAAACTCTTTCATCTAAACTGAAGCTGAAGCTCACTTCAGAGTGAGTCAGCCTGATGCTCCCAGGAATCAAACCAGAAGGGAGCCGTTTCTGCATGCATTTTTCTGGGGCTGCTGGAAAACCATCACAGCAAGACAAGTTACTCTATGTGTTCCTGAGAGCACAAATTATACACTGCAAAACATAATCAGTAGTTGTAATAGATCACTACATTTTCTGGGTATGGATCTATCAAAATTTCACTTTCCTAGTGATGACTCATAATGAAATTAAGTATTCATCGCCCCATTCATGAAACCATTTAACTTGCAGGTTGTGCATGGAAACGGCAAATTCTATGCGTGGATGATCACATCACTGTCACCGAGGCTCTGGTTCGCAACCTAATATTTGTTAACATACGCCAGTCTTCCCAGAACAAGTTTTCTTATGTGCATGCAGTGAGCAGATGCGATTGGAAATGCTATTGAGTTCCAGATGCGCACAGTACTCTTGCTGAATGTGCTTGGTAATAAGCTCTGAAATATCATTTCAGATCCTGCCTTTTCTGGCCCAAACTTCATTCTCTAGGGAACTATAGCCCCAAAAAAGCAATGCTAAGAGTTACTGAATTCCAAACTCAGAGCAGTTGTTTTACAAACTGGTAAAACACGCTCATAAAAACAAGTCCAGCATAGGCTTTTCTCTTGCTGAAGAAGTTGCAAGTCCCAAAGACATTTTGTGATCTGGAACTTCATAATAGGGGAAGCACATGAGCAGTGGTTGATGGAATTTGTTCCAGAGAACAGAACACTGATTCAATTGAAGTATGGATTGTAATAAGAGTTGTAAGAGCCCCAATAAGATGATCTTGTAATAAAGGAAGAAAAAACAAAATAAAATGAAAGCAAGAGAGAAATTCTATGTTTCTGATAGACTGTCTACTTCTGAAAAGATTTAAATTCTCAGAAACCCCGTGAGCAGTTTTTCTCTTTCCTTATAGTTACTATGCATTAGAATTAGATCTATTGTTTCTTATTGCATTTACCAAGGATTTCATTTTACTTGGTTCCAGAATCAACATTCATAGAAGCATCATTCAAGAAATCTAACAGTTTTGCATTGGGCATATTTGCTGCAATAGATCTCTTTAAAGTGTTAAAGAGCAGATATACCACTTGGAGCCTTTAAGGTGTACCTGCCCCAAGCTATGGCATTTCAACCTTCTCATATAAGCATGCAAGCTGTACTGTGAACAGAGAGATGATGGAAGACTTGATGCATTTGAATGACAGTGTCAGTAGGAATTTTGACTGCACTGTGGTCTGCCAGAAAAACAAACAAATCTGTCTAGGAAGAAGTACAGATAGAATGCTCCTTGGAAGTGAGGGTGGAGCGACTGTGTCTCACAGACTTTGGACATGTTATCAGGAGAGACCAGTCCCTGGAAAAGGACATCATGCGTGGCAAAGCAGTGCAAAAGGTCAGTGCTGAAGAACACCTTGAATCGGATGAATCGACCCAGTGGCTTCAACAATGGGCTCCGGTGTAACATTGGTGATGATGAGGCAGGAGTGGGCAGTTTCATTCTGTTGCTTGGTTGGTTCCTTGTGCGCAGGAACTGATTGGAAGGCACGAACAATGATTCCTTTTTTTTTTTTTTTCCAGTTTTTTTCCTCCTCCCTCATCATTCATTCATCCCTCTTTCTTCTTGCTAAGTAATTACTAATTTTTATGTATCTGTTTTAGTTAACCAAGAGCTTGGCTCATACCTTATCCTGTACCTTGACTCATATCACTGCAATCTCATAACCGTTTTCTCCTCATTCCATTTTATAGGAGAGGCTCAAACAAGCTACTAGAACCAAGTTTCATGATCAGGATTCCTTGGTCCAAATCCAGGGCCCTTTTACATTATGTTCCCTCGAGAAATTCTTTTCTTTTTGGAGAGTAGATCTCTTTTTTCTTTTCCTCTTCAGCCTGCTCCTCCTGCATTACTGCAACAAATTATCTTCTACCTGCTCCCACATTCTCCTGTATGGGAGGACGGCCCCTGCCAGCACCCTCTTTTCTTCTCAGGGAAGTCCAGATGACCTTATTGATTGGATCCTCCCGAAAGGAGATGTCCTGCAACATCACTGACATCCAAGTCCCTTCTGATGTCCTCATCCCCAAATTTCAAACCATATCCACGAATGGATGTTTCCTGAATTACCAGCATGCAGAATCAATTAGAGGAAATTATCCAGCTCGAGTGTTTTCTGAATGTTCCTCTCTCTCCCCTCCCCTTCCTGTGTGTTTCTTTAAAACACACATAGATAACTTTTAGTGATGCTTAGGGTATCATTGAATAACTTTTCTCATATCTAAAAAATTGAGATATATAACATAATATTACGCTCTCATAATTTTAAGAGATTATTCATAAGTTATTTTCCTTGGAAATAATCCTTCCTACAATACCATTTTTGGTTGATATACTTGTCTATATCAAATTGAATTCCCATTAAGTCCTGAAGAATTTTCACCTAATGATGTCAAGCTGCATTTTGGAATTTTTGTGCTCTCATTTTAGTGGTGTCAATTATTCTAATTACAAACTGTGAGACTGAAGTACTAAAGACAACCATTTTATATTCCCCAGACTCCTTACAACTGTGAAAATTTAATTACTCTGGCAAGAAATGGTTACTCTTGGTTGGTCATGAAGCTTGGAAAGGTTTTGTACATACATCTGGCATAAAAATTGTGTGTTTTTTAAATTCAAAAAATGAAAATGTGAAATATGCTGCTTCATTTTGTCCTACCCACATAATGGAGCCAGAATAATTTTTTGAAATTCAAATTCGAGTATTTTCTGATTTTGATTTTGCTCTAGAGAAACTAATATAAAATATTCAGGATGAAATACGGTTATGGTTTGAGGTATATGAAGACTTTTCCACTAAATGAAATTTTATTTCTAAAAAGAATTTTGGATCAGTCAAGTAGCACCTAACATGCTCATATAACCAGAGGCATATTCAAGCCAGCAACCAGGAGTTTTAAGAAGAAGAGGGAGATAACTTCTTTCAGATGTGAACA
The DNA here is from genome assembly GCF_000313985.2 of Echinops telfairi. Taxonomy (NCBI): domain Eukaryota; kingdom Metazoa; phylum Chordata; class Mammalia; order Afrosoricida; family Tenrecidae; genus Echinops; species Echinops telfairi. The sequence goes on along the minus strand of NW_022108124.1, from coordinate 5,326,764 downwards.
ACTCAGATATAGCTGATAACTAGGTGCTCATAGTAATGGTTTATAATCATGTTTGCATTTGGGGGTTTGTTTTGTAGTCATTTTTTAAAAATGACTTCTCATCTTCAGTTCTATAAGCTATTTCCATCTATATTATATCAGGTGTCCTTCCTAAGCCCCTCCCCTGACACTGGCCACGTAGTTTCCATAGTAACTACTACATAACCACTGCTCTTGGGGGGAGCAAAGGCCAAGGACAAAGGACTGAGTGATAGAGGCTAATTATCAAAATTAATCTGAGTAGTTAAAGCATATACCATTCTCCATAGTGGTGGAAGTCGCCAAGAACTTTTTTTGGGGGGTGAGTGGGGGCTTCCCTATTTGGAAGGGTACTTCCAATGTTTCAAAGTAGCTTTTCCAACCAAGAAATACCCTCCTCTCTCAACAATGCTCATAAATCTCTCTTCCATCTTTCCCGATCGTGACTTTCAACCAAGGCCAAACGGTCACCTCCCCATCCCTTTCATCTGCCGTGTTTTCCCATCTTGATAATGAATAAATGACCTTAGATTGCTTACACAAGCCTCTGCAAACCATCATATAGCAATTCTTACTGTGCCCATTTATCCATCCCGTCCACTTAGTACATGATTCAAGAGCTTGATTTGAAATGTGTATCCATGTGTACCCTAACTTCTGTCTTAGAAGAACACTTTCTGCTTCGATCGATGCTCTTTCCCAACTCCAGAGAGCACTGATAGCTAGAGAGAGAAGTTGCTTGCTGAGACTGGGGGAATGGTTTGGGGAAATCCAAAGTATTTACTCCCTACTTCCTTCTTTATGTCAAAATGCCTCTTTGCCAAAGTAGTTGTCCTTCCTGTAGTGAAAGAAGATGTGGCCATCTGACCCAGTAGGCTGTCAGTTTTGTAAGGAAGTCTGAGCCCTCTTCTCCCCGTTCGAATGTGAGAATTCGAAAGCAGTGGGGAAGGGATGTTGGACCTATCACAGCATTGCTAACAGACAGCCTATTACAGTATTTAATAAAAACAGAAACAGCATGCCTATCATAGGCTAATAAATCCTACCTTCTGCACGCTTTAAAAACAGTCGGAAGCAGCTTGAACGGAGCTCCTGATAACTAATTTCAGCATGTCTGTCTAGAGTGCCTGTCACTCCTATTGTCCTTCCAAACTCTTTCAGACATTTTGAGCCTAAAGCTATGAGTTAGCAAGGGTGGGACGATTCATGGTCCAGAAAGGCTTTAGGCACCAGAGGGGAGGATGATTGCCAGTGGCTACCTGGAGGACTGCACTGGATCGCTGTCATTAAAAATCCAGCGTGGCTTTTGAGGAAGATGTGACTACAGCCGGAGGTAGGATTTGCATGTCAAACAAAGGAATCTGTTGCTGTGTCGGGCTTTCCGTTTGCTCTGGGGGTCCGGTGGGGTCGTGGATTGCAGGCGGGTGGGAGGGAAGCGCTGGAAGGGGACAGGGAGAAAGGGGAGTGCGCGACCGAGGCGCCGGGAGCAAACACCGTGGCTACTACTCGGTTTTCTGGCAGAAATGCTCCCGGGACCCACCGGCCGGGCTCGGAGCCTGCTGAGTGTCGTGCGCGTTTCCCGGGGAGCAGGAGCTTAGAGGTCACGAAGAAAACAGTTCGTTTCTGCTCTGCGGGGCCAGCTGGGCTGTTGGTGGGGTGGCAGGAACACTTGGGTGGGTGGGAGGGCTGAAGGTCCAAGAACAATAAAGAGGAAGCGATCCCGAAGACTTGAAACCTGTTCGATAAATATTTTATTCCCCTGCTCCAGGGTGCGTGTATAGCCTGGGTCTACGGTTGGAAAGGGGGGGAAATGGGCGGATTTCCCCGATGAACTATTTCAGGTTCAAGGTGTTAGCCCAGAAAATTGGGTGCCTCCGTCCATTTTGCATAAAGAAAGGCCGACCCACGCTGTGTTCCTGGTTTTGCTAAGCAGAGCAGCAGAGCAAGAGTTTGGGGGGGAAAGACAGGGGGTTTCTCTCTGACCCCTTTCTTTTCAAACTGCTGGGACTGCGAATGGAAACCCCGTAGAGGTGGTAGAGGTGATGGGCTTGACCTTTCTGCTTTCCTTTTTCTTCTTCTTTTAAATGAACGGCGTAAAGGCGTAGTTCTCCTTGAGAGTCGAGGGGGTCTTGTGGGGTACCCAAGTCCAGTGGAGGATGAATGGATTTGCAAAAGGAACTTACACCGCTTTGTACTTATAATGGAATCGGTGGCGCTCAGTCAGGGAAGGAAATGAAGGGCTGAAATGCTTAAAGCCAAAAAAAAAAAAAAAAGCTCTCAGAAGCCAGTTGGTACCAATTTGATCTACAGCACAAGTTTCAGCATTTGTCATTGCCTCTGACCTCCGTGAGCAGTGGCAGGACTGGAGCGAGTGAGTGCGTTTCTCCACTTGCCCTGTTCCCTGTTGGACTTCCTAACTCCCACATGTGGAAATGTTACTTTATTATTGTGAAAAACTCTCTGTTGTGATGCACTGATGGAGCTACAACAAATGACAAAGAAGGATTAAACCACTGCCCATTTAAAAGAACACAGGGTTCTTTCTCCAAAGGCAGCCACAGGTTCTGTATTCCCGCATTGTTAAGGAGGGGGGAAAGTGAAAGAGAATGCTGGTCTGTTTGCGTCTGGTTAAGTACGGAAGTTAAAGTGGGGTTTTTACTTGCCCTGCTTTTGTGGTTACAAGTTTGTGCTTTAGTGAGCTTCTGTCTGCCTCCTGCCACTCACAGGCAAAGTTGAAATCATTGCCCTATGGTGGGTAGCGTGTGTGCTTACAGTGGTGTGTCTATTTCTTAATAATTTGGTGGATATTACTGATCCATCTGAACTCTCACATGTCCATGAGATGGCTGTATAGAGCACCTGGGGCAATTGATGGTTATTGCACTGTTTTGTGCTCTTATGTGGCCAGTGAATGGTGTGACCTTGACCGTGTAAAGTCCGAGTCTCTAGTTGACTGAGCTCTCCCTTCAGGGATTCCTAGAGGGAAGGCAAGTGACTGCTGTACACAGACAGAAGCGTGCTATGTACCTGCACACACATTTCACTCACTGCTATCACAATTCCAAATCTGAATATGACTTCTGTTGGGCTCATTAATGTCATTTTTTTTTCAAATGATTTCACTGTTTTCGATCTTCACCAATCTCTTCTGAGTCTAATGACTTCAAGTAATTCTTTTCAGCAGCAATGCGTGCGGTAAAAGTTGTCAACAGAAAGAATTGTTTTGCTGTATGCGTGCTCACAACATGTTCCTGACAAACTAAACTGATTTCTCATCATTTTCAGAGATATGTGGATAAAAATGATCATTTTCGTGTTTCAAGCTGTGCCCCCACACAATGTGAAAAATGCAGAGGAGATGGGATCATTTTTGTCTCTGTGAACTTCGGAGACCACCAAAGTCGTAATTTATTCAAAACAATCCACTTTGTGTTGAACATTAATTTAGTCGTCTGCTTACATGGGTAAACATCAACTGAAACATTTTCAGTTATCTTTCTCTTTCGGTTTCTGCTACACCTAACAGCAAAATAACAGTAAGTCTCTAGTTATAGAAGAAGAAAAAGACTGGGCTCCACCACGACACACACAAAAAATAGGCAAAGCTTTCGTCATGCTTGTTTTCTCAGTCCCCATGGGTAGGTAGCACAGTCATCACATCAGTCGCTGAGCATCCAAGCTTGTCCTTGTTCTCTGCCTCTCTCATACGCACCCAGTCATCATTCTAGTTTACTGATAGGTATCAGAGCAGGCATTTCTCCAGCTAACGCAATCTTCTTCTCTCATTACAATATAATGAAAAATGCATCTTCCCAAACTGCGTGCTATTATAGCATATCCAAAAGCAGATGATCATAATAATTATATATAGAATTCTGCCAGTATGTGAAGAAAAAAACCCTAGAAAAATAGCACAATGTGGTAACAATGGTTATCTCTGTATGGAAGTATGGGTGAATTTTATTCTTTTTATTCATTGGTAGGGTTAGGAAAACTTTCAGAGAGTGTATTATATTAGTAACCACAAGAAGACAAAGATTTAGATGCGTATCTATTGCCATATTTTCCCATTATTATACTTTATATCATTCTCTACTTATTGACTCTTTATCTCATAGTTATTTATGAAAACTGCTTTCTATTGGAAAGCTGCACAGAGAAGCCATTCTCTTGCTAGAATCTCATTGAGATTTTTGGTGCATGTCATGAATAACTTGGTGTCATCATTTCTCAGAAACAGAAGTCTACCCCTTACCTCAAGTTTCCTAGAAGAGATGGTAATGTACATGGATAGAGAGATAGCAGTACACAGATCAAACATTCTCACATCTCACAGTGCTTTCCTTTGCTCCTGCTGTCCCCTTAGAGAACTCATCTCTTACTCTTCGGGTATCTGCCCAAATGTCACTTTATCAAAGGACATCCCTAAAAACCATCTTTCAGATTATATCCCTTTACATGTCTTCTATTTCCATTCCCTGCTTCCTCTTCCTCCATAACATACCGTGTTCCCTTAATAAATTTTATGTTCAGTTTTTATTGGAATGCTCCCTTCTGCTGGAATGTAAACTTTACAGAAGCAGCATTTTGTGTCATTTATTTCTGTATCCACACCAACTAGTATAGGGTCTAGGTGCTTAATAAATATTTGTTATATGAATGAAGAACTTGTCGAACATAGGAATTGAGTGTTAGAATATAAGAATGCAAATAGATTTGAATTTTTTAAAATCCATAAGTAACCATTGGACATCATGCCTAGGTTTTTCACTTGCACGGTCAGAACTCTTCTTCCTAACATCCTGTTTCCTTTCCCAAAAAGAAAGACACTGTGCCTGTTAAGAGATTTTATGATGATTTTCTTTATCTTCTCTATAAAAATACTTTTTCAGAAACCACGTCACTGATTGCAATTTGTGTCGAAGCAAATGAAAATTCAATTTGGCCGCAATTGCTGGAATCCAAAAGACGTCTTCTATTTCAAAAAGGACATTTCACAGATATTCTATATGGATGACTAGGAAGGCAGGTGTGCCCTGTGTTTGCTCCGAGGGAAGGGCTTCTGAAGCCCAGTTGGATATGAGGTTGGAGTCAATAGGCTCTTCTGTACATATGAGCCCCAGCAGCCTGGGTGGCAATAGGAATCAACCCACTCTAATCAATACGTGTATTATTTATTTACAGTCTCTCAAAGTCCATATCAATGGTCTTGTGTCTACTTATCAGGGACTATCTCTACAGTCACAAAATATCTTTGTAGCAATTAACTCCAAATTAAGCCCCCTGTTCATGAGCTAATTATGATTCCTAGTGGCCCTAAGAGCAGAGTCGAACTGCTCCCTAGGGGTTTCAAAATGACAGATCCTTTCAGGAGCAGGCAGCAGCATCATTCTTCTGCAGAGAGGCCGATATTGGGGTAAGCAGCCAATTGCATGATCCACAGCACCACTAGGGACCCTTTAGGTTGATTAAAATATAATAAATAAGTGTATTCCCCTAATTGGGCATAAATAATAATAACCACAATTTTGAGAGTGCTTTACAGTCTAGAAAATTGCTGTAATGTGCAAAGGACATAACATATGAGAAATGCAGAGGCTTTGGGAAAGTATATACTTCGTCTAAATTGCACTGTCTCTACTTCATACCTATGTGACCTTAAGCAAGTTGGGTTTTGTTCTGTTTCTTATATCGGTAAAACTCCATTTCCTCATCAAAAGTTGGTGATACAAATATTTAAGTAATATTTAAATGCAGTAAGATATGGCAGAGCCCCAGCTGAGTACCTGGCATAAAGGAAATGTTTAAAAAGTATCACTATTTTTTATTGGTATTGTCATTTAATCTTCACAGCATGCCTAAGCAGCAGATATCATAATTTCTATTGAACAGATAAGAAAACTAAGGTGTATAGAAGTTTATCAAATTGCTCAAGGTCAAAGTGTTAGCAAATTATCTGCATTTACTCCACAGCCCAGAGACTCTAAGTGAATAGAATGGCAGCAGTATAACCATCTTTCATGCATCTAGTGACTGAAGGCAGCCAGTGATTGGGGGATTTTTTTAAGGAGCTAAAGAAGAGATTTGTCTTTCCTCTATAAATAATATGGGTACTTAATTTTTTCTTTTTAAATAAAAATTAAATATATATGAGGGGACTTCAAAAAGTTAGTGGAAAAATTCCATCTTTTCATTCCAATTTTCTATGATTTTTAAAGCCCCCTTGTACTTCTGGAAATAACTGACTGCAAAGTTACTCATTAATAAAATCTCAAACTTTAGTAATGCAGTGAAACGGCTACATGCTTTTTGTCTCCGGTATAATCCATCTATATGACTTTCTGTCTCTCTCACAACCCACACACGCATGTGAAAGTTGTGAACATTGGACATTGAATAAGGAAGAGAGAAGAAAAAATGGACGTCTATGAACTATAGTGATGGTGAAGAATATTAAAAGTACCATGGACTGCCAAATGAACAATCAAACCTGTCTGGGAAGAAGTACAGCCAGAATGCTCTTAGAGGCAAGAATGGCGAGACTTCATCTCATGGGCTTTGAAGATGGTATCAGGAGAGGCCAGTCCCTGGAGAAGGGGCCGTGATAAAGAAGAAGGCCCTCAATGAGATGGATGGACACGGGCTGCAACAATGGGCTCAAACATAAGAAAAATTGTGAGGATGGTGCAGGACCCAGGAGGCATTTTGCCTGCTTGTACATAAAGCAGCTAGGAGTCAGAATTGACTCAATCGCACCTGACAACAACAATATCCCGTTACCATTGAGTAGGTTCTGACTCATAGAAACCCTAAGGGTTTCTGAGGGTATAAATATTCATGAGAACAAAGATCCTTATTACAGCCTTGTGGTAGTCATAGAATCTGGTGTCAATTTGAAAGGATTACGAGTGAAGGGGTGGAGTCTGGCCTGTCAATCAAGATATAACCAATGAGGCCTCTGTGTGGGCATGGCCTTCTCCCGAGAATTCTGAGAACTCCTGTATTTTCCTCCTGGGAGGCAGGAGACACCTCCCTCTCTGCTCACTTCCTATGAGACATCCCTGAGGAGAAACCACATGGATCTACCCTGATGCAGCCCTGGAAACTAGAGGAGCCACATGGAAACCCCTGCCAGTGCTGAGATGCTTACAATGCCACTGGATCCAGAAGACTTCCAACCCAATGACCTGTGATCTTCTTATATTCGGCATCATTGCATGCATTTCATGAGTCTGAAGAGATCTTTAGAGCTTGGTATTGGACATATGGTTTAATATCAGACTGATGGACTAGATCTGGACTGGGCTGGAATGTTCTCTCAATATTCAACTGCACTTGTACTTAAACCTCTTGCTCATACACATACTAGCATGTCCATGGATTTGTTTCTCTAGACTACCCAGACTAGCACAAGCCCTGTAGACCGATTTGAATCCCAGTTCTATCTGTTGCCAATTACTTTACTGAGTCTTCTTTTCCTTTCTTGAAATTCAGTCTCAAATAAAGCATCATTTGTGGAAGTTTTTTGAGCATTAAATGGGAGAATTTATGCATAACTGTTAGCTCCATGCTTGGCACAAATGAAGTGGATACAGATATTACCTCTTTTAATATTACTTATTACTATCAAAATGAAACTTCCAAACATTAATTATGGATATTTGGATTTTGACAGTAAAAATGAACTTTAAACCTGAATTATATACGAATATGAGTCCTGGTAGTGCTGTATGGGGCTGTAGGTTAGACACTGGGCTGCTCACCATAAGACCTGTGCCTCAAATATGGGAGCCACTACATGGAAAGAAGATGAGCGGCCACGCTCATTCAGATTTATACCCTCCGAGAAGCTCTCGAGCAGTGGCTCTCAACCTTCCTCAGGCCACAACCCTTTCATACAGTTCCTCATGTGGTGGTGACCCCCAACCATACAATTAAATCCGTTGCTACTTCATAACTGTAATTTTGCTACTGTTATGAATCATCATGTAAATATCTGATATGGAGGATCGATTTTCATTGTTCCAAATTGAACATAATTGAAGCATAGCAATTCAACACAAAAACAACATGCCATTCTATATTGTGAAATATTTATTTCCAATGACAAATAAATGAACTTTTGTCTTGAAACATGGTGTAGCATGGGTCACTGTCTTCACGCCGGGTACTCGTCTGTGGGCATATCTGCAAGTGGGCAGACCCGCCTGGAGATGGATAGAGGAGCCGTGTCTCGGTTCCTAAGACCACCGGAAATATGTGTTTTCTGATGGTCTTAGGCGACCCGTGTCAAAGGGTCGTTTGACCCCCAAAGGGGTCGTGACCCACAGGTTGAGAATCGCTGCTCTATAAGGTTTCTCTGAGTCAAAATCCACTCAAGGGCAAGGGAAGAGATCGATTAATAGACACATCGATCAATTATGCTAAAGACTTCCAAAAGTTTGTGGGGGAAAATGCTAATTCCATTGAGGTTAACTTTTATGTCAACTTCGGTAGGCCAGCATTCTCCCACAGTTTGATCTAACATAGCGTGATCAACTCCACGATGGGATCCTCTGTGAAGAGGCCACACACTTGTTATTAATGGAGTAGATGTCACTGAGCCGATTCCAACGCACAGCAACCTTACGTATAACAGAAACAGACACTGCGGCGTCCGGCATCATCCTCAGAAGTGTTCTTATTCTCGAGCCCATTATTGAAGCTTTTGGGTCAGTCTCTCTGGTGGAGGGCTTTCCTTCCTTCCATGCCCTTGCACTTTACCAAGCATGATGTCCTTCTCCACGGACTGGTCTCTCCAGATAGCATGTCCAAAATATGTAAGATGAAGTCTCATGATTCTTGCTTCTAAAGAGAGTCATGCTAGCCATAGTTCTTCCTCTTCCTCCCAGACAATTATATATATTATATATAAGTTCATGGAAATTTTTCATTATTATTTAATTCCACTTTTCCATGAATTAAAAAAAAAATTCTATTGTGAACTGGGTGAAAGTTTGCAGAGTAGATCATCGATTTTACATTAAATACTTCATACATACTTTGCTTCATCTCAATCAAGACAATGTCCTCAGTGCAACACCACTCAACCCACCATACTAGAACTTCTCCAAATCTCTTTGAGTATGTTATCACACTGAGACTTTGTGTTGAAATCATCTCCTTTCATTTTTATTTCTTGAGACTGCACATCTCCACTTTTATTCAATGGAACTCATTTAAGAGTCTTTTAAGTGCCCAGGAATTGTTTAGGAGTTGAAGGCGTTTGAGCATCAGACCAGCATCAGAAACCAATTATCCTATAACAATTGCCTCTTGTTTCTTAAGCCCAAAATGAAAGAAGAAATTCTAGAAAACGTGAGAAACATCTGCTTCTCTGTGATAGTGAGCAAGTTTTATAAATTCATGTGTTTGAGATAGTAAGAATTTCAAAAGAGCATTTTCCCCATACTTACCTCAACATCCAATGTCTATTCTGTGGTTGCCTTGGCTCATTTTCTAGTAAACTGACCCTAAAGATGCATGAAGGTTCACATAACATGATTTTCGTGCACAACATGTGTGAAACTGGAAATTAGCATCATCAATTATTCTAGATTTAGCATCACTAATTTCTGAATACAAATGGCATTTTGTTTAATTGCCCAAAACAATTATCAGCACCTCCAATTAGGCTGTTGGGAAACTCTTAAACACTTAGGATCCTGGTTAAACTTCTCTTTCATCAATCCTGAATCTCATCTACTACCAAATAACTCCTCACTTTCCAGGACCGTGGTTTTGCCCGGCTAATGATTCCTGTACTATATTGTCACTTTCAAATCCACCTCAGTTCATGCAACTGATCCCAAGATGCCATCCCATAATAAAAGTGTGGCTGTGTCATTGCCATGAAAGTGCCATGCCCTTTCAAGGTTTTGATTATTACCTTCACAAGATGCTGCCCCTCTGTACACCAAGAATGCCCTGCACATAGCTCTATCGTGCCCTTATCACTTTGGGTTCTGATCTTGCCACCAGTCTGAGGCATCACAGAATTTCCTCCTTTTTCAGCAGAGTTCCTGGCAGTATTATTTAATATGTTTCTCGAATGAATGAATGAATGAATGAGTGATGTAGACACTAAAATCTAGTGTCTACTTTGACCTGAGAAAAGGCAAACTGCGCATCCAAATGACACACCCCAGAAATACAGTGCTGCATACAACAGCTTTACAGTCGTAAAGCCTGGAGCCTGCCCCGTGCTTCCTAGGCACTCATTCAACTGTCCTCTCCCCTCTCCTCTTCATATTCTCAGCCCCTATCAGATGCTCAGTTTAATGGGGTCTCTGCCCCTTTCTCTGTGCTGTTTGCCCATAGCCATTACCTTATCTTTCTAAGGAACACGGTGGAGACTTCCATTCAAAGTAGACTTTGAGTCTGACGGCTTCAGACAGCAAAAGCCTTAACTCCCCATCAAAGCCTGGGTGACAGATGAGACTGAGTGAGGATTTCAGCTCAAGGGGAGGGGAGGGAATACCTCAGCTGTCAAAATGTCAAGCTCGCTGACTTCTTAGGAAAGAAGGAGGAGATGCTTATAATACTGGGCAGGAGGCCTTTGGTTTACATTTGCCAGCATTTGTACTAAATAGGGAAAATGTCAGATGAAGCCCACATGCAGGTCCCTTGTCACCAGGGCGTTTTCCTGAATGTGAATTTAGGATACTAGAATATCCTGGACATGGGAGCTCAGTGTCAGTTTTTCAACAAGCACATTCCATGAATAAAAATGGTTAAGCAAATAGTAAAATATGGAATTAAAATTCTGAGATATAATTTCCAGTCCAGATGGTTAGATCATAAACTCTTTGAGAGTAGATACTATGTTTCCATACATCTGGGGTGATGAGATGTGATTTAAATGAATATGATATTTATTTTTAATGGCTCTTTATTGTAAACCTGTTTAATACAACATTTTCTAACTTAATGATTTTCATGTGTACAATTTAGTTAAATCAATTACATTAATCATTCCATTCAACCATACCAATTTACCAATTTTCTTTGTCAAATTTCTATCACTGTGACTGGAATTCAAAATTTTAAAATATACAATGAATTTAAATAAGATCAGTAAAATCTACTTCTTGATAGATGTACATTTTCCAAAATTCGTAGGTCACTAGAACTCTATTAAATTCATGTGCTTATTTTTTCCCCCTTTTGATTGATATATCCTTATCCCTTTACCATACTTCACGAGGCAAAGACTTACTTTAAAAATCAGGTAAAGGTCTTATCTTTATTTTCCAGGCTAAGTCTGCTTGACTGGCATTTAAGATCTAGAAACCACAAAAGTCTGAGTTATGATGAATCCCTTCCTGTCCTTTGCTGTCAATAAGGGAAAAAGGGGCTTGCCATTCCCCAAATGTTGCCTGTTCATTCATAGGATCTGATTATTCACAAGCATTCCCAAGAGTTACCAAACCAATCCATACAGGCTGCTCATCAAGAAAGATTCAATTTGATATTCTCTGAATAAGGCCCTTAGGAGTCTGATGGCTTAGTGGTTACACAGTGAACTGCTAATCACCAGGTCAGAAGTTCGAAACCACCCAGCCGCTGCTCAGGAGAAAGATCAGACTTTCTAACTCTGCCCTGTAGGGACACTGTGAATGGGAGTCACGGTTTGTTTTGTTGTGTTGTTTAATTCTTTTCATTAAAAAATTTACCTGATATCTGGTACAGGTTAAGCATTTGACCCCATAACTTTATCTGTAAAAGTCATGTTATCTTTCCAAATGAAACTCTTGGAAAGTTAAAAATAGTCAGCAATTCAAATGTAAATCCAGGACGTTTATTCCATTGTATCAAACACAGTGGATCATTTTGGCAAGTCATGGGAAGGAAATATTGCTCATGAGGTAATTCTTGAATGTTGAGTGTCCGATTTTGTATAAGGTGTAAATCTCAGATCATGTAGCTTCCTCGATTCTCAGAATTCATAGTTTAGCTAAACAACTGAGATTACTTCAGAAGCTGTGTATTTCATAGGAGTTCTAGAATCAGATTTTCTTTGGGTTTTTTTTGTTCTTCCAATAGAGTCCAAATAAAAAATTTAGGGAAAAAAGAAAAATATAACATCCCTAATGACCAGAGTGTCCTCAAACTTCAAAGTCTGAAATATCACAGGATCAAACCAATTTCTCTCTATGTGGGTCATGAATGATTCGTTTAACTTTGCTTCCTAGTATTCTTATTTGGCCCCTGTGTGCTGTTTGCAAACAATCAGATGGATATCTCTATGTAGAAAATCCAAGATGTTTGCTTTTAATAAGTAAAAGTAGAACTAAACTCAATTCTTCATTGGAATGAGTCTAAAGAGAAGTTGAGAGAAGGAAATAAATAAATAAAATAGAAGGAATGTTACCAACTGAGAGAAAATCTGTTTTGGAATGTGGAAAACATATCAATCAGCCTGGGACAGAGAAAACTGACCAGAGAATGTTGATAGTAACTAGTCTCTCAATCTTCAAAGTCAATTTCCCATTGACAAGTGGATTGAGTATCTGCTGAACTGAATGGGAAAAATAAAAAATGAAACTAGAATGAAGGAAAGAGAAGATGTGATATGAAAGAGGGTGTCTATATGACAAATTGTCGTGTGTGTGGTTTTATTTCAGACACACAAGGATGTTTTGTATGTTTGCTAAAAGAAAATTCTTCCTCAGAAGGGTGAATGTGAGCATTCTTAAATTAAGGCGTCCACATCATTCAACAACAACAAAAAGCATTATCTATCCTTGTACTTGTATTTCTCAGTCCTCATTCATGCGCATGCCGTCACTTAATCATTCATATATTCTACATTGCTTATTGAACATTTGTTATGGACTAGGCATAGGCACTATGATGGGTTGAGTCAAATCAGAGAGTTCTCCTAATGGAGGTTATAGTCCTGAAGGAGAAAGACATTTTTCAAATAATTATCCAGATAAATGTAAAATTGCAAATGTAGTAAGTGCAAAGTGCTTATTTACTTGAAGATATTAATGTAGTCAGATGTCAGGGAAAGGTTCTCTGGAGAAGAGATAACGAGATGCTAAAATTTCACCTCTTTATTTTTCTGATTCTTTTCTCTTTTATTGTTTTTTAAAAATCATTTTATTGGGGGTTCTCAACAGCTCTTATCACATTCATACATTCATCCATTGTGTCAAGCACATTTGTACATATGTTGCCATCATCATTCTCAAAGCATTTTTTTAACTTCCTTGTTTCTTCATTTAGTAGAACGAGGAAGTAGAGAAGCAGGGTGAAACAATAAAGGTCAGAGATGCATCACAGGTGGAGAACACGTAGAATGATAAAATATGGATATTCAGCCAATATATATGAAGCCAAGCATTTGTCCACAGTTTTGTCTGTGTCTGTGTTTGTGTGAAAGAATGAGAGAGAGAGAGAGAGAGAGAGAGAGAGAGAGAGAGAGAATGGTACTACCCGAGTAGAGTTCACATTCCATAAGGAGTAATCACAAATGAAAAGAAACAAAGAAAAGAGTAGGTGTAGACGGCACCTGTGATCTTGTGGCTGAAGGGCACGGGCCAAGCAGCTGGAGGATAAAGATAAGCCTGGAGAAGCAGATGCGATCCTGCCTATGCAGGATCTTACAGGGCTTGTGGTTGAGTTCGCTCATAGGAAAGAGCAGTAAAAAGTAATTAAACTTATTAAGCAGAAAGTTGACAAATATTTGTGCTTCAAAAAGATGTCTTGGATTGTAATCTGGTGGGCAAATCAGGGAAGAGTCCACGTGGACACCAAGGGTTGGTGGGCATCTCGCTGGTGGTGGCTTTGACCAGCTAGGAGGGTGATGATAGGAGAGTGGCTGGAAGTAGCCATGCTTAGGAGACTTGGTGATGGGCTAAATTTGAGAATATGGAGAAAGAAAGAAAGGAAGAGATTTGAACAACTGGGTGGATTTTGAGATTTTGGAATACCAGAATAATACTCAAGTTCTTTCCTATTAAAAAAAACTGTTGTCTATACTTACTGCTTCCAAGTCCTACTCCCCACTTGTGTTTAAGTTGCTATTGCATGAATTCTGGTCACACTGCTTTCCAGCCACAGCCTTCCAAACCTTTTCAAGCATCTCTGACTTGGCCTTTGCTCAGCCCTCAAGATTACTTATTACATTCAAAACGTTACAGTTCTCTCTTCCTACATTTTCACATTGAAATCTTGACTTTCATGATATTTAACTTTCCAGGTTTCTCTCATGCTTTATAGTTCTGTTTTATAGTCTCTCCTTTGTTTAAAACATGTTCATCTTATTTTTAAAAATGAATTCTGTCATTTAAAATATCATCTGTGTACACTTAAATTCAAGCCATCTCTTCAGTTGTAACCTTGCTTTCCATTCCAAGTCCTGTGTTGCCTGCTACCTAGTAGCTAACTTCCTGCCACTGCCATTGTTAGACTTCCAAGTTCATTGCCCAACTACCCACATGTCAGTATCTAATAGGTTCACTCAGTCTGATGTTGCTAGTCATGGAACAACTGATCTTAAATATTTTAAAATGAAGATGTGTCTCTGAATCCTATTACAGGTATAGACCATATTGAGCTGAGTCCTGGGGATTCTTCTATTTTTTAAATCATTTTATTGGGGCTCATACAACTCTTGTCACAATCCACACATACATCAATTGTGTAAAGCACACTGATACATTCGTTGCCCTCATCATTCTCAAAACTCACGCTTTCCGCTTGGGCTCCTGGAATCAGCTCCTCATTTTTCTTTTCCACCCCCCTCCCTCCCCGTGCCCCCTTCCCTCATAAACCCTTGATAATTTATAAATTATTGTTTTATCATATCTTGCACTGCCCGGCATCTCTCATCACCCACTTTCAGTTGCCTATCCCCCAGGGAGGAGGTTATATGTAGATCCTTGTAATCGGTTCCCATTTTCTACCCCCGCCCCCCCCTTCCCTCTTGCCTCCAGGTATCACCACTCTCACCACTGGTCCTGAGGGGTTCATCTGTCCTGGATTCCCTGTGTTTCCAGTTCCCATCTGCACCGTTGTGCGTCCTCTGGTCTAACCAGGTTTGCAAGGTAGAATTGGGATCATGATAGTGGTGGAGAGGAAGTGTTTAAGAACTAGAAGGTTGTGAGTTTCATCAATGCTACACTGCACCCTGAGTGACTCATCTCCTCCCCACTACCCCTCTGCAAGGGATGTCCAGTTGTCTACAGATGGGCATTGAGTCCCCATCATGCACTCCTTCTTTTAATATAGCTTATTGCTTTTATTCCTCATCATGCTAATAGATCCCTGTCATTCTCAACTTTTGACTATTATGATACTTTTCCCACTCATCTCCTCGACTCGAGACTGTAATTTTTTAAAATAGGGCCCCTGAATTACTTGTACCAGGATTATCTGGGGAAGTTACCAAAAAAAATATCAAATCACCTTGCTTTTTGTTTAATTAAAAAAATTTTAGGGTAAAGTCTGGGAATGGTAAAAATCATGATAGGTGAATCTTCCACACATAGATGAGGAGGAAACATATTCTAAAATCTTTCTGCTCTTGCTTTCTTCTATACAGGCCTTCCATTTTCTACGTAGACTTTTATCATGGGAGTTCCAAGCACAGGCGCTGTCAGAATTGGCTAACAAGAGCCTCCGGTCTGTGGTGCCCAGATAAGTGTCCGTCCTAATCTTTACCTCCTTTCCCTTACTCTTACAACCAAACTGTCTTGCCAAAGAGAAAGAGCAAAGAGGAACAAACAAACAACAATAAATTCCCTGTCCGTGAGTCCATTTCAACCCACTGGATAGAGTACAACTGTCCCCAAGGGTTTCCAAGACTACGCTTTCATGGCAGAGGACTGCCACATTTTTCCACCACAGGCAAGCAGCCGGTCAGTTTAACTGCTGATATTTTGGTCAGGAGTTGAGCACTTTAACCACTGTGCCATAAGGGTTCCTAACTACCTCGTGTTTTTAAGTACTGTTGAATAAGCGACTCTATGTTCAACAGAACAAAACATGACCTGGTCCTGCTCCATCCTCACAATTTCTAGGCTGGGGACCATTGTTTCAGCCACCGTGTCAATCCATTTCATTGAGAATCTTCCTTCTTTTGTGCTAACCCACTGCGTTACCAAGCGTGAGGTCCTTTCCAGGGACTGGTCCCTCCTGATAACATGTCCAAAGGACAGGAGACCACAGCTCGGCACCCTTGCTTCTAAGGAGCCGCTTTAGTGAAACAGGCGGTCACATCAATCTTCTGCAGTGGGGCTGATGAGCTGCCATTAACCTTTGGGTTAGCAACTGAACATTTAAACATAATACCACCATGGCTCCTTCTAAGTGACCGTACTTCTTCCAAAACAGATTTGTTCTTGCTTGTGACCGGATGGTATATTCAATATTCTTTGCCAACATCATATTTCAAATACATCAATTCTTCTTCAGTCTTCATTATTCATTTTTCAGCTTTCACAGGGAGAGTGACTATCTGATGGCTTGGACCAAGCACATCTTAGTCCTCAAAGTGAAATCTTTACTCGTTAATATTTTAAACAGTTCTTTTGCAACAAATTTGCACAATATAGTATGTAATTTGATTTGTTTCTTGACTGTTGCTTCCATGATCATGAACCAAGTAAAGTAAAATCTTTGACAACTACAATCTTTTCTCCATTTGTTATGATGTTCATTGACCCAGTTGTGAGGATTTTTTGTTTACATTGCAGTGTAATCAATACTGTATCATTTGATTTTCATCATTAAGTTCCTCAAATCCTCTTTGTTTTCTGCATGTAAAGTTGGGTCATGTCCACATTGCAGGTTATTAATGAGTCTTCCTCCAATCCTGATGCTGAATTCTTCTTCACGTAGTCTGGCTTCTCAGATGATTTTCTCAGCATTCAGATCGAATAAGTATGGTGAAAGGATATACCCCAATACACAGTTTCCCTGATTTCAAACCATTCAGTATCTACTTGTTCAAATGATTGCTTCTTGGTCTATGTATAGAGGGTCCTCAGGAGCACAATTAAGTGTTCTGGAATTCCCATTTTACTGCCATTATCCATAATTTATTATGATCAATAAAACACAAATCAACACCTTTTTTATAGTCTCTGATTTAAATCCAGATGCATCTGACATTAGCAGCGATGTGCTCCATTCTATGTCTGCTTCTGAATCTGGCTTGGGCTTCTGGCAGCTCCCTATTGATATACTGCTGCACTAGCCTTCAAAGATTCCTGTCACATCCTCATGCTGCTGTCCCTTGGTCCCAAGTAGTTCAAAGTCCTGGCAAGGTGTCCTTTCGCTCTCATTTTCACCTGACAAGATCTGGAATACCCTCAAATGTTCTTTCATGGATAAAGACTCTTCTAACTTCTCTCTCTCTCTCCCTCCCTCCCTTTCTCTCTGTTTCCTCTTTCCTTTCCATTTCATATTCTCTCCAGTGTATGAACTCTCTCAGGCATTACTTTTTTCTACATGTTATTTTTTTCAGTACAAATTTCATGAAAATACACATTTCATTTTATATAAAGTTGGATTTACAGAATACAAAGAGCATTGTCCCTGGTTTGAAATTCATCTGCTGCCTGTTCTTGGGCAAGTCATTACCTTCTCTGACTTTCACTGTCTTCATTTGTTATGAAGCATGGTGTCACTAAACTTAGGAGAGGTTGCTCAGTATAAGTTGAGGTGTCTTATAAAAAAGACTGGGTCATGAAATTGTCTATCATCAACTATATTTATAAAAATAGCAACGTTATAATTCCTCATCAGAGTCTTGTATATGTTAATCCAAAATCCTTAAAAATATTCCTGGATTCTATACTGTACTTTACAACCACTTTATCCATCAGGTTTTTGTCCACCGAATATAATAATGTTATTGCTATTGGCCTAAAGAGATCGAGACAAGAAGAGTGAGAACTACACAAACACCAAGTGAGCAAACAATTAATACACCACAGTGCTTACCCTGGCCTATTCCTTTTTCAAAGCAGGTGAACAAACATCAAATTTAAGAATAAGCTTAAGCAAGCTCTTTTCTAATGAGAGAATGCTGTTAAATAAAGGTCAGCAAAGTAACCTCACTCACTGTCTCTTGTTTATAGTCCACCTGGGCATCCTGCGAACGTACCCAGATGTTTTCTCCGGTGCATTACCTTAACTACATACCACTTCACTCTTGCTAGGATTCCAGGTGATTCTGCCTCATAGCAACGCCATGCGATAAAGTAGAGCTGCACCTTAGGGTTTCCAAAGCTGTTATCATGAATGGAGCAGACTGCTCACATCTTCTGAAGAGCGGCTGGTGAGTTCAAATCACTGGCCTTTTGGATAGCAACGGAACACTTAACCACTGTGCCCAGGATGCCTTAGGAATCAGAGTAGTGAGGGTGTTTTCCAAAACAAGAAAATGATATTAAATTTCACTAATTCCATAATAAAGTGGCAGGTCGTTTACAAAAAATCAAAAAGGACAAGGCAAAATCACTTCGGTGCCATCAAAGAACTAAGTGGACATTGAGGAAGCTGACTGTATCGTCACAGCAATGTTTGTTTCACAAAAGGGAAACAACGGCGAGCACGGTGGGCAGAAATATAGTAGGCTGCAGGGGAGGGTGTAAATGCTGTTTTATTAAGAAGCTATCTCTGTTGTCTCTTGTAGTTAATAACCTAACATCTTTCCTGGTTTTGTGGGCTTCACATTGAATACATACTGAATTACTTTCTTATAAATCTGTTTGATGGACATCATCATCCCCATTTTAAGACAGGGAACTGGAATGCAAAGACACTAACAGTCCTGTCCCAAGTCATAGCAGTAATGGAAAAGTCAGACTTCCAACTGAATCCCCCTGACGCTGAACCCAATACACTGCTCAGGCCACATTGTATGGCTTAAGTATGAATTCCTCCCTCTACCTGTAAAACCAGCTTTACCCAAACTAGAGAATTTCCAGAGAGGTTTCATAGGCTAAAACTATATTAAAAAATTAGTTATTCAATTTTGATGGGGTGACTGATCACTTTAAGACCTTAGAAATTTCAGCAATGATAACCACGCCCCCAAACAAACAAACAAACAAACAAGCAAACATAGTGCCAGTGAGTCCATTTCCCTCATATCCACTGTCATCAAGTTCATGAGTCTGACACACGTGACAGTGTACAAAGCACTGCAGAACTGTTCCTTGGGGTTCCTGAGACTCTTAACCTTGACTGAGCAGACAGCCTCAACCTTCTCCTGTGTAGTGGCTGGTGGGTTTGAACCACTGTACTTCCAAGGGTGTCTAGAGAAACAAAGCCAGGGGCACTCATTTGGGTGCAAGAAAGAACTTTCTTGAGAGGGATTCGATGTGAGAGACCCTCAGCCAAGGAGGTCAGTTCAGGCAAAAGACTTTATTTAAGTCTTACTAGGGTCAGACACATAAGATTGGTGTCTGCCCACCCAGAGGCAGAGAAATGTGGGCTTTAAAAGGGAGTTTTGTGGCTGGAGGGACGTTGGGCTCTTTTGCCTCTGTGGGGTTATTCTGGGCAGTGGCCGGGCGAGTTTGGATTGTTCTGGATTCCTGAGCAGAGCAGATTTCTATTTCATGGATATCAAGAAGTACTTTCATTTCCAAAACCTGCTCCCGTCTCGTCTAACTCAAGTTCCCAGATCCAATGCTAGCCGGAGCCCTCTACACATCCACGTTGGTGGCCCACTGGGGCTGCCCCTTGAGGCTGATAAAGAATCCGAGCACATCCGAAGGTGAAGGCAAGAGATAAAAAGGGTGGTCCCCTGTTTCTCTCTTCCAAAAAGTCTACACCCCCAAGGAGAAAGGTGAGGCTTTTTACTCCCTTAAAGATTTACCATCTTAGAAACTGTTCATCTGGGTTGACTAGAGAAACAAATGCATAGACACTCGCATGTGTGTAAGGGAGAACTTTATATCAAAGAGCAATTGCACATTAAGAAAACATCCCAGCGTAGTCCACATTAAGTCCATAAATCCAATATTAGCCCATTTGACCAGTCTATAAATTATTCTTCAGACTTATGCAGCACAGGTAATGAATGTGCCGAATGCAGGAAGAAAGAACACAGGCCAGTGGGTGGAAAGTCTTGTGGACCCAGTGGCAGTGGAAGCATCTCAGTGCTGGTGTAGCTCCCCATTGGGCTCCTTCACTCCATCAGCATAGCATATCTGGTTTGTCAGCAGGAAGATGAAGCAGAGAGTGAGTCTACCTCCAATGAGCTATGTGTCTACTTGGTACTTCCAAATGAGGTCATCATGCTGTGACCTGATTGGCAGGCTAGACTCCACCCCTCCAAAAGTTGATAGGAGATTATGTAACTACCACAGAAACCCCTGGGCAGTTTCTAAGCCATCCTACAGGGTGTCTATAAATTGGAATTGACTTGATGGCAGTGAATTAAGCATGATGCATTCCTCATTGAAATCTCAAACATCCTAGGAATAGAGCTAATTTTCTGCCATTTACATTGGAGCAAGCTGAAGCTCAAAAAGAGTGAAGAACTTGTTCAAGATAACACAACTTATAAATGAAAGCTACGGATGGATTCCCCACCCCATCCCCACCAAAAAAATAAATAAATACATTTTAGTCCTAACCCTTACAGCTGTGAACATGACCTTGTTTGAACAAAGCTTCTTTCTTTTAAGATGTTATAGGTTAATTTAACTAGGAAAAAGTAGGTCCTAATTCCTTCTGAGTGGTGTCTAAGAAAAGGGGAGAATTGACAAGGAGAGACTGTCACATGAGGGTAGACTGATTCTGCAAAAGACACATCTACAAACAAACAAACAAACAAACAAAGGCAAGAGAAGCCCAGAAGCAGTAGGAGCTGGAAAAGAAAGGAGATCTTCCCAGAGAGCAGAGAGAAGGGCCTGCCTGGGGCCCTGAATTCAGACTCTGGCTTTTAATACGGAGAGATCCACAAATATCTGTTTTTTAGCGTCACCAGCTGTGAAGTATTTTGTGAGGGAAGCCCTAGGAAACTGAGACAGCAGGGAAGCTGGGATTCAAGCTGACGTCATCATAGCTCCCAAACTTTCAAGCACTTCTACTGTCACCCTCTGCCTGAGTGCCAGTGTGCACAGATCCATAGCTGTGCAGGCTGGGACTGTGAGGTCCCAAAAGGACCTTGCCAAGCTCTGGGAAACAGCAGGAATGCCATGACTCATGCGAGAAGGTCTCCTGACAATTGACCCAGGCACCTGCCCTTCTGTGTATTGAAAACTCTCCGCTCTCTCTTTATCCATCCAGCAAATCCCTGACTCCAGGTGCTGGTCCTCAACCCGCCCCTGTTATAGCTCTACCAATAGGACTGCGGCTGCTCACCTCCTACCACACACACTAAGAAGTTGTGAGAGAGAAACGAGGGGCACTTGGCAAAGAAACCAAATGTTTTATAACAAACAGATTTCCCACTTTTCCCCCCATAGCACATCACCCAATTGCAACTTTTGAACAACAAAAGCAACTCTTGTTCTTTTGCTGTATCTCCAGTCACTAAAATACTTCAGGTTGACAACCTATTTCCGATCCCAGGTTAATTATGTCCTTATTTGCCTTGCCTAATATTTTCTATAAGTAGAGTCACATCAGAGACAGTATCTACTTTCTCCCCCTCCCATCCCAGTTCCCTGAAATCAGCCACACCGTCTGCATGCAGTGTGATGCCTGGGCGATGTTTTCCCAGACAATCATCCCCCGCCCCCACCCCCGCCCCCCGGCTTGTGGAGAATTTGAGCCCCAGGTTCTTCTGTTTCCATAAATTTAGTGTATTTGTAAGACTGTTTTAACTTAGGCAACTATAATAAGTATTCTTGCTTTGGCCTTTATTTTTAATTATAGAAATTCAAATACCATATCACCCTGAAATCATTATAATTTGCATTCAAAAGCAGTGACCTAATAAGTTACGCCTTTTCAGCCCCAGTAGTCTGCTGGATTTGTGAATAAATGCCACCGTCACTTCTGACAGCATCCTTAATGGTGTCTGGAGTTCTTTCTTCTTTACCAGGGAGGGCAAAGTTTAATGTTATTCATATTTCCAACGCATCATAAGAGCTAAGGGTTGATTGCTGGTAGTTCTTCGACAAAGATAACAGGAGAAAAACACTAGCCTATGACGAAGTGTTATCTTGGCTGGAGTTTAGTCACTACTCATCCCTAATCTTTCTCTAAACTGTTACTGTCACAAAGAAAAATCAATCGAATAAAACATTCCAGTAAAATTCAATCAGCACCATCACTTAATATTTGAACTTTTAAATTGTTGTTCTCAGAAATCAGTTGAGATTCATGACAGGTATAGAAAGTGGGAAGGAGGAAACACACTTATTTTACTGTCCTACCTGTGTGCCACTAGACCCTCGACCGGCTGGACTGTACCAGTGGCTGCAACAAGGGGCACACACATAAGAACAATTGTGAGGATGGCTCAGGACCATGTCGTGTTTCATTCCATTGTATGTATAGGCTTGGAACCCACTCAAAGGTACTTAACAACACAAAACTGATGTGCCATTCTGGTACCATCTAGAGATCGAGGTAAAAAAAAGCAAATAACAACAGCCAACAACACTAGTTTGGGGTTCCTGTTGATCTGGAGTCTTTAGAAGATTCGATGACAAATCATTGGAAAGATGAACTCCAATTGGCTAGCTAACTAATTTTGGCTTTGAGGAATGCCTGCTGGGAGCAAACATCCAAGCCAGCTAGGTGGGCCAGCTGGATGGGAAGATGGAGAATGGGCCCCAGGAAAGGAGAGAGGACGTTTTGACCGAGGTCGGGAAGGTCACACAGCACTGAGCTTTCTGTTTCTTCTTCACCGATCTTGTTATTCTGGGGACTGTCCACATTGGTTTCCCCAAAAACCCAACCTTAGGAGGTATTATGGTATGCAACATAAAAGAGGGTAGATAATCGGAAGAAATCATTCAAAATAAATAGAAAGGAAGCTAACTGTTTCAACAAACTCTTATGATTAATATTAGTTCACATTAATTACTTCATTATGTGTCAATCGCTGTGCTAAACACGTTTCCTGAAAAATCCCGCCTCATCTGGTGACAAAGTGACAGGGCGGTTCTGTGTTTTTGTGTAGTGATACTCAGGGAAGTCCAGAGACTTGCCCAAAGTTAAAGTAAGGGCATATATAAAGTATGGGCTGGTAATCAAGCAAAGTAATGATAGTTTTAAAAGCCTTGCTTATATTCAGACGTCCCTATGCCATTATTACACCTTACCATGCATTTCCACCTTCATGGTATTATAAGTGTCCCTGTGTAAATGTATATGGATATTTTCATTTACTCAGATAGTCTGCAAGTAAGTCCCTTGCTCATTTAACCAGCACTGCCTCCAAGAAAATAAAGTAAAATAAGGTTTATGTCATTGAGGAGTTTGCACTTAAATAGTAAAAGAAAGAGAGTGTACATGTAATGTAATATTAAATGGCAATATGTTTGAGTCTCATAGACCCACAAAGTGCTTTGGGACCACAAAGGAAGGGAAGGTTAATTTTGACTGGGATTTTGGGATGGCACCGTGGATGCATATTGCTATGCGGCTGCAAATAAGGGCTGGAATACGAATTAGGAATGAGACATTTGAAAAATTAAAAGGTAAAATAGAACTGGAGGATTCATAAGATATGGGAAGTGAATATGGGAAAGGAAAAATGACACATGACCAGCATTTTCACTCCTGGGGCACCTGTGGGACTGTGTCAGCCTGAAGAAGTGGGGAGCACAGAGAAAGAGTGGATTGCTGGCAGGGGAACCTGCGGCATGGGGCTAGCTCCTGATAGGGTGCACTTGCCCCATCAGATCTCGGGGAAAGATGCAGATTTCATAACCACTAACGTGGATGTGACCAAGGGAAGTTAGACCGTCACTTCAAGGGGCGAATAAAAATAAATAACGAGTGAAGGGGAAATACACATGAATTAAGCTTCTGGTGAATCCTCTCGGACCACAGACCAGGGATGGGAACTGCTTTGCTATCCTGCAGAATGCACTGGAAAGTGGATGACTGCCCTTGTCATTGTGTTAAAATTTAACACCATCATTTGAGCTCCCTTTTGGGTGCATTTGAATTTTTTCTAGTTTTAAGAGTGTCTACTTTATTTTTAATCAAGGTTTTGCTCTTTTTTACTTTTTTATTATTGCTAGTTTTTAAAGTTTGTTTGAAATGTTTTTTTTCTGTATATGAAATTCTGGATAGGTAAGTTTACGGAGACAGTACCACAGTAAGGCAGCGGAGGCGGGGAGCAAATGGGGAGCTAATACTCATGAGGACAAGAATGAAGAAAATGTCTAAAAATGATTGTGGTGGTGATTGTACAACTCATTTTTTTTAACATTTTATTAGGGGCTCATACAACTGTTATCGCAATCCATACACACATCAATTGTGTAAAGCGCATTTGTACGTCATTCTCAAAACATTTTCTCTCCACTTAAACCCCCGACATTAGGTCCTCATTTTTCCCCTCTCTCCCCACTCCCCCCTCCCTCATGAGCCCTTGATAGTTTCTAAATAGGTATTTTGTCATATCTTGCCCTGTCCGATGTCTCCCTTCACCCACTTTTCGGTTGTCTGTCCCCCAAGGAGGAGATCACATATAGTTCCTTGTAATCAGTTCCCTCTTTCCTACCCATTCTCCCTTTACCCTCCCTGTTTTGCCACTCACACCACTGGTCCTGTAGGGCTCATCCACCCTGGATTCCCTGTATTTTCAGTTCCTATCTGTACCAGTGTACATCCTCTGGTCTAGCCAGTCTTGTAAGGTCGAATTCGAGTCATGGTAGTGGGAGCAGGGAGGAAACATTTAGGAACTAGAGGAAAGTTGTATTTCTCATCATTGTTACATCGCACCCTGACTGGCTCATCTCCTCCCCGAGACCCCACTGCAAGGGGATCTACAACTCTTTTTAATATGCTTAAACTATTGAAAGGTATGCTCTGTGAATTATATGCCAATAAAACTGCTTTTCTAAAAAAAAAAAAGAATTTAGGAGTAAATAAAATAGAGTGGTGAGAGGCTCTTGCAGACATAATTTTAAATAAACCTTTGAGGTTCCTGGGAAGGAAACGAAGAGAAGGACGAATCCTAGATGCGAAGGGAAGAGTGTCTTCGACAGAAGCAGCGATGATCAGGAAAAGCCAGCCCCACCAAGAACCTAAGGAGGGTGGAGACTGGGACTGACCACCTGGCGGCCTCAACACAAGCCATTTCAAGACTGCCTAGGAGCAGCAGAGTGAATGATAAGGTGAAGTGAGATAGGAGATGCTTAAAGGACAAGGGGAAGGTGTTTTATTATGATAATGGAAGACTGACTATATTTGCAGGTGCGAAGGAAGGAGTCAGTCCAATGGATTAAAGCTGCAGAAAATTAATGAAGCAAAAGCCCAGAACACTGTTTAAAAACCCTTTCTGAAAACACTCACCAAGGATTGTTTTACAAGATAATAATAATGTCTCATCCTAACCAGCAGAGTTGCTGTTAAGATGTTTTGAATAGGATGGAAATCTGTCTTATTTGCGCCTTCTCCCTGGTGATTATCGAATATGCAGCCACCTGGGAGAATCCTCAAGTTAGAACTCAGCATGGAAGTAAGATCACAATGGAAGGTTGCTTTTGGATGACAAAGATGCCTATTTCCTGAGATCCAGGTAGAGGAGTAAGAAAAGGCTAAAGAAAACAGAAACATTTTGAAGGGAGACCATTGAAAGGACTCACAATAGATGGTTTCAGTCTGAAACAATAGAGTAAAGGTGCAGTAACAAAGTTAGCTACCACAAGACCCTTCAAATCTTCAAAACAAGTTTTAGGATTCCACCAGGGATAAACAAGGTTTCATTAGGTCCAGTTATTGCCTAGTTCTCCGGATCCTTATTGGTTGGCCTCCTCCTGACACAGAGAAGGAATTACCATCTTTCTTACCTGCCTTCGCAAAAGAAGAAATAGAAAATTTGCAATCAAGGGAGAGCTTTAAAAACAGTAAAGTTATAGAGACTTAGGGGTTGATAGGTATTCTGAGAGTAAGAAATTGAGGCTGTGGATTGAGGTCTTCATCAATTCACTTAGCAATTGTCCAGGAAGGGAGACTGTCACGGTCATCCATTGTAGGACGTCACAGCCACCCGGAGGACAGAGAGGTGCACTAGAGGAGTCCCCAGCCTGTGATCTTTATGCCAACAGATTACTGGGGCTTATTTCCTGCAGAGGTTCAAGGCTCCAACCTTTTAGTTACCAGTCAAGCCCTTCACCAAGGGCCATCAGGGCTCCTTGAAGGGAGATCTCATCTCCCAATTACCCGGAGTGCGCAGATGAGGAAACAGGTCCACAGGGTCCTGTTTCACCCAAGACCCTAACTATAGCCAGTTTGCAGCTTCTGGAGACCTTGAACTACTCCTCAGATTCAGACAGAAGCGTCGCCTTTCCTCTCCACCCTCTGCCTCATGACCTTGGTAATGGAGGTGCCCAGTCACTTAAAAAGCTGCAGTGCTTTTTAGTTCTGTGAGAACTAATAAGAAAGTCCCTAAATTGTTTTCAGCTCATTGCAAGGGGGCTGGTGGTGGTAAATGTTCAATTTCTTCTTTATTACCATGATTATGTGAACCAGATTGAATTTCTGCGTCTCCAAAGAGTTCCTTATGAATAGTGTGAAGGTTCCCATTTTAACCAAAGCCAGTTTTAAATTGCCCATAGACTACACAGATAGCAGACTGTAATAACTCAGTTGCTACACTCAGTACCTTATTTGAAATCAAAAGGGAAACTAGCAGGCTCAAGACAGCTACCAGGTAGAGCCTGCAAAACAGTATAAGTTATCATTCTGGGTAAATAAGAAAGGGCAGTGGATGTAATGAAGTCAGAGGGTCTCTGAACAATATGGCTTCCGTACATGGGCAGGCACCTGAACCCTGTGGGCCTCCTATATGAGTATGAATTAGACGGCTTCTTCGATTACTTCCAAGATCTTGTCCATTTCTCCTTTTGCCATCACCTCTCCACCAACAAAGTCCTGAAATCGTTTTTTGGTTTCTTTTAACACCGATTATTTTATGGATGACAGGTCCCGGCTTTTTTGGTTTTGTTTTATTTTTTAAATCACGAATAAATTACAATGAAACCAGGTCTCAATTTCAGCTTCCTTATTGGAAAAGTAGAAAATGTTGAAATAAGTATCCTCCACTCTCCACTCTGCGCTTCAATGGCTCCCTTCTTTAGTCGGTTGCTGCAGGCTAGTGGCTGTTTATTTGTATGGTCTGCTGCTCTGTGCCTATCGCCAGGGAGCACTTTACCATTTTCTTTACCTGTGTGCAGATGCCCCTGAGCACCTTTCCGTCTTCTTTTTCTCACATCCTATCTAAGTGTGCAATCATTCGTGGGTCCTCACAGGAGCCCCCTGGGCTGGTTGAAAAGAATTAAGCAGAGCTGCCAGGAGAGGGGTGAGAGGGAGTGTGGTAGGGAACCTGCGTTTATTCTTCATTCATCTTGAAGCTCTAAAGCAGTGGTTCTCAACCTGTGGGTCACGTCCCCTCTGAGGGTCGAACGACCCTTTCACAGGGGTCACCCGATTCATAACAGTAGCAAAATGACAGTGATGAAGTAGCAATGAAAATAATGTTATGGTTGGAGGATCACCGCCACATGAGGAACTGTATGCAAGGGCCGCAGCCTTAGGAAGGTTGAGAGCCACTGCTGGAAAGGGACTGCTAAGGGCAGCATGTAGAAAGGAGCTAGAGTTAAAGAGAGCCGTGTTGGTTGGAGTCCCTCAGGAAAATGGCTAGAAAACAGAAAACTAGTGAATTCCTTGTTTCCTGGGTGGAGAACCATCTGTCTGTCTGACCCCTTAAGAAGCAAAGCTCTCATTCTTAGAGACACTCAATTTTCTTCTTTTTCACTGGATTTAGAGTTGTTTCCCAATTTAGTGCATGTTTTTTCATATTTAAAAAAACATGCTGTGGTGTTAATTCACAAGTCACAGTTTCAACTCTAATACACTGGAGTTCTGTGATTTTTCATGGTCTCTCAAAATCTCAATTAATTTACTATCCGAATGTTCCTATAGTGGATCCATTTATAAAAAGAAGCTCTGTCTAGATATGCAAAATGACTTAGAGAATGGATACCAATATCTAAGTGCCTAATATAAGTGCCTAATAGTTTTAATTATCTAAATATTTGTTTTAGATCTCTAATTGTATACATGTAGAAACAGTTTCACACATCATATTTAATAGCACTGAGTTCTCCAAGAACTTCCTTTCTCTGCAAACTAGATCACAATATTTTTAGTGATGAAAAAATATATACAAACTCAAACTGACAGCAATTCATGGATCCCTGATAGTTCAATATGCTCTGGTATATGTCAGCAGCTGTACAAAATGATTACTAATAGCCTAACTTCAGAATTGTTTAAGAAACATTTCATTCCAAATTAACTATAATTTTCTTCTTTCAGATTATACCGATGCATTGTTGAGATTATTTTCTTTCCTTGTATTCTATTTTCTTTATCTTGTAGGAATTTTTTTTGAGACAAAAAGTAAGAAACAAAAAATCCAAAAGACTTTAAGAAGAAGGTATAGGGAAGTAAGAGAAAAAGAGAGGTCATTTTATGATTTTACCAAGTATTCCCAATACATTGGGTATCATTTGTTTCCAAGGTTATCCTCCTTAGAGGGGCTAACACATGAGTGACAACAAAAGTTGTTCTAGATAAGGCAAGGTGGGAACTCAAGTAATTGACAGCAAATCAGGAGACCTTCGTCTGGACCCTGCAGTGAGAAATTTGTCCTGGCAAGCAACAGGAAGGAAGATATCTAGCTAGAAAATTCTCTACAGAAAACCAATAGTTAAATATGAAGTTGTTGTAATGCTGCAGTGAAGTCATTGCTAACCCCAACATGCTTCTGAAGATGCTTCTTGGAAACTTGAAATTGCTGTTGTGAGCTAATTGGTAACAGTGGACCCCACGAATAAAGCTTCAGCAATCAATCAGTCAGTCAACAACATCTGGATATTTCAGACCCCAAATCCACATGTTCCCCGAATGATACCAGCTACTTGGCTCAGCCCCAGAGAGCTTTGAATGCAAACACTTCACTGAACTTCAAAGCCTAAGGATCTTAGTCGTTTTGAGTACTACGTTCCAGACCAATACGAAGTGCTACTTGCCTGCTACTTTCATGGAACCTTGAAGTTAGCCTGATGAAGTAAGCAATACTTTTTTTTTTTAATCCCAAAATGAGATCACCAAGACTTGACTTAAGTTACTTGGCTAAGAGCAAATAGCTAGGAAGTCACAGAATAAGATCCCAACCCAGAACCACTCGAACCCGGAGCCAGTGATTTTAACCACTACACAAAACCACTGTGTTATATTCTACACACACTTGTTGAAAGTAGACTGTCCATGCAGGCCCAGAAGCCACAGCAGAACATGGTTCAGGCTAACAGCCATGATAGTATTTTCTCTGAATCCTCACTAATGCCGAGGATCGTACAGGCACATGGTAGGTTATTTGAAAAACACCTTTTGAATAGAAGTCACCGATAAAGACTGTGTTCTAATACTTTGTCCTCTGACTTTGTCATGACAGGATGAATCCATAGTATTTTAGTCATAATGATAATGTTATTAGAACAGGAGTGAGATGGCATTATGAATAATAGATTTCAATCTATTAAGCACAGAGCTACAGCAGCAGTGTAATACCATAATGCAGGATTATTATAAAATCTTAAGAGATTACTGTAACTGGCACTGATCCACTTTACTCTTAATAAAAACAAAAAAATACTGAGAAACAGGCTTTCTCATTATTTTTTGTTTTCCCGAATAAAACAAATAAATATATGGGGTTGTGCAGTGGGGCCGGAAGTAGGGCAGTTGAGTCTTGATTTTAATGCGAAGTGGCTCAATGATTCTCAGCAAATGGTGGAAAGTTTCAGGCCTCAACTTCTCATGGTTAAAAGCAGAGCATCTGATTTTATGATTTATAAGGTCCTAACTCTAAAATGCTATCATTCTAGAGGCTTGCATTAGACTCCATAGCTGAAAATGCTTCCTTTTAAAAAATATTTTATCCTTTGCCAAAACTTGTGCAAAATATCTTTTGCAAAATATTCTATGCCAGAGGATCCAAAGGTGCTTTCTGGCAAGTAAGGTCAAACCCCCGTATGGCAAGAAAACCGCAGCCCTTCCTCCATAAGCTGGGGTACCGCACAACCCTGGTGTGTCTATGTCAGGGGATAGGAGTGGTGCTGATGATGCTAGCAAAAGGTGATGATGGAGCAGGTTCCTATGGCTGCCATCACAAATTGCCACTCACTAGGGAGCTTAAAACAACAGAACCATATCCACTGTAGTTGAGGAGGTCAGAAATCGTATATCCCATTGTCCACGTGGCTGGTTCAGTTTGGAGGTGCTGAGGGAGGACCCATCCCGGGCTTCTTTGCTGGCTTCAGGTGATGGCAAGCAACTCTTGTCACTCTTTGCCTCACAGCAGCAAACTGTCCATCTCTGCCACTTTCTTCAGCGGTCTTCTCCCTCAGTATCTCAGTGTGTCTTTTCTTTTCTTGTCTCTTAGAAAAACACTTGCCACTAGATTCAGTGCCCACCCTAATCTAGGATGATCTCTTCTAGAGGCTCTTCCCTTACTTATATCTGCCAAGGCCCCGACTCCCAATAAGATCACATTCTGAGGTTCTAGGAGGACAAATCTTTTGGGGCCACCATGCACCATAGCCCCAAACATAGTTAAGCACATTGAAGACATTGTAGACATTTTCCACAACTTTCCTATCACAAAAACAATGCTTAATTAATTTACCTGAAGTGTGCTTATCTGCTCTGTTGAGACTAAGACAAATCTAACATAATATCACTAAACTTATCTGATTTACCATTATTAATGTCTTCTGAATAATAACAAAACTTTTATATACAAGACCTGGGAAAGATGAATGTTGGGGGTCTAGGTCCACCTTTCCATTAATTAGCTGTTTCCCAGGTCGGTGCACTAGGCTAATGCACTTGTCTGCTAATCAAAGGTAGTGATCCAAATCTGCCCAGAGGTGTCTTGGAAGATCATCTTGGTGACCCATTTCCAAAAATTTAACCATGGAAATTTCTGTGGAGTGCAGTTCTTCTTCAACACACATGAAAGTGGAGTGAGTAAGACTCGACTTGACAGGATCTACTTTATCTTAGTCAACTAAGTGACTTTTCTGGATCATGTTTTCTTCGTCTTTAAAATACATTGCCTAGCTCTAAGACAAGGTATGCTACTGTGTTAGAGGAAAAACCATCTTATTTGATTATAAAATAATAGCATATATTGCAGAAAGACCACAGGCTGGTGGGTGCAAACTCATGTGGATCCAATGGCAGTGGCTTTATCACAGGACTCTCAGCAACCAGGAAGGTGAAGAGTGGGGCCGGGGGTAGTTCCAGGATCCTCCTTGTGACAAGGCTGCATCCACAAAGAGGCTGTAACCTAGTCAATGGGCTGAACTCCACTCCTACCCTTTTCTATATCTTCAAGTTGCATGAAATGATTTCACTACCACAGAGTGTTAATAATAAATACACCTGTACTTGCAAGATAGATAGTATTATAGGATGAAGGACCTATGAACTTGACTGTGATCAGACTGCATATACAGTCCTGAATATGATATTTTAGTTGTTGTGCGTATACTGTCAAGTTAATCCCAACAAACAGTAACCTTACAGTACAGAGCAGAATGAGTCCATTGGATTTCTTCATCGGTAATCTCTACAAAAGCAGACCATCTCTTCTGCCCCTTCTCAAGCCACTGGTGGGGACACACTGCCATCCTTTAGATTAGTAGCCAATTGCACTACCAAGGTTCCTGGAGACTTGGTAGGGGTCTCACCCCAGACAACTTCAGGGACCACGGGAATGGAGCAGGAATTGAGACAATAAACAATGATGGGAATTTGAAACTGGAAAGTACATACCCTGAAGAAGCCATTCAAAATCTCTTTGCATATTCTCTTCTTTAAAGACACACACCAAAAGACGTTGTGCCAAACAAAATCCATCTGTGGGTCGAGACCCACTTGCATTCTTCGAGTTATTAACAAATCAAGGGACATTCAGAAGAAAGTGTCAGAATCTGAAATCACCCCGATCGGGCAGCTTGGGGAACAATCCAGTGAGTGGGATTCTTCAATGGAAAAGAATAGTAGACCCTGAGGAGTTTTGTAGTTGTCTTCTGAATGTTTGAAAGTCGTTATTCAGAGGAGGGTGTTAGAGATGGTTTATCTTCCCATAAGAGGTAGAATCAGTAAAATGGAACAAACTATTGATTGAATGAGTTCATATTTACAACGCACCTAGGATAGTGTCTGCCCAGAGTAAACACTACAGACGTGTCTATTAACTGAATGAAATGGACTTCATATTCAGAGCTGTCCAAGGCTAAAATGAGTTGTGCCTGTGGTAATTGGAAGGGGAGAATTTGTAGGGAAGTAGGGGACTAGGAGTCAGTATCCAGAATAATAGAAAGCCCACCCAGACTTGGAGATCCTCAGTGGCCAGATCTGGATAGCTCTCTAAGGTAACTTGTTAATTTTGCTCTAAGTTAACACACTCGGTACTGGTGCAAATCTGAATGTGGAGTACTAAAGATACTCTATTTAATCCAAGTAGAAAAATGAGGCGCCCCGAATCACTGTGGCATTGCTGCTTGCCACAAAAGTGGGGATGAAGATTTTCTAGGCCCTCATTTCTGTCAGACATAGTTGTAGTTTGTTTATGTCTGAGTTTTATCTTCGCATTAACTGAGGAGAAAGGTATTTTATCCCCATTTTATAGACATAAGAAAATTAGGGTTCATTTTAATAAACTTGCTCAACTCTAATACAACTCTTGAAGAAGTACAAATCAATAAAGTCTTGTCTGGAGATTAATTTGGCAGAACCTATACAAAATTTTAAAGAACAAAATAATTGCCTTATCAATTTTTTATCTCACTATTTATCCCTCAGAAACACTTTCACAAGCATGCATGCCTATGAGCCATCATCTTCATTGCAGGAATTTTAAAAAGTATTGAAATTTGGAGGCAATGCAAGGTTCTGTCCTAAAATAACTTCAATGTAGCTCTATTCTAGAATGCGTTAAGTATAATAAAATTTTTGAGGTAGATAAATTATTCCTTCCAGAAGGAATTTTGGAGGTATTTTTGAATGCAGAAATACAGATGCAAAACATTATATGTATAAAAATAAGTTTTTTACTTACAAATGATATATACGTCTTACAAACTATACATACATCAGTAAAAGGTCTGTAAAAATATATACCGAGGTGGAGGAGGGAGAGGGGGAAATAAGGAGCTGATGCCAGGGCCTCAAGTAGAAAGAAAATGTTTTGAAAAAGATGATGACAACATATGTACAGATGTGTTTGACAAAATGGATATATGTTTGGATTGCTATAAGATCTGTAAGAGCCCCCAATAAAATAAAATAAATTTTATATATATATCGAGTTATTATTGGAAACTACCTCTGAAAGCTGCAAATGAAAGAGGAACCACTTACTACTCCACTCTTGCGTATTTTTAAATCATTTTAAACAAATGAGTGCTGCTTTTTTTTATTGTTGTTGTTTTGTTTGAAGTCGAAATAAACCCAAAGTCATAGAAGCAGCCATTGGGGGTGGGGGTGGATGTCAGGATTTAGCGCAGTACTTCCTCCTGAATCAACATCTCCATTTATAATTCTGGAATTCTCCATTTTAGAAATTAGTTTACACTTTCTGGGGTAGAAAAGGATGCACAATAAAATTCTGTGAGAGGAAAAGTGATCACTTTCCAAGAAAAATCAATTAAAGCCTGGACGGGGGCCATTGCAACAACCGCAGAGGCATTCTTCTGCCAAAGACTGGAAACAGTCGCCTCGACATGAACGATTGTACAAAGCAATGTTGTGTCACCTCAGTTTATCTTCCCAAGAGTGTAGTTCTTCACAGAAGTTCCACCTACTAAGATAAATGGCCCCAGTAGACATAGGTTTAGCTACCTCGCTTGATCATTACAGTATCATTTTCAAATGCTCCTTTGAGCAATGGGTTTATATCCCCAAATGTAAACCTTCAGCATCACAACATAATTTTTCCAATCAGTGTTCTGCTCAAAATTCAGGATTCTAATAAATCACGTACTCACAGTATGAATTCCAGAGCTGTGGGGTTTTTAGAAGATGACACTATGCAATAATAGTGCTGCATATTCATAAATATTAATGAGGTCCCACAGTCTAAAATGAAGCAACCAGAAGAGTAGAGCTTAGATAAAAATCTCAAAAATATGCCCACAAATCCAAATATGGACAAATGAAGCAGTGATAAGAAACGATCTCCTAGAAACAGAGGGACTTCCATGTAAAGGGGAATGGCATGATCACATATATAAAGAACATGGTTGAACAAATATAAAGAAGCTCAATCTGTTAAGACCTTCCCTTCCCTCATGGGCATTAGCCCTAAACTCTCCACATAGGAACACACGGTATCTTCACCTGGGCTGCCTATCTGAGCTAAGCTACTGATACATATATAAATATGGACAGGAAATGACTCACACAATTGTAGGGGCTGGCAAGTCCCAAATCCAAAGGTCAAGTGAAAAGCCAGAGCCCTTTGCGGGATCATGGGATGATGATGGCTGGAAAATCCACAATCTTCAGGTCAGCCAACGACTGAAGATTATTGCAGGTATACAATCCAAGAATCATAGGCCTAGCAATGAGACCAGTGAATTGTCAAAGAATAAACTCCGCTCTTCCCTTAGCGGTCTAAGGTGATTTGCTAAAATGGTAAGCTACTCACTTGATCCAGAAAACCCCACCGAATCATTGTAAACCAAGAGGGTTGAATCTTCCGAGTTCATTTTAAGAATACCTATGAGGCTGCTCCAGGCTCTCAAGGGGATGCATATCCAGAAAGCCACCAACTATTTGAAAAACATCACTTTGCAGAAGCAGTGTGTGCCTTCTGACATTACAATGGTGGAGTTGTGAGGTATGCCCAGGCCAAACAGTGGGGTTGGCTTCAGGGTCGGTGGCCCAAAAAGAGTGCTGAATTTTTGCTGCATGTGCTTAAAAAATGCAGAGTCATGTTGCACTGAAGGGTTTAGATGTGGGTTCTCTGGTCATTGATCACATCCAGGTGAACAAAGTCCTCATATATGCACACACAGTTCTCGAGTTTAGCCCAGAGAAGACTTACAGAGAATATAACCTAGAAATCACTTAAAAACTTTCTCTAAGATCAATTCGAAGCAAGTAAGTTATTCCACTTAGCTTCTATAGCTTATCTCTTCCAGAAAATTTTTGTCTCTGTCCTCTATTTTGAATCAAAATTCTGAAAGAAAAATATGAAAGAAATGTATAAACTCAGGCAAATGCTAAGACCAGAGAACTCTTTGTTTATGTTGCTAAATTACTGACAATATCACTGCCATTCAGTCAATTCTGACTCATAGCGACCCCACAGCAGAGCTACCCTGGTGGGTTTCTTAGGGAGTAGGAAGCCTTCTTCCTGCCCCCCCCCGCCCCCCGACCCTCGCACCCCAAATGCAGCTGGTGGTTTCAAACTGTTGACCTTGCGGTTACCCTATGCGTAAACCACTATGTAACAGGTCTCCTCTAAAAGTTTAACAAAAATCATTTTGTTACAGCTACATTTGTAATGCAAACTTTGCAGAAGTTAGCAAATAGTCGTGTGCTTTAATATATGTATTCATTCTACTGATTAACCACCTAATGGCTCCAAAGGAGCTATTAATGCAAAACAAAAACTGAGAAGTGTTCGTTTAAAGATAAACTTTCCATCTTTTGTAGCTCCAGGTACGGAGGATGCATAATCATGAGTAATCAGATAAAATAATAAGGTACCTTCAAACATTTGGGCACTTAAGGAAAGTCGTTACGTTAAATCGTTCCCAAACAGCATATCATGACTCTATTGAATGTGTGTTTGGTATATTGTTATTCTTGGTTTTTTCATTCCTGTCTCTCCTCTTGTCAATATTTTACCAGAGACAGAAGCGCCAACAGAAGCAAACATAGAGGATAAATGTGCCTATATGGGATATGCATATGTTTCAGCAGCATATTTAAGTAAAGGATCATTAATCAGAGAATATCACAAGTTAAGAATTTACCTGAAACCTAGGAAAAGTCCTGAATGGCTAATAGAAACACGTCAAACTGATGACCAACTAGACCCCACCAGTAATACATCTAGTAGATAATAGAAGGTGTTCAATTAATGACTACTTAGTATGATCATTATTATACTCACTGGACTCCACAAAGGACCTGAGATCACTCATCTCAGCAAACTTATTGAGATTAAATGCAGAGAAGCATAGGACGCATTTTGCTAAGCCAGGCCCACTTATAATGACAAAGTGTTACAGTTGGTATACTCACCATAAGGGGGGAAATTTGGGAAGTTATAAAAGGGAGACGTAATTCAAAAGGAAGAACAGTGCAGGACCATTTGCACCTGAACAGATCATTTAGACTATTTATAGTAATCAAGGAGAGTGTCGTTTAATTTTTGCAATGCACATACTTTAGGTTCTAACGGTGACTCTGTTTTATCTGGAGCCAGACACATCGGGTGAGATCCTCACTCTTCTTATTAGTAATGTTGTTATCTTGGCTAATTTATTTAGTAACTGAGATCTTCCGTTCACTCCCCTCGTGAGTGAACATTGTAACTTCTCCCTCACAGCAGTGTGTTCAAATGACGTCTGCAGTATAAATTCACAGGGCTCAGGGCAAGGAATCCACTTATTCTATGGTAGCTATATTAGTAGTAAAGGTAGTAGATATTTGGCTTCAGAAGACATGGAAATATACAATGCATTTGAAAGGATCTCCATCAAATATAATTTAGTGCTATTAAAAATGTAGTCACTTAACAGGGTACGCTTTCATTATCCAGAATATGCACTTGCAAAAAGAACTTATGACAATCCTACTTTCTACCTCATGCTGCTGTGAATGCATAGGGAGAGTTGATATATAATTGAACACAGACAGATGAAAAGCTATGTAATCAAAAGGCAGAAAGGGGGAAAAATCATGTTCTTTTCCCCCCTCCTTTATATGGGTCAAAGCCAGTTCACAAATATCTCAAACTTGAAAGTCAAATGAATAATTGGTCAAAGGAGACCAGCAGCCCTGGAACTGGGACGATATTCATTTGGAAGGACTATCTCCCCTGGGGTTTGGTCTTGTTTTTGCTCTTTTCCATGGCACGTCCCTCCTTACCTATTTGGAAGAACGGGAATGAATCTGGATCCCTGCAAAGTGTATTGGCACATGCCAGTGAAAGGGTCAGAGGAATGTGTCTTTGAAAGAGTTAATTAAAAAAAAAACATTCACATTGTACTCATAGATTATCCAAACTGTTTAGTATTCACAGTATTTCATAGCCTTTACGAGGATAAGTTAAAGAAATCAAATCCAATTCAACTGCCATAGAATTATTCCAACTTAGAACAATCCTCTATAGGGTTTCTGAAGTTTTAAATCTTTATGGCAGCTAACAACCTCATCTTTCTCCCATAGAGTATCTGATGAGTTTGAACCACCTACCTCATGCTTTCCCAGCCCAGCATTTATCTGACAGTACCACCAGAGATCCTTAAAGGAAAGGGATAATTGTATGGAATAACCAGTGCCTCTCCAGCACTTGGAAAGTATTCAAGAAATACCTATTGAATTAATAAGTGCATTTATCTTAACTTGAATGTACAGAGACATATTATCATACATAGAAAGAAAGATGGATGAATAAACATACACAGATAAACACAACCCACTTCTATCAAGTTGCTTCTGACATACAGAAAACCTATAGGATGGAGTAGAAATAGAAATCTTTATGGGAACTCACAGTCTCATCTTTCTCCCATGAAGCAATTGGTGGATTCAAACTATTGACCTTGTGATTATCACCCTGATGTAGAACTTCTTATACCATTAGGGCTTCTAGATAGATAGATAGATAGATAGATAGA
>NW_022108124.1:5278783-5288514 GCF_000313985.2 Echinops telfairi | reverse complement strand
TGGATTCAAACTATTGACCTTGTGATTATCACCCTGATGTAGAACTTCTTATACCATTAGGGCTTCTAGATAGATAGATAGATAGATAGATAGATAGATAGATAGATAGATAGATAGATAGATAGATAGACAGACAGACAGATAGATATAGATAGATAGATAAAAAATTAAATGCTTGAATCAAAATATTTGAATCTCTATATTATTTACAACTCTTTGTGAACCATAGAAACAGTACTTGAATATCTCCAAGCAAATGGGAAATTTATTAGAGTTGAATGAATGACATTTGCATAGTTAGTCTAACTGCTCAACTTGTACTCTCTTCATTTCTTGGCTGTTTCTTTTGGAATGGCTACATGTTTTTAAAAGTTTCTCTCCATATAGTAGGAAAAGATTACCACCATGCACTGCAGACTTATGCAGACTTTGCATCCAGAAGGAAACGGCCCTCTTTGGGCAGCGAATTGCCTACAGAGCCATTCCAGATGCATCTGCCTGACTCGATGACTGCAATCAGAGCAACCAATCATAATGTGTAGAAGACGAATGGGTTCCGGATTTGCCATTCTGGTTTACATGCACATGGTCATGTTAGGGGTTCAGCAGTGGGAATCGTTCCCTTACTGTGTGGTGAAGGGAGGAGAGGCAAAGTAACGTGTCCCTACTGCAGTGCTTTCCTGTCCTCCGTTGGCTCTCTCCTTAGACTGCTACAGCATTCTGGGCATTTGTTTACAGACTGTCTCGGGTGGTTGTTGTGTGGCTGTCTGTTGCCATTGAGTTGCTTCTGACTCGTGGAGACTTTATCTCTAACAGAGAAAAACACTGCCCAGGTCTAGCTCATTGTCTCAGTTTGGTATATTTGAACCTGTTGGGGCGGCCATTATGTCAGTCCATCTCATGCAGGGGTTTCCCCCAGGTGCACTGAGCTACCAAACATGATGTCCATTTCTAGAGACTGGTCTTTTCTGACGATCCATTCAAAGTAAGCAAGATTAAATCTCTCCATTTGTGTTAGTCTGGGTACACTAGAGAAACAAATTCATAAACATGCATATGTGTATAAGAAAGAGCTCTATATACAAGAGTAATTAAATATTGAGAAAACATCCCAGCCCAGGCCAGATCAAGTCCATAAGTCCAATATTAGTCCAGATGTCTGATACCAGTTTATAAAGTCCTCTCTGACTCATGAAACACATGCAATGACACTGAATGCAGGAAGATCACAGGCCAGTGGGTGAGAAGTCTTTTGGATCCAGTGGCGGCATAAGCATCTCAGCACTGGCAGGGGTCTCTGTTTGGCTTCTCAAGCTCCAGAGGTCTGGTTCCATCAGCCTCACTCCATGTGCTTTCTCCATAGCGATGTCTTGCAGAGAGAGAGAGTGTTTCCTGCCTCCAAGCAGGAATATAGGAGTTCCCAGAATCCTCAGGAGAAGGTCATGCCCACACAGAGACCTAATTGGCTATATTCTGATTGACAGGCTAGACTCCACCTCTATCCTCTTAATTCTCAAACTGATACCAGATTGGGTAGCTACCACATCATCCTGGCTTCTAAGAGCATCCAGGTGGTATTTCCTCCAAGATGCATTTATTCATTCTTCTTGCCCATGGTCTATGCAAAGTCCTTTGCCAATAATAGCATAATATAAGCATTTCATTTCTCCTTAGATATTTCATTTTCATTGCTCAGCTCTCACATGCATATGAGGTGATTGAAAAGACCATAGCTTCAGCTGCTCACACTTTAGTCATCAAAGTGATATCTTTGTACTCTAACACTTCAAATATCGTTTGGCCTGGTGGCTCCGTGGGCTAAGCATTGGCCTGCTAACAGCAAGCTCAGTGATGCAAACCCACCAGTGGCTCTAGGGGAAAATGGTGAAGGTATCTTTTCTGCAAATATTTAAAGTCTCAGAACTACTAAGGAAAAATTCAATTCTGCCCTATGAGTCAGAATCCATGTGATGGCAGTGAATGTTGTTTGCTCTTGGCTCCTAACCGAAAGGTTGTCACGTCAAACCCACCCACAGTGCTACGAAAGAAAGTCCGGTGATTGGCTTCCACAGTGCATACACGGAAAGACAGGAAAAGAAACGGGGAAAAGTCCAAAACCGTATGGCTCTTGGCTGTCCTCTGTAAGACATTGGGGTCATAATGAGTCAAAATCAGCTTGATAGCAAGGCATTTAGTTATTTTTTGTTTGGGAGATTTTCCCAATACAAAACCATTCGATTTCTTGACTGCTGCTTGTTTTCCCTGCAATGCAGTGAGTGAAATATTTCCATTTCCAGCCCATTTACAAATCATTACTATCCTGAAATTCAGCCTTTCGGGCATTATTTATAAGATTTTATTTCTGACCTTCTACCTTATGGCATTCTGATTTCCATGTATTATGTTGGAGAAACAACAGATAGCCCACATAAAGAAGACCATGTTTTACACAACATTTTTAATCATTCACCAAAAAATACTTCTGAAATTAGTTTGTTTTTAGTCTAAGAAATTAAAAGTAGGTGAGAAAATGTGAGCATATTTCAAGAAAGATCATATCAGGAAGCCATGTGTCATTAAAATGAACACCACTGTAATGAAAGTTCACTAAAATTAAAATATTTTCAATCTCTCTCTGAACAATGACCAGGAGTACTGATGTCTTTTTGCTCTTGCTACAAGAAATGTTCACACTGTTAATAACTCATTATAACAAAGGACTTTACTTCTCACTTCTGCACATAATTGTTGCTAGCTTTTGTGGACATAAAAAAAGTGAACACTTGATTCTTAGAGCAAAGATCAAGTGGAAAGAGGAACAAAAGGTACTAGCTAAAACAGCAAAATCTTCCTCACAATGAAATAGCTGTCAAGAAAAATACAAAATGCAGCAATTTTCTTTTTTACAAGAAAAAAAAAAAGAAGGGGAACAAGTAGCTTGGACCATTTATAATTTTCACAGAAGTTTTACCCACATCATCTCATGAAGTGGACTGATTCAACAAAGCTGTAGAATAGATGTTAGATTTTCATCACTTTGCAGACAGGGAAACTGAGATTCAGACGCTAAGTGGTTTTCCCCAAAGCAGCAAAGCTGACCATCTTCTCATTCAAACATTTGTGAGCCCTTCTTACAACATTGAACCTGCATCCCCTGCCTTTCACATGCTAAACCATATACTTTAAAAAAACACCGTGTGCCCTTTGAATATAATCGCTAATTCATTACAATTTCATTCTGTTTTACTTTATCCCATATACTCGAATGATGATGTCTTAGATATAATTCTACTCCTAAATCACTTTTTTGTACAACTCCCCTTAAAACCAGCATTATCTAAAATGCAGATGACATCTAATAATTTTTATAAT
The DNA here is from genome assembly GCF_000313985.2 of Echinops telfairi. NCBI lineage: Eukaryota > Metazoa > Chordata > Mammalia > Afrosoricida > Tenrecidae > Echinops > Echinops telfairi. The sequence goes on along the minus strand of NW_022108124.1, from coordinate 5,285,142 downwards.
GTGGAATGGCCTGAGATTCAAGTAATGAATGTGAAATGACATTACCCAATCTTTTCTTATACTGAGTATTTAATAGTCACATTAAGAAAGTTCACTTGAAGGGTTTATGTATCACTCCAATCCAGTTCAACTAACTAGAGAAGAAGCAACCCCCATGCCTCTGATTCTCCCTCTCCTCAATCCCTGTTACAGGGGCTATAGGCTACCGATATAACCTAACTATAGACTAGCCAGAACCTGCCAATTCAGGACATTGGACAGCACACAGATTTTAATAAGAAATAAATAAATAAAGAGAGAGCCATCTACTGGTCACGCGTTTAAATAATCTTGTATAAAGTACTTCCGTTTCAAATCTTGGTTTAAAGGATTCTGAGCAAAAACAGGAAAAGAAGATTGTCTTCTTTTCCAGTTGGCATTTGTTCCCCCACCATACTGTGAGCTAGAGTGTCATTTCCATTTCCTTCCGCACATCAACCACATATGGCATCGGGCAAATCTGCCGCAGAAAGACCCCTTCAAAGTATTAAGAAACAAAGATGTCACTTTGAGGACAAATGTGTGCCTGACACCAAAGGCGGTGTTTTCTATTTCACACATGCATGTGGAAGTTGGACAGTGAGTAAGGAAGACCAGAAGGGGGAAATGTTATCTTTGAATTATGACGCTGGTGAAGAATATGAAATATTCATAGACTGCCAGACAAATGGACAACTCTGTCTTGGAAGAAGTACCCCCAGCATGCTCCTTAGAAGTGCAGTGGCAAGTTTTTCCCGACATACTTTGGACAGGTTCTCAGGAGGAACCAGTCTCTGGAGCAGAACGGCATGCTTGGAAAATAGAGGGTCATCCCAAAGAGAAAGACCTTCAGTGGTATGTGTTGACAACAGTGGCTGCAACCGGGGATTCATACACAGCAACACCTTTGAGGATGATGCAGAGCTGAACAGAGTCTGATTTTGCTGTGCAGGGGACATTCTGAGCGGAACCCAACTCAAGGACCCTTCAACAGCAACAAATGGGATAGTTGGCTCCAAGAATACTACACAACGGTAACTGAATATGGCTGCCTAAACAGTGCTCTTCAATGGAGCTCACTTCAGTTCTGTATGGTCTTACCATAGTAATCACTTATAGAAAAAGGACATGTGGTACTTAAGTTTTATGTCAACGTGTCTGGGCAATGATTCTCCCATGATATGATCTAACTTAGTGTGTTCAACTCCACAATGAGATCTTTTGTGAATGACCAAGGAGTTGTGGGAAGAATAGGGTCGAGTCTTTAATCTAGTCACAGCCTTGATACCACGGAGGGAAGTTTCATCCAGGTTTTGGCCCACTCTAAGTACAGATGGACACTATTCAAAAGTTACCTCACTTCTTCAACTAGATCTGGGTTCTGCACCTGGTTTTTAGACCTCCTGTTCCACAGCCAGATCCCAAGAACCATCAGTGGGTTACAGACCTGGATTTATTCGGCTCTGCTTCCCAAGCCTGTGGTCTTCCTACTGCGGTTTCCTGCTTCCTGTTCATCAGCCACGTCAGCTAAACAAGCCAGGAGAAGCCTTCAGCTTCAAACTGACCCTCACTAAATCCTAGGACATCAATCCTTATGCATTCTATTTTATTTTGATGACATTTTATTTCTTTATATTAATAGTTTGTACATCCACATTCTAATTATTAATGGATATTTGCAGTTTCTTAATTTTGAGTTAACCATGTTAGCAAATGAAGGTTCTAAAAGCTTTACTCGATCCATATCATTCAGAACAACTCTCTTTTGTGGAGTTGCATTTTATGTCCTTTCCAACAAGAGAAACTTGCCTTCAGGAATTACATCAGAAAACATTTTGCTCTTATACTGATGATTTTCACTGGCCACATTTTTAGAAGTAGATCTTTAGGTCCTTCTTTTTAGTCTGTCTTAGTCTGAAGTCTCCACTCAAACCTCTCCACCAGGCGTGAGCCTACTGATATTTGAAATATTGTTAGCACAGCTTTCGGCACCACAGCACCACAGAAGTCACCTCAGCATGACAGATGGGCAGAAGAGAAATCAAGTACTCTTTAAAGTCACATGGCTGAAGCTCTGCTCTACAGCATTCTTTCTCAGGTAAGGATGAGAACTTGTGGACCAACACTTCTGACACCCCTGCATTAACACAGAAAGTAAACCATGGGCCTCTCTTTTCACAGATGTCCTCATATTCTGCAGCTAATCTTCATTTTCTCACTTGCTTTTCAAGAAGAAATGTGGCTATATGTATAAGGAGGTGGATAGACAGGCATGGAATGGTATTTAATCATGTGCTTAAACTTATCTGGGCCAATAATGTTTAACTTCCGAACTTCAAGATCACTGCAAAAGTGAGCAAGGATAACCATAAATAGTAAAATATTATTCGACTTATAACCTTTTTTCTACAGGCTCTAGCAACCTGTAATGAGCTTGAGAAATTATTTCACTATCCCAGCCTCTCTTTCACTCACACTGTGAAACTCTGACCTTGTTATATCATTCTCCAAAATGTTCCACCTTCTTCCTACTGCTCTCAGAATAAAGAAAAGATTGTTTCAAATGACTTGGATCTCACCTATGAAGTTCAACATCCTTCCTCTCCAAATTCCTCAAAACTTTCCTCAAGACTCAGCTCAGGCCTCTGTCTATAAAACTCTGTGAGCTCTTCCCTACAGTGAGCAAAGGAGAATCCAGGGCCTGCCCTTTGTGCTTACACGATGGCACCCACCCAGGGATATTGCAGTAAGTTACATCTCCTGACGTGTTTTCTCTCCGTGCCTTTATTATTACCACAGAGTGCAGCAAGATGTAGCAGGCGCTCAATAAAGGTTTACTGAAAAACTGAAGACGGCAGCAATACAGGCATACTTTGGAGCTATTTGAATGTGGTTCCAGACTACTTGGCAAAGCTATTAGTGCAATAAAATGAATATTTTGGATTCCCAGTGCATATGAAGGGTATGTATATACATACTGCAGTATATTAAGTGTGCAATAGCATTTTTAGAAGTTCTAAATATGGCAAGGATATGAAAATGTGACACGGAGATAGGAAATGAACACGTTGTTAGAAAACCAATGCCCACAGAACTGCTTGGCACAGGATTACCTCAAATCAATGTGTTTTTGTAAAAAAAAAAAGTGACATCTGCTTAGTGCAGTAAAATGAAGTATACCGGTTCCCACTTAACAGAGTATCTTAAGAAACAGAAATCCATTCATTTTCTCAAGGGCAAATCCAGCCCACTTGCCATTGAGATGCTTGTGACTCATAACGACCCTATCTAGGGTCTTGTAAGGCTGTAAATCTTTGCAGAAGCAGGAAGCTGACCTTTCTCCCAAGGAGCTGCTGGTGGGCTTGAACTCTCACTCGGTGATGACCACCACCAAGGCTCCTTCTCTTGGGGGCAGAGCCAACCAAAGTCCTATCTTGTCTGATGCCTCAGAGATCCTACTCTCAACCAACACTAACGTAAGCTTATTGAAGATCTCAAAGAAATAGTCCCAGGATAAAACAACACAGTCATTTAGCACCTTAGTCTTAAAATAACAAGCATGATTTATTAGTCTTATGCAAAATTCTAGAGCTCTCTCTATCGACCTTGAGTAATAAATACTTGTAATCTTGCACAATTTGGTTGTTGGCTTGATTTCCTCCCTCTTCTGTTATACATCTTGAAAAATAAGACTGTAAAAACAATCAAGTCAAATGTGGATATCATGAATGGCAAACTTACTCATTCCAGATTCAGTCATCAGAATTTTAGTTACATGATGATACACATATATTTTTAAATTATGTATATCTTTTTAAAATTCACCAAAACTAATCTGTGCTATCACAGAGACAGTATGAAAGATATGCATTTAGGGAACAGGACTCTAAACAAAGACTTATGATCACTAAAAGAAGCCTATTTTATACGTGGAGGTTGTTCTTCGGTGTTCACATTAATCATTTCTTTACAAACACAAGGATTGTGAGAAGTTCTCCAGAAACCCGTGGATTATAATTGCATCTATAACGAGGAAACTAAACCTATCTAAGGAAAAATATTTTAAAACACCAACTCTGGGAGTTTATATTACCTTTTAATTGAGAACGATGTACAATCAGAGTTTGTAGAACTGCTTTATGTTTCTTCTTAAAAGCAAATTTAGTATTTGAACAGATTGTATTTAGCACCTATGTTTGTAGGAGGCTTGAGTCTAAGCATTACAATTTACAAAAAGTAAATAAGACTTAATCCCTCCACTGTAGAGGCTTAGTGTCTATCAGGGAAGTGGAGGTATTTACATAAATCAAGCCTATGAGATAAGGGGGATAATCAAGGACACCGGGGAACTTTCCCACCCGGATGACTCCCAGAACGATTTCACAGAGGCGGCATTGTGAGAAACATATTGCATGATATGCGTTCATTAAAGCACTCTGTGAATTCTAAAACACGGCCCAAATATTAAATGTTTTCTAAAGGGAGAATGGCATATAGACTTTAAAGTAGATATCAAATAAGGTAGCTTAGTTACGCCTTTTTAGATATAAGAACAAGGCTTGCTTGGGACATGGGAATGCAGGAAATATACATCAGACCTCACAAAAGAGATGCTAAGGTGGAGGAGGTCGAGCCTTGAGCGGAAACTTGGGTGTAAATCTAGAACACACCAGCATCTAGACAGCAGGGGTTGTCTCTGGCTCATCACTCTCTGGCTCTGTCACAGAATAACTCCTCCTCTAATTTGAGAATCACATGAGCTTTTTCCTCTGCAACATTATCACCACCCTCCTCTGCTTTGTAAGCATTGCTCCATCATCTCAAACTTTAAGTTAGACATCCTGTGAAGCTTGATGATGGGAAAGCCTTGGATCAGATGTGTAATTATTGTCCATGGAGCTTTGTCCCTGGCACAGTATAAATTTGGTTCAATGCATGGTCGTTCAATTTTGCTTTTTTATTTACATATCTTTCATCCATTCCATTGCCTATTGTTTTTTTTTTATTTTATACCCTCATCTTGTAGATGTTTTCCTTCTTGCTGAGAAAGGCAAAAGTAAGGCAATATACATGAAGATATATTCAAGTAGCTATAAGTGTGATGGAAATAGTAAAATATGTACAAAGGACTGGGACTGGGAGGGGGTAGAGTTTCTGTTTGGGGTTGGTAATTTCAGGAGGATCCCATACTTTGTGAGCAGAGGAGCAGGGTGAGAAGGATCCTGAGCAGAGGGCTGTTATAATATCACAATAAAATGTGTCAACGCTGCTAAGTTTCACACCATACCTCCTTCCATCTATGTTTAAAATTATATATATATATATATAATTATGAGCCATGAAAAGCCAAATACTTCCAAACATGCAGGCACAAATCTAAGAAAATAAAGAGACCATCTAGTGAAAATAAGAAATGATAGCAAGAATGCTGATGTGTTTCCTAGTCTGAAGTCATTAATATGGTAAAAGACCAATCAGAAATCAAGATATGATCCAAGTGTGTGAACCAAGAGGCTTGATCCTGATATCAGGGATCACGGTCATTGCTGATCTGCAGCACAGTGAAGGAAGGATGGTAAACTTCAAGTCAGATGGAATCCACAGATGGCAAATTTGGAAAAGATACTTACAATATGGACTGATTGTGCTTTACCCAAAGAACATCTTCACATTGACTGTAGGAACAAGAAATCCATCTTGAAGAGAATGAACAGCATTGAGGTCTTTATGCCAGAGGTATAAAGACCATCTTTAATTTGATCATGGATGAGCTGAGACTGAGTAGAAGTTAAAGAACTTGCTTAAATCCCAAATGTTTCATGGGAAAGATACTCCTTAACTCCAGATTCTTTTTTACAGTACCATGCTGTTTCATAAGTGAAATTATGATTTGATTCTTAGCACACATATAATATACTATATACATTATCATATATCATATGTATCTTCTCCATTCAGGACATCGTATAAAATAAAAATATCTTCCCATTTATTTAACCTAAACAAAAAAAACTCCCTGCCATCAGGTTGATGCTGATTCATAGTGACTTTATAGGACAAGGTAGAAGTGCACTATGCATAGAAAGTCCCGTCTTTCTCTAGGTGGTTTTGAACTGCTTACCTTGCGGATAGCAGCCTAACACCTAACCACTATGCCACTAGAACTCCCTAGATGGATATCACAGAAATATCATTCTTTTCTTTTTTTTTTAACATTTTATTAGGGGCTCATACAACTGTTATCCCAATCCATACACACATCAATTGTGTAAAGCGCATTGTACATCGTTTCTCAAAACATTTTCTCTCCATTTAAACCCCCGACATTAGGTCCTCATTTT
>NW_022108124.1:5261757-5277379 GCF_000313985.2 Echinops telfairi | reverse complement strand
GGAGACAACATGCATAAAAACAAGACAGAGCAAAACCAAGCAACAATGTACAACAAAACAGCAACAACATCAATCCACTGATGAAGAACAAATTAAAATATACATTCTTTTCATTGAGAAGTTTGCCTCCGATTTAGATGTTACATTCTCCAGTCTTGCCATTCTTTTCTACCATACCCAAGCTTATCTAAAGCTCAGTATTGGAGTAGTTGAGTTAGTCTAGGTAGACTAGAGAAACAAATCCACAGAAACTCATATATATATGTATGTAAGAGAGATTTTTATATAAAAGGTAAGTGTACATTAAGAAAGCATCCCAACCCAATCCAGTCCAGTCTAAGCCCACAAGTCAGACATTAGCCCACCGATCTACAAAATCTTCCTCTAACTCGCAAAACACATGCAAGAACACCGAGTGCAGGAGGAAAGCCGAGTCAGTGAATGCTGGCAGGGGCCTCCACGTAGCTGCTCCAGCACCCAGGGCTGCATCAGGGTAGGACCAAGTGGCTTTTCCTCAGGGAGTCTCACAGGAAGTGATCCTTGCCAGCTGAGGCAAAGAACTAGCTAGCTAGACAGCCACATACTGGTCTGACCATCAGAGAACAAGAGATCAGAGAACCAGAAAGGGGAGGCTCACTGAGCCATTTATCTATCCGCCCTTCAATTTAACCCACATGTGCTTATGGGCTAGGTTGGCACAATAAATCTTAACTATCACAGTAGTATACCAAAGATATTTTCATTTCTTTCTCAATAGATGCATGATTGTAATTATAAGATCATGGATTATCTAGTTTTACAAATAAGTAGAAATGGTTCAATAGATAAATTTTCAATTGACCTCTCCCACCTCCATCATTACTTCCAATTTACAAGTTATATAATTTACATGGAGGTTTCTTGTTTTGAATGATTCACTCCACCCCCATCAAATCCATTGTTCTGTATCTCCTTTAGCCCTTTCAGAAAAGATCAGATAGCAAACTTTTGTCTGTAATTTTATGTATATACACATTGCTAAGAATCAAATAATAATTTCACTTAGGAAACAGCATGGTGCAGTCAAAAACCAATGTGGAGTTAGAGAGTATCTTTATCATGAAATATTTGGGATCTTATGCAAGTTCTTTAACTTCTCTCGGTCTCAGCTCATCCGTGGTCAAATTACAGATGGAGGAGAAAATTCAGGTAGAAAAAGACCTCTGAGATGTTCATTTTTTTCTCAGGATGGAATGCTTGTTCCTACCATCAATAGGTTATAGAAGGAAATGTGTACAATCAGGCTCCATATAATCTCTGATTTAGGAGTGAATAGTTTGAAAGTGCACATTATTTAATTGGTGGGTGTGATGGTTACTCTACAGTTATTAATACATATTAAAATGGACATTTAGGTAATGAAGTTATAAAAATTACTTTTGTAGCTACAGGATAATTGCCATGTTAAAATATTATCTGTTTCCTATTTGCGTTTCACAAAGCAACAAAACAAATATACTGTTATACTAATCATAGGATACATTGTGTTTTCTCGTCTAAACCAGAATTAAAGTCATTCAAAAAATGTTAATGCTAAGTTTTGATGTTTTTCTGGTATAAGGAATTTATCAAAATCTTTATTAAACACAGTTGTTGGAGATGATATTCTATAGCCATAGATACTAAGTTCAGAAGTATCTAACATGACTAAGATACAACATATTATGACAATAATGATTTGAATTTTATTGTGTCTCTCACCATGACAATGACCTCAAGAGAACAGAGTTTGGAGCCACAAGACACATTTATTTCCTGAGGCTCAAATGGACTGGCTGTGTAATCTTGGAAAGTTACTTAACCTCTCTGAGGCTCAGAGCTCTGATTTACACCTATGGACATACGACCTGCTTTTCAGAGCTCTTTTGAATATCAAATGAGATCATGCACATAAAACTCTGAAACACGAGGAACAGGAAGGAAGGAAATGCACAGAGTTGTGACCCTTTCTTTCAGTTCCCAGAGCAGGCTCTTCACTGAGCTCTGGGATATTAGGATGCTCTGCAATCAGGCCTGAAGGAGCATTGGTGGAACAATAGGGTTAGCATTAGGTTGCTGACCTCAAGGTCAGTGGTTCGAACACACCACCTACTCTAGGAGAACCATGAGGTTGTCTGAAAAACCTAAGGAGCGGTTTCGACTCTATCTTTAGAATCCCTGTGAGTCAGAAGGACTTCCTGATGGTGAATATGGTAGAAATGGGGTAGACATCAGGCGTATGATGAGACTAAGCCATCTGCCACTGATCAAAACATCTGGGTTGAAATCACTTTATTTAGCCAGAAATGGTATTGTTTTTGTGGTCTTTGTCATTTCCAACTTCTCCACGGGAACTAGCAAAGGTGATGAGCAGAAGCAAAAGGACAAGCTGAGAATTTGTTCTTGCCAATGACGTCACGAAGGCCATGGGTGGCTCCTACATTCAGGACACAGCTCCCACGTCCCAGTCAATGGACAGGTGGAATGGACTCTAAGCAGAGTCAGATTGTCCAGGAGCTAGGTAGGCATGAGTTTATGAGAGTTGACACACTAATCTGTAGAGCAATGTCACCTATTTTTACCGCATCGGAAATTCTGCTTTCAGGCATATCAGACTCTCTCCCAACCTTACAATACCTCACTATACAATCCCCACGCCTCTTCCAATTCACAATAGCTAATAGGGATGGAATAACTAAGAGACAAAACAGGGGAAACTGCTTGCTACAAATTAGTAAGGAAGCACAAGCTTACCTGGCTTATGGGATAATCTACCTCTGCTCCTGAGCAGCCCAATTTCCACTGTGAAAATAAAAAAAATCTGTAAACAAGGATGAGAAACGGAGCTGGAGAATTGTGTGTCTAGAGGAAGATCAAATGCTACAGCCCAGTGAGCGACAGCACAGTCCTTTGCTGTACGCAGGGTGGTTCTGATGTTCCAGAAGCAGTCCTGCTCTGTCTGGTGTGCTTACACATCCCCTACCTTCCTCTCCAAGAGCAGGGCTTTTATAAAAAAAAAAAATAAAAATGGACCCCGGCTCTTGAAGTTGAATCAAAGAGTTGGATTCCTATTGTACTTGTTTTCATATCAAGCCCACAGCCCCCAAACTCGCCATCAAGGATGAGTTGATTACCTCACCTGCTGCTTTCACTAGCAAAAGATTCTGATCCTGGCATGTCCCCCCATGGCCCTCCGAAAAGAAGCAAATTGACAATGACTCTTTATAGGATGTGTTTGGGTCACCTGTGTACTGCATCCTGTCTTCTAACAAGATGGGCTTGCAGCCAACATTTTCAAACTCAGCAATTCAGCCGTGGATGTTCTTCTGGTAAAACAAAAGAGAGGATCCTGCAGAGAAAAATACAAAACCCATCACAATCTGAGACAGGCTTTCAGACACATTTAGACTCTCTGGACAGGATCATCTTTCCTTCACCTCGATCTCAGTGCACAGAAAGTAGATTATCTTTCCATGTGATTATCCAGATTAAAAGTGCTTGTGGTTTTCAGCCTTTCACAGAAGTTGTTAAAAGGAGCATTGTCATATTCTACTTGTACAAGTTCTAATTTCAATGGCCTTTTTTGGTCCCACCTGTCGCAGGATGAGATTGATTGTCTGTTTTCTCCCTGGGGACCTTTCTTTTATATCTTCCACAGAACCAATCTGCATCATTTTAATCCAACTGATTATATTAGCCTTGCCTTTCACTAAACTAGAGAACTCTTTGCTATGGTCCTGATCATGGCTGCCATGCATCAAAGGTAGGATCATTATTCCCTCTGATTTTCTGTTCTGGAGATGGGCCTGCTTCTAGGAGGAGTTCTGAGGACTGGGAGAGGAGAGAGCAGGGGCACACCGGAGTTAGCCTTCTCCTCTGGGTGTCTGAATAGAGCAATCTGGAACATTTCCTACATCACGGTTCGCAGGGTTCAAGCTGATTTGCTTTCCTTACAAATGTTGGGTCAATGAACTGGGACTCGATCCAAATGCTCAGAGATCTGGCAGAGCTGCCTGGATAATTTTGCACTTTTATTGTTAGAGCAATATAATGCCAGTTTTCTGGGCGCACTATAGTCTCACTTAAAACATGTATAAAATGCTTTATTAGAGATGATAGCACTATTGGAACAGAAAGCAAAAGCGATCATTTATATGATAATGTGTGCTGATCATTTTGCGATGATTCATTCTCATAAATGTTTCGAACACTGCCGGGTGAGTTTATTACTGTGCGCGTATAGTGGAACAGAAGTTCCGTCCAGGCAGCAAGGCCTTTTGTAAAACAGTCTTTTATTGACTTTTTTTTCCTTTTCTCCTTTCTCTCTGCTATGTGCAGAGCGCTTGGGAAACTCCGTGCGATTGTAGCGTGTGGGCGCGGTCACAGCTCCCCGTGGTCTCTCATGCGCAAAACGCATTAATGCATCACGGAGGAATATTGTGGGGGGATTCAAGTTTGGAACGGGGATTTGAATAGAGAAGTTGTCAGGTTCCTTTCAACCCTGACTCGTACCCTAAACAGGAGGTGGAAATGACTTCCAACTGCAAGTATCAGGAGAAATTCAAATGATATTTTATGACATGACTATGAATTTTGTGACAGAAAAAAAGGAAAACCAACTACTAATTGTGGTAACCGGCCAAAGGAAGGGCCACTCTAATTGACATCTGCTGGCTTACAACAAATGCTAGACTTTCAGTATTTGAAGGCAGCCTCATATTTCTCAGAAAATAATGACAGGAAAAGGGAGCCTTTTTGAGAAGTAAGTTTATCAAAGAAGAAAAGATTTTAAAGTCTCTACTAATAAAAAGTTTACTCAAGGTAAAATTATGCAACTTAAAGTCTCTAGCCTATATATTTCAGTACTCTTCTGTCTCATAACGCTTTTGACTGAAACAGGTAGTATTCAGGATTGACCCCTGCATTCTCTGAAACTATTACCCTGGGGCTGAGATGGAGAGAAAGGAAGAGGTAGCAGATGAAAGAACACAAAGACATTTTCTCTACATTTTTTGTCTAGCGTTTTTCTTAAAAAACATATATTTTATATGTAAATAAACATATATTTACATATAAAACATATATTTATATAGAGAAACATATATTTACATATAAAACATATATTTATATAGAGAAACATATATTTTACATAAATATATATATACATACATTCCAGATTTTTCAGAATATATACATATATGTACATGCACGTAGAAATATATCAGAAAAAAAACCTCAGAGGTGTATTTTCCACTAATAGGAATATAAAAATGAGATCTCTGTGCCCTATGAAACACGGAAAACTTTCAAGACCTGGAAAAGGAATGCAGGCTGAGTTAGTTAATTGTGCCAGCCTGGCCGATAATCACATGTGGTGCTGGTTGAAAGGCGGAGGGATAAATGGATGGTGAAGCCTCGCCTTTCTAGTTCTCGGGTCTCTTGTTTTGTGATGGTTGCATCGGGTGCAGCTACCTTAGCAGTTCCCTGCTTCAGCTTGCAAGATGGATTTCCTACAAGACATCCCCAAGGAGAAGCCGCATGGATCTATCCCGATGCAGCCCTGGGTGCTGGAGCAGCCGTGTGGAGACCCCTGCCAGCGCTGAGATGCTTACACGTTCACTGACTCAGCTTTCCTCCTGCAGTCGGCATTATTGCCTCTGTTTTGTGAGGTGAAGGACTTTGTGGACTGGTGTTGGGTTAAAGGGTTAATGTTGGACTTGTGGGCTTGGGCAGCATTGGGTTGGGATGTTTTCGTGATGCACCTTTTCTTTACATAAAACTCTCTTATACGTGAGTCGCCGTGGATTTGTTTCTCCAAAGTACCTAGACTAATACACAGGCCTATTGAGTCTGGGCTCTCATGTTGCATTCACTGCATACACATCCCCATATATATATATATTCATTCTTCAAAATTTATATAGTAAAATATGGCAATCTTTTTTCTTTGCTGTTTCCAGGTTTCATGTCAAAATTATTTTAAAAATTTCCCCATATATTTTCTAGTATATCCATAATATTTTATGTTTACTGTGGCAAGGCATCTGAAATTGATTTTGGTTAAGATTTAAGAGGGAAATAGACTTTTACCTTTTCCCATAAAATGAGTATATTCAAATCGTACCTTTTTCCAATACTAGTTTATATGAGGTGACTTTATCATAAAAAAATAGTGAGTGATGACCTAATCTGAGCCCTATTCTGCCCCATTGATCTCTTTATTCCTAAAATGCTATTATAGATGGTGGTATTATGCAGGTACTCATTTTCTTGAGTTTGTACTATATCTCGCAAGGCAGCATGCCTATTATTGATCATTTTAAGCATTACGTCTAATGCTGCTGTTGCCATCACAGCAGAAGGACACACTTCCCAGCCCTGCTCCATCCTCACAATTGTTCCGATGTTTGAGACCATCATCACTGCAGCCACTGTGTCGATCCGTCTCCTTGATGGTCATCCTTTGTTTCGCTGCCCGTCACTTGACCAAGCATGCTGTTTTCTCCAGGCACCGGTGTCTCCTAATAATGTGTCCAGAGTCGCTGAGACAGTCTCACTCTCCTTGCCTCTAAAGAGCATTCTGGCTTTCCTTCAGCCGAGACAGAGCGGTTTTCATTTTGGCAGTCCAGGCTCCTTTCAATACTCTTCACCAATGCCGTAACGCCAATGCATCCATTTTTCTACAGCCTTTTCTTATTCAATGCATGTGAGGTGATTCATAGACATATGAGGCGACTGTAAATACCATGGGTTGGGAAAGAATGGCTTTGGTAATATGGGACTCAAACAACTACTAAACGTTCAAGTTAAACAGCTATGAAGTGCCCAGAGAGAACCTTTGTGTGTTAAATGGCCCCCTCAGGGACAAATCAAATATGACATAATGATCAGGATTTTTTAAAAACAACCTTCTATAGCCTTAAAAAATAGCCCTTTTTAAATAAAATGAGAAGGGTGAGTATATCATAAAAGATCATTCTTTAAAATGTAAGCTCCTGATGAAACAAATCTAGAGCTTTTGACTCCAACATTCCAGCAGCTCAGCTTCCATGTTTCAAGCCTTCCAGGTAGGGAAATAGCAGGCTCCTAGACTCCAGATTTCTGTAAGAAGCACGCAGTGTTCTGTAAGCTCATTACATTTTGCCAACTCATTTGCTTCTGCCTGAGCCCACATTCAAACTCCACAGCATGTACCGATTCCACTGGATGCTGCCTGCACACCGCACCTTCTGACCCTCACAGACAGATCACAGGGACTCAGACACAGCCAGCAGATAAGAAGCTGAGCCCATTGGTCTCCTCCTGCCGCAGCCCCGCCAGAATCCACCTACACCTGAAAAGAGACTGTCTGAGGCCATCTGGAAGGGTAATGACCCATCCAAGCCAGAGTTTCACAACCTGAGCCCAGAGTCACCATTCCAAAAAGTACTTGCTGGTTAATTGATTGAAGTGGCAGGGCTGGGTGAACGTGTGTCCTTGGACCCTCCTTCTGCCAATTCCTAAATAAAGTCAGAGCATTTTGCATTGTTCACCAACTGAGGAATTTTTTTAATGCTATATAAACCTATAAAGAGGCACAACAATGTCATATCTGTGCTTATAGCGAGATGCTGAATGTCACTGGTCCAAGAGTGTGGCAATGGGAGGGGCGGGTTAGTATGAAATAAAAATGTGGTCCCATTGAGATTTAGCAAAATGACAGTTATGAAGTAGCAATGAAAATAATTGTATGGTTAGGGGTCACCACAACATGAGGAACTGTATGCAAGGGCTGCGGCATGAGGAAGGTTGAGAACCACTGGTTGAAGCGCATAAGGGGCAATCACTCATCCTCCTTCTTTCTCTGCCCTCTCTCTCTTGCTTGATGCTAAAAGGTCATGGTGGCAAATGGTTAGTTAGAGGAAAGAAGGGAAAATGGATATTTGCAAGAAGAGTGAATAGAACAATTGTATCTGTTTTCTACACCTTTTCCTCCCATTCTGTTTGTTTGATATTGGAATAGAGGGAACCATAATTTGAAAATAATAATGTTAATTATTGTTCAATGAGTCATTTCTTCACTCACGATGATTCTGTATATAGCAGTCTATGATCATCAGTAGGATTTCCACTTGCTGGTTTTTAGAAAGATAGATCACCAGGCCTTTCTTCCTAATCTGTCTCAGTCTGGAAGCTCGGCAGCATAGCAGCACTCAAACCTCCACTGACAGCATCTCCACTGTCATCAAGCAGATCCCAACTCATAGTCCCCCCATAGGACAGAGTAGAAGTGCTCCTGTGGGTTCCCTCGACTGCAAATCTTTCCAGGAGCAGTAAGCCTCTGAGATAGTTAAAGTTCATTGTGCCAACCTGGCTGATAAACACATGGGTTAATTGAAGGGTGGAGACATAAATGCCTCGGTGACCCTCACCTTTCTAGTTCTTGGGTCTCTTGCTTTCTGATGGTTGGACCACATGGTGCAGCTGCCTTATCCAGTTCCCTGCTTCAGCTGGCAAAGCTCACTTCCTGTGAGACATCCCTGAGGAGAAGCCGCATGGACCTCCCCTGATGCAGCCCTGCCTGCTGGAGCAGCCATGTGGAGACCCCTGCCAGCACTAAGGTGCTTACACATTCACTGACTTGGCTTTCCTCCTGTAGTCAGCATCATTGTGTGTGTTTTGTGAGATGGAGGAGGACTTTGTGGATTGGTGTCAGACATATGGGTTCATGTTGGACTTGTGGGCTTGGGCAGCACTGGGTTGGGATGTTTTCTTGATATGCCCTTGCCCTGTATATGAAACTCTCTCTTCTACATATGAGTTTCTGTGGATTTGTTTCTCTAAAAACCCAGACTAACACAGCCTCCTATTTCTCCTGTGGAGCAGCTGGGGGGTTCGAACTGCTGTACTTGCAGTTAACAGCCAAACTCAGAATCCACTATGCCACCACCTTCCCCGGCATTTATTGAACAGGAAGCTCTAAATCAATGCCAGAATAGCTGATATCGATTGATAATTTCCTATAGAGTAGAAAAATTTCAAAGAGCTCTGTGCATTATTTTGGATAGTGCTCACAGCAATGTTACGCGGTACATACTATTATTGTTGCCCCTGGATGTTGAGGGAGCCCTAGTGTCAGAGTGGTTACATGCTTGGCTAAGATCCACATAGTTGGAAGTTCAAAACCACTAGCAGCTCCTCGGTAGAAGGGATTTCTCCTCCTATAAACAGTTACAGTCATAGAAAACCACAGGGAGTCACAGTGAGTTAGCATTGACTTGATGGTAGTGAGTTTGAGCATCTATGTTGAAATTAAGGTCAGAAAATATGGTTCAGTGTCTAAGTGCTTGGATGTTAATCAAAAGGTCAGTGGTTCAGATCCCACCCGTCTTCCTGCAGATGACAGATCCATGTCACTAAGGGAGACAGATGTGGTGGCAGTCTGACTATCGAGATTTTTAACCTTGGAAACCCTCCCTATGGGGATATTCTACTCTGTCCTGTACGGCTACTATTGGTGCCCAGTAATGACATGTTAAAATTAAGGTGCAGAAGAGTTGAGTAACTTTCCCAGAGCCACACCATTTAGAAATGATGAATACTCAAACTTAGGAAATAGAATTCCAGTGCCCACACCCTCATGGCAGAATTCATGGACCATAATAGGCAAACATTTAATTAATTCACCCGTAATGTAATAGCTGGAATGACTTCTCTTTAGCAAGGTGTGTGATGTTAGCTGCTATTAATGATTTTACATGCTGCAGAGGGCCGCTGGGCCTGTTGTTTCCCACACCTGAATGCATTAGTTCCTTCTCTAAATAGGGTTAAAAATCCTACCTTACTTGTGGTTTCATGACAACATTTAGAAAATATTCTCAAAACAGGGAGGTCCCAGTCCTTGTTTTAATGCAAGATAAAACAAGGTTGTTTATTTAATTTCAAAGTGTTTTAAGATATTGCACAAGCCACTCAAAAAGCATAAAGTTAGTGGATATAAGCAACTAACTTTCTAATTTAGATATGGAAACTTGTTCTTTGTATTTTGAGGGTGTTTTTTTTTGGTTTGTTTTGCTTTTACTGCTGCGTTCGAAAACGGAGAAGAGGCTACTATCTCATAAATCGCCTTTTGGCTTGTGTGTAGTTGAGTAATTCTTGTCCTTTTCATCAATAGTCACTTGGATCTGTCATCTGCAAGAAGACATTCCAAACTATCCTACATAAAATCATTATGTCAGAAAAAATCCATCTGCAAAGTCAGCATAATATGAGTCTGCCGAGAGGAAGAGCTGGCGTTGAGGTTCAATGTTTCTTGTCTTACAATTGCACGGATTGCCAGACTTAGTCATCC
The DNA here is from genome assembly GCF_000313985.2 of Echinops telfairi. Classification (NCBI taxonomy): domain Eukaryota; kingdom Metazoa; phylum Chordata; class Mammalia; order Afrosoricida; family Tenrecidae; genus Echinops; species Echinops telfairi. The sequence goes on along the minus strand of NW_022108124.1, from coordinate 5,267,031 downwards.
TTTCTCTATTTTTCAGCCTTTTCTCCGATCATCATTGAAAACAACCTAGCCTGTGCCCTAAGCTTCAAGGCAGGCATAAACGGGGAGCTATGGCTTCCACTCTCTCCAAAGTATCCCTGGTGCTGTCCCAGGTCTTCTCAGGGGAGGCAGCTCTCCCGACTCTCGTTGTTTTAGTCCCACTCCCCCAAAGAAACTTCTGGGGAGAGAAGCAGATAGCTCTTCCTTCTTGAGTGCTCAAAGTAAATCAGGCCGCCAAAATGTTCTGGGCCTCTGTGGGCTGATTTCTTAATCATAAAATAAGCTCTGTTTCAATAGGTAAAAGGCAGCCTGGACTCAGGGGAGGGGGAGTGGTGGTCTCTAAGGTTCCTCCTCTGCTATCTGCAGGTCCTGTCACTTCTCTAAAAGAGAATTCCCACCTTCAGCGGTTGCTATAGAGTAGATTCTGACTCATGGCCACCCCCTGTGTGCTCTGGAGAGTTTTCAGACGGAGATGCAGAGTCCCTGCTCTGGGAAAGGCAGGGAGCGATCTCAAGCGGTGCTTTGCTGTGATGCCACGGGGCTCTGAGGTAGGATGTGAGGGCGACCAGTCAGAGGCCCAGCTGTTTGTTCCCTACCCTCTGGCTTCCATCAAAGTAGCTCTGCCTTTATCCTTTTATGTTGGGGTTTTCTATATAAAACTTTATTTGAAAAGAGGCTGTGCTGCTAAATTTTCAGGGGGTAAAAGTGACTGGATAAGGTGTTTCCTTAAGTCTGGCCTAGCCCCATGTGGTTTTTGAAAATAATCCAATTCAACTTTGCACTTTCCCAGGCAAGGCCAAGAGAGTGCACCCTCCCTCAGAACTATAGTGTGCCTTGTCTTCTTCAGGCTATTTTCCCTCTACTACCAATATGTAAGGATGATCTGAGTTACCTTAATCATGCCAGCAACTGTACATCAGGTTCAGGCTACATACTGTGTGATCTCTCACCCTCAGGCTCAAGCAAGCATGTGAGAATGTGCAATGGCCACATGATAGCAGTTGAGACGACGGGAAATCAAGAGTTCTAGGTGGAACACCAAGTGACCATGATCATATCTGCTTTCCTAACAAAGGCAGCATTTACTTTTTGTTTATCTCCAACCCTCTTAAGGAATTATGCAAATGGAATACATCAAATTCGGAGACTCTGTCACTAAAATTGCTAGAAAGGGATAATGAGGTTCCCAATTAATATATCATGTCATATGAGCAGTTATTTGAGCAGAATGAGGGCTAGTGCACGGCTTACAATCAGGAAGGTGTCAGTGGTGTGTCCTGTCACCGTACATATTCTATCTGCATAATGAGAGAATAATCAGAGAAACTAGACTACATGAAGGAAAGGGCTCAACACTCAACAATCATTTAATAATCTGCATTATACAGATCCTCAATGCTTAATGTTCCTGGCTTGACTTGTGGTAACCTGTTCAGTTCACTAGCAAATCCTCCTAATTGAAGTATGGTGTACAGATTCTGTGCAGCTATAACAGACTGCCAATCATAGCAGAGACATAGAGTACCCTAGGAGGGCCAGTTAGCGTCATAATATGGAAATAAGTTTGAGATCATCCTTGGCAGATGTAGAGTTGGAGTCCTTGTATAGCCACAGGAGATCATAATTGACCTCATGCCATTTCTCTAAAACTTCTCTTGTCCAGACTCCGAGTGACCCTATGTACAACAGAACAAACCACTAGCCAATGCTTTGCCACCCTCCCAATTGCTTTTATGCTTGAGACCATAGTAGCAGGTGCTGGGTCAGTTCATCTCATTCATGGTATTCCTCTTTTTCACGGACCAAGCATGATGTTCTTCTCCAGGGACTGGTCTCTTCTAATAACATCACCAAATGATGCAAGACGAGGTTAGATTTGTTGTTTTTTCTGGCAGTCCGGGGAATTTTCAATATCCTTTGGCAACACTATAACTCAAACGCATCAATTCTTCTCAGATCTTCCTGAGTCCCGGCCCAGTTTTCTTGTGCATATGTGGTGACTGAAAATGCTAAGGCTTGGGTCAGGGACACCTTCATCCACAAAGTGACATCTGTGCTCTTCAGTAAAAGAGATCTATTGCAGGAGATTTGCCTTGTCATTTGATATCTTGGCTGTCATTTGATATAAGTCATTTGCTATCTTGGCTGCTGCTTCCATGAGCATTGATTGTGGATCCAATAAAATAAAATCCTTGACAACTTAAATCTTTTGGACCACTTATTGTGATGTTGCCAGTTGTAAGAATTTTAGCTTTCTTTACATTGAGTTGTAATTCATACTGAAGGTTATAGTTAATGATCTTCATCAGTAAGTACTTCAAGCCTCTTGGCTTTCAGCAAGCTAGGTGGTGCATGTACCTATCACAGGTTCTTAGTGAGCCTTCCTCCAGTCCTGATGCTGCTGCCTTCTTCATATAGTCCAGCTTTTAGAACTATTTGCTCAGCATACAGATTGAATAAGTAAGATGAAAGGCTACAGCCCTGACACAAACCTTTTCTGATTTTACACCATGCAGTATCCCCTTGTCTTGTTCAAACAACTGCTTTTTGACTGCCTGTAGAAACAATAGCAATCATGCAATATTACCGCATTGCGCAAACATGCTGTAGAAAAATCTCTTGAAATCTTTAAAAGTAAAACAGCACTTTGAGTACTAAGGTGCACCTGATGCGAGCCATGGTGTTTTCAATGGTCTGATATGCATGTGAAAGTTGGACAGTGAATAAGGACGACTGAAGAAAAATAGATGCCTGAGAGGCACCAGGAGTCCACACAAACTCAATGGCGGTTTTGTGTTTGACTTATTGAATATACCATGGGCTGTCATAAGCATGAGGAGCCGGTAGCACAGTGGTTACTTATTGGACTGCTAACCACGAGGCCAGCATGTCAGAACCACAGACAAGAGATGAGGCATACTACTCTTGTAACAAGTTCCAGTCTTAGAAAATCACAGGGGCAGTTCTACCCCATCCCACAGGTTCCCTATGAGTCAGAGTTGACTCAATGGGAGCGGGTTTGTTGAGCTGTTATAAGAATGAACAAATCTAACGTGGAAGAAGTACAGTCTGATTCTCCTTAGACACCGCCATGGCAAGAATGTGTCTCACATACCTTGGACATATTATCAGGAGGGACCAGTTCCTAGCGAATACATCATGCTTGAAAAATAGAGGCTTTGCGAAAGAAAGAAGGGCTCTGAAGAAGACAGATGGACAAAGTGGCTACAACAATAGTGGATCAAACACAGCAATGACTGTGAGGATAATGTGGGACTGGGCAGGGCCTTAGGGTGCTGGACAGAGAGTTGCTATGAGTTGGAGTCGCTGGACAGCACCTAAAACAACCAAAGGTCAAGCCAGCATCCAGCATGAAAGGGTTCCTGAAGTTCCACATGTATTTTCCTTAAAAAATGATGAGAAGAGTGTTATTAAAGGACTATCTGTAATTGTAAAAACTGGATGATGTTCTTGTTAGGTGCCATGGACTAGCACTGGATTATACTAGCCCCTTTTTGTCTCGGTCGGCCTATATGTTTGGGTAGATCTATGAGTGCATATTTAGTTTCATTTTAAAAATCACTCGTTTTCTACCCAAGGTGCATAGGCCTTGAACATTTGCATCACTGGGTTTGAAAAGTGAAGATTTCTACTCAACTAGACTCTCTGGAGGAGCTCTGGTGGCACGATAGGCTACGAGGTGGGCTGCTAGCTTCAAGGTCAGCAGTTTGAAAGCATCAGCTGCTGGGAGGCAACTATGAAGCTTTCTACTCCCACAGGGTTACCGTCTTGGGAAGCCAAAGGGGCGCCTTTACAGACAACAGGACAGAACTGCTCCTTGGGGCTTCACAGACTGCGCACCTTTACCTCTGTACTGTAGTGTTGATAACGGGTCGCTATGTTTCAGAATCAACTCGATGGCCATGAATTTGGTTGGTCTTCGAGACTCTCTAGAAGAGAGACCTGGGTTGTTACCATGTTCTCCCAGGTCCTAATGTGTACGCATGTCCTTTTCACTAATGGGAACTTTTTGGCTTTCATTTTAATGTATTGACTAATACAGGAGAGAAGCTTGGCACGTCTCTTCACCGTTACCATTAATTTTGAAATGACACAGGGGCAATATGGGCTCTGGGCTCATAGGGATGGTGGTAGACAATCTCTAAGTTCCCTACCCACTCTAACATGCTAGTCCTGAGTGTTTAGTTAACTTATATTTGAAGACCGGAGCAGTTTATTACCTTAGATGCATTTCTGCTAGAGGTATTCATCAGATGGCATATTCAATCTGAAGAAACAAAACCTTTTAAAATATTTATGTACATATTTATGATGTGTGAAGTGAAAAAGATACGTCTGGGAACAAATACCAAAAACGAAAGAGTGTCTAATAAAATAAGCAAGCCAGTGAGAAGTCATATGTCACCTGACTCAGTTTGTCTTACACGGATGATTAAAGGAAATCTGGGTTGAATGTCACAATTAAGTAAACTATGGGTTATAGGCTGGGGAATACTGAAAATCAGATGTGATACGACTCTTTATAAATCTGCTTGTGATTAAGTAAGTCTCCTAAGTTGGTTGTTAAGTAGCATTTTGAGTTACTGGTCTGAATTTTTTCCCACTCCAATCTTCATGGTGAGCTAGATAATGATACTTTAAAAAAAATTACTCCGGTTATTTTGAACAACGCTCTTTATCTCTCTGGTTACTTAATACCTAGGGACTGGCATATTCTAGTCCCATAGCTTCTAGAATCTTCAGATCTTGACCCCTTTTCTCTGCTCTCAATGCCCCTGTCTTAGACTGAGCCCTCAACCCCTTTCGCCTCTCATTATGTCATCGGCTCTTTCAATATATCTTCCACTCAAGATTCTTCAAATGCAAATGGCATTGTGTAATTTTTCTGTCCCTCACAACAATTTAAAAATTATTTGAGAGCCATAAATGTAATTTTACAAACCCTTTATTGCTACCTATTACCGATGAGATAAAGTCCAACCTCTTACACATTGGACATCAACTAATTCATTATTTGGCTAAGCATTTATCTTTCTAATCACATCAACATACACCAGATACATTGAAATTTCATATATCCCACATAACAAGAGGGCTTTAAATTGTTCATAGAAAAATTCCATTATCTTTTAATCCTATTTTCCCATGAACTTTTTTTTTTCTCTTTTAACATTTTATTAGGGGCTCATACAACTGTTATCCCAATCCATACACACATCAATTGTGTAAAGCGTA